>NC_056695.1:46638568-46951068 GCF_018350215.1 Panthera leo | reverse complement strand
CTTCCCCACCGGATTTTGAATTTCACAGCGCCTGGCTCACACTGGGTGCTTGCTCACTGAGAACGTGTTGAAGGAACGTATGAATAAATAAATGACTGAACGTTTCTCCCTGACGTGCAGTGACATCAGGCTTTCCCCATATTCTGTCTCGTCCCATTGTGTGTCTTAAAGACTTTGTGCTTCTAAAGCTGGAAGGCTCCCCATGCTCAGGTGGCTGTACTTCCCAGGTGTCTTCAGCCAGCTAACTTCATTCTTTCAGAGCCTTCTGAAGGCAAAATGTGACTCACACCTAGGTCACAGCTGTCACAGGTGTGCCACGGAAGCAGATTAGAGGCCCCGTCAAAGACTTTCTGTAGTTGCCCAAGCGACTCTCAGGCCGCAACACGTTCTCTCAGGAAAAGAGACAGATCCCGGGCTCGGGTGGGCCGATCAGATTTTTTCAAGTGAAAAATCTGCCTTGTACAGTGTGAGGCCAAGAGTCAAAGCGAGATGCAAACTTCGGAAATCCAAAGTGACACTTTACATGAGAAACAGAAAGCATGCGACATGCAACTTTTGTATGGGGTGAGGTGTACCCACCCCCAAATCCGTATGCTGAAGTCCTAGCCCCAGAATGTGAAATAGAGTTCTTCCAGAAGTAAGTTGAGGTTATACTAACGCAGCGTGGGCTCCAATCCAGTGTGACTGGTGTCCTTACAAAAAGGGGAAATTTGGAGACAGATGCAGGCAGGTACAATGCCATTGTGAAGATGAAGACAGAGGAACGCAAAAGAAGGCGGGCAAGCCGCCAGAAGCTAGAGGAGGATATGACGCAGATTTTCTTGTGCATCCCCCAGAAGGAACCAACCCTGCCGACGCCTTGATCACGGACTTCCAGGCCCCAGAACAGTGAAACAATCCATTTCTGTTAAGTCACTCAGGTTGTGGTACTTTGTTACAGCAGCCCCTGGAAAACTTGTCCAACCGGCGGTCATGTGAGGCTAACTTGGACAGCCGTATTCTGTGTGCCCAAAGTAAATTCATCCATTTCGCCGTCTAAATAACCTCAGTCACAAGCGTTTCCTTGTCTGAGTGGTAGGAAGAGTGTGTGGCTTGGGGGTGGGGGGAGGTCCTGGGGTATAGTCCTGGTGCACATTCCCCATTCTGGCTTCAGTAGACGGTAAGGTGAGTGGCTGCACTAAATGATCTCTCCCTTCCCTCCCAGATGAATGCTCCATGGTTCTGTACCTCCCACACCCTTTCCCCCTGTGGGCATGGTTACCACCAAACAGTTTGCAAGGCTTAGGGAGCTCAGGCCAAAAAATCAGCAACTTAGATGTCAGAGGTAGGGCCATGGAGACTCTGCAGTTGGACTGTGGGAGCTATTATCCCTCACGCTTTCCCTTTCTGTCCGTTCCCACCGACAGAAGTGACTTCTCTTTTCCATTTGTGTGGAATTCAGCTTTAAACCATCTCAAGATGGCTCTGTCTTCCTGGAGATCTGACCTGGGGATGTTATTCTTAGGAGTCACTTGGGAAACTGTGAAGGCATTCTTTGTTATCACCATGACATTGGGGGAGGGATATCAGATTCATGGACAAAAGCCAGGGGTACTAAGGGTCCACAGTGTGCAGGGAAAACTTAAAACATTCTTGCAAAAAAATTCTCCCACCCAAATTTCAATGTCTCTGCTGAGAAATGCCCATAGGGTAGTATCGAGGAAAGAATAAGGACCTTGGTGTTAAGCAATGTTTCAGTGACCTATTGCCATGTAACAGATCACCCTAAAACTTCATGACATCACATAATAGTCTTAATTATTCTCTTTCACAGTTCCGTGGGTTGACATGCCAGCCGGGTGGTTTCACTTGGCATCTCTCATGCAGTTGTAGTCAGATAGTGACCGGAGTCAGATGAAGGTTCACATGGGCTGGAGGTCCAAGATGGCAGCTCACTCACACGGTTGGCAGTTGATGGCAGTTAAAGTGCCCACATGGCCTCTCCATGTGGCTTAGGCTTCTCCTAGGATGAGGCTGCTTTCCAAGAGAGAGTGTGCCAGAGGGAATATCCCACAAGACCGAAGCAAGAGCTGCAAATCTTCTAATGATCTAGACAGAGGTCACCAAAACTCACTCACGGCATTATATAGGCCAAAGCTGATGCAAGACCTGCCCAGACGCAAGGGGGTGGAGAAATAGACTCCGTCTTTTGGTGGAGGAGTGGAAGAAGAGCATGAGGGATTAGTCCATCTTTGAAAATATAATCTACCACAGAGGACTTGGCATCAGGTCCTGCCTCTACCACTTACTGTATCAATGGCTTCCATTAAATCCTGAGTTTCAGTGTTTTCCTTGAAAGCATAGGATAACATGGTAGCAAACTTGCTAAGGTGTCTTGAAAGCCTATGGACACGATCGCTAGTTGTTACTGTTGGTGTTTTCATATTAGTAGGAATAAACGGTCCCAGTTCCAGAAATTCTCCTAACGCTATGCATATACCTGACACTTTGTCTTTGCTGACTTTATCACTGAGGGATTTGAAGGTGTGCGTTTGTAAAGCCATCATTGGACCAACACAGGTCCAGTGTTCTTTCCTTTTTTGGATTTTTAATTTTCATTTATATTTTATCAAAATACACCATCTGTGAAAGTCCCTTGACCTCCTTCCTATCTCATCTTTCTTTTGTTCCCCAGAGGCAACCACTTGCAACATTCATAGCTTTTTTTTTTCTTCCTTTTTTGGTATTTACATTCATGTTTTTGGATAATAGGCACACGTAGTTCTCTCTCTCTTGAGTCATCTATTTTAAATATTTTCCACTATAGTAAGTGAACGTTTTAAATCATTCACCCCTCCCCTTCCTGTGCTTTCTCTCTTCCCAACATAATTGTTTATTACTTTTTGGTTCAATCCACACACAGTGTTTTCATTATTATGATTATGTAAAATAAACATTGTTCATTACTGAGCCAAGTAGTGAACTGAGATTTTGTTTTGTTTTTCTCAACGTTTTCTTCTTTCTGGAGTTGATAATTCCTTTTATTTTGCATTTGTTTTGTTTCCTTAAATATCTAAGTCTTTCCATAGTTCCAACAGCTCTGCAAACTGATTCATTATACAATCCTTTTTAGATCTCAAATCTATCAATAATCAGAATTTCCTAGAGAAATTTTTGTTGGAGTTCTCAATGTTCTTCTCTAATCTAAACTGGTTGGTTCCTAGGCCTGCCCCATCACTGTCATTCTGGGACTTTCCTTCACCCGCATCTTGGAAATTCCCTTTCCCCTCTGCATTGTTGGATCATAAGCCTTCTTCCTCTTTCTTGGTTACTCCCTCATCATGGAGCATCTTCCACTGGCTTCCCAAGAAAGGGTACATCAGATGTCAACTCATTTGTATTTTGTGTGTTTGAAAATGTCCTTGTTTTGTCCTCATACCTATTCAATAGTGTGGCTGGGAATAGAAATCTAGGCTGAAAATAATTTTCCCTTGGGATAATGAAAGTATTTTTCCAATGTCTTCTTACTTCCAACGCGACTATTGAGAAGTCCAATCCTATTCTGACTCTTGATCTTTTATATGTAACTTTTTAGTTTTCTCTTTGAAAACTCTTAAGACCTTTTTATCCCTAGATAAATCAAATGCAAAATATAAAGGAATTATCAACCCTAGAGTTCTGTGGTGTCACAATGGGGTATCTTGGTCTAGGTCCGTTTTCCACTCCTGTGCTAGGCATGTTAGACAAGACCCGTGTCCTTCAGTTCCAGGGCATCTTTTTGTATTATTTCCTTGATAATTTCCTTACCATCACTTTTCTCTATTCTCTTTCTGAAACTACTTTTACTGGGTGTCGACCCTTCTGAATTACTCCTCTAATTCTCTTTCTTACTCATATTGCTGTTCTTTTGTTTGCTTTCATGGAAATTTCTGTAACTCTATCTTCCAATGCTGGTGCAGAATTTTTGAAATTTTCATTTCGTATTTCTGATTTCCAAACACTCTTTCTTGCTTTGATTATCCCTTTTTCATCACATCCTATGGATGCAGGATTTTCTCTTCTGCCTCTAAAGATATCAAATATACTTTATTTTCAGTGTCTGCTGCTCATTCATCATTTCTGCTTCCTTCATAGATCCTTTTGTCTTCCTGTTTGATTATTGTATTCTCTGTCACGTTGGATGCTTTCCTCTCTGGTGATTGTTGACTGCCGCTCGGATTGGATTTAAGGAAGAGGCCCTAAAGAGCTGATTGAAGTTCTGTATACATGGATGGGATTTATTGTAGGGTGCTCAGGTAGGCAATGACTTTTTCACCAGGAGCCTCCAAATGTCAACATGTATAGGTCTTTTTCCTGGATTGGGTTGGTTTCTGCAGGAAAGAATCTTTCAATCTCCTGCCCTTGTCTGTCTTAGGCTAGGAGGGGGAAGAGGCAGGGGAGAAGGGCTCATTTAGCGTGCAAACTTTCACCTGACACCAGCTTCCCTCTGTATCTGATGTCGGTAGCACAAAGTCTCTCTGATTCAGTTTTTCTGGAAAATAACTCTCCTGTCCCAGGCAGGAGGGGGAGTCGGGGTTGGGACCTGCAAGTCTATCTGCCTCTTATAAATATTTCTAAATAATCTCTCTCTTTTCAGGCCCCACACCATCCCCTTTTACAGGCTTGTCAAGGTTCTATGGAACAGTAGAAACTGACCCCTCTTTGAGCTGTGTTACCCTGCCCCCCGGCACTCCGTTTGGACTTTCCTCCTTCCTGCCAATTCCTTCACCGGTCCAATGTCTTTATACACTGCAGTTCAAGGTTACATTATGTCTCCCATCATGCAAGAAACCTTTGTGGAGAGGCCGGAACTTGCTCTACCCACCATCTTGAAACTGATGGTCCTGGCAACCCAGAAGTCACTGCTGGGAAAACCTGCCTTTTGTGTCAACCTCAAATCAACAAAGCCTCTGTGCAGCATCTGGAAGGGCTCGAAACTCTAAGGATAATAACAGCCGCAACAACAATGGCCATTTTTCGTAGGGCTATGTGCCACTTTGCATAATCCTCACTACAACCTACAAAGTGAGTGTGATTATCCCCCATTTACCCAAGAGGAAACTGAGGCCCGGCAAGCTTCAGTAACTTGGCCCAGTGTATCCCTTTGATAAGTGGCAGGGTGAGGATTTGAATCCAGTCTGGGTGGCCCCAAATTGCCTCTCACAACCAAAGCCTTACAAGTCCACCTCAAGTCACCCAGCGAGTGGCCCTTAAATCTTGAGTATCAGCCCGGACCCACACACTAGTATGCTTCAGCGCTTAAAAGCTGGGGTGCATCGTCTCCTGGTGCAAACAAGTCCCCATGGAATACATGTTCCGTTCAGCCGTTCGCCTCTTGTGTTTGAGGTGAGCCCTTCAGGTGAGCAGACCTTGGATCTGCCGCGTGCAGCCGCGAGCTGATTTGAAAAGCACCCCGTTCAATAGGACGACTAATGAGACCAGCCGCCCTCCCCCTGCTTCGACTCCGACTCCCGCGGATCTGATCGCGGAGCTGCCTTGGAGCTGGCGTCACCATGGTGATGGTGGCGGTAGCCGGTGGCGGAGGGAGGTGGGCGTGGGGGAGAGGGAGCTGGGAAGAAGCCTCCTGCAGCGGATGGGACCGAAGGGTTCCTTTGAAGAGCTGGGGTGGGGGTGCGGCCGTGGGGGCGGGGCTGCGCCCACCTGCCTCGCCCGCCTCCCCGCCTCCCCGGGGCTCACGTTCCCACCTCTACCCCTGACTCACCACGCAGGTGACTCACAGCACCTGGGGTGTAAGCCAGGCAGAGGAGGCGCACAGACGCCCAGGGTGCGCACTGAGCTCCAGGGGGTGGGGGCAGGGCAGCATCTGGAGGAGACCACCCCCCGAGGGACCTGAGCTTCGCTTGGCCAGGGTTGGGAAGGTGACACTGAGGGCCCACTCTGCTGGCCTCCGACCGACCCTACCTTCGACTCCACCATGTCCTCCCTGGTCCCCGAGCCTGGGGATACTCATACCCATTGACACTGCTTGAACCAGAGGGTGAAGAGGCCTCTGGGCTCATGGCTTTCCGTGGGCTGGGTGCCCACATACATAGCCAGTGTCCCCTGAACGCCAGTCCCTTCTCCGGTCCCTCTACGGGTTTCCCGCCGCCTGCAGCACAAAGACAAGACTGAAAGCAGCTGACACACACAACCTTCCCCTGCAGCCCTGAATCCTACCTCTGTCCCCCCCTCCCCCCCCAACGCTCTGCCCTGGGCCACACGGGCCCCCTTCCGTTCCCTGCAGTTTCCTCATCACGGCCCTGCCCTCTGTCCGGCCAGACAGCCCCCTCCCTGCTTGTGCCCCTTCTGGAGTCCTCTCAAACACCACTTCCTCAGGAACGTCTGGCTTGGCCTCTCAGATCAGTCACTCCTCCCCTGAGGCTCCCGTGAACCTCTTCTTTGCAGCGATGGTCACAGCTGCCATGTCTTCATGGGATGTCTCCCCCTTCCTGCTGGACTGGAAGGGCCAGGGAAGAGCTAACGTTTCCCGCAGGAAAGGAAGCTTTCCTTGAGTACCCGGCCTCAGGGTGGGGTACCCGCCATTCGCCTCACGTTTCGGAGCATTTGCCTTCTTTCCCACAGCCATCAGCCCTGGTTCCTATGTCACTCAGGATCCTGTGCCCCTAAGGCCCCCCCACCAGAGAGGCTGGTACCTCTCAGCCCTGCAGCCCCAGCCCAGATCCTTGCAAAGGGCTCCAGGGAGTGAGTCACCTCTGATAAACCCAGGCAAGAGGGATTTTGATAAGACAGAAGGAAGGGTGTTTACACATGGCCCTTTGATATCAGGCGAGTCTGTGGTGTGGGAGGCCAAAGAACATCCTTTAGAAAGTGGGAGAAGTCCTGCTAGGAAAGAGAGGGGAGGCAGAGTAACTGGCTGCCTCCAACCCATATGTCCTTGAACTGATTCTAAAAGGGATCTGAGTCAGTCCTCCTAGAGAAAGGTGTCTGACTACATAATGTGAATCAAATGCATTCTCGAGCTGTATGACTTTGAGTAAATCATTTTACTTCTCTGCTTGATAAACTGCCTGAAAGCCAACTCAGATGATCTATTGAGGACCTTTTGACTCTAATAAATATTTATGGATCCCTTAGCGTCTCTTTTGGCATGTACTTGAATTTGAGTCTCAAGTCTAGCATTCCCTGGTTTTCCACCTCTGTAAAACGGAGCCTAATCACAGGGCTGTGTAGGCCTCCAGCCTGGTGCCCTAATCCTGGGAGGAAGGGGCTGGCTATTCTTTCGTTACTGTTCCTCCCTTTCCTCACCTCCCAAGGAGTGTGGAATGAGCGGGCGCAGGTGTTTGGAGACCGTACGTGACGTTTCTGAAAGGAAGCTCCCGGCTTGTTAAGAATGTTCCAGAGAGCCAAAAGATTGCTCCTATACTCTTCTGTGAGACCTTGTTCCGGACAAACGGGTACTACTTCGAGAGCCAGCAGAACTGGGGAGCCCATCTGAGCAGAGGAAAGGGAGACAGAGTGGGGGCGGGGTGCCCTGTTCAGAGGCCAGCCCATAAAACCTTCTAGAAGACTAGAAGAGATCTTGGAGGTGGCCTGCCCCACCCTCCTGGTGTGACATACAAGGAAACAGGTTCACAGAGGTGAGGTGAACCCCCCAGGATCATCCGGAAAACAGGTGGTAGAGCTGGGTTGAGAGCCCAGTTCTCCTGCCACCGGGGAGAGATTGCCTTTGGACTTTAGTTACCCATTGTAAGTTCTTTTGAAGCCTAGGGCCCTGCTCATTTCCATCAAGGATTAACAGGGAACTAAGGTATAAAGTCCAGGGGGTTGGAGCTAATTTTCTGAGCAGTGGCTTCCTTTGAGCTTATGAACTTATACACAGAGTACAGCAAAACGTAGTAACAGATCAACAGTGAAGACTGGCTTATCAGTCATGAAAGGTCATTCCTAACTCTTAAGTTTCTATTTGATTAGTTGGTTTGTTTTTAATATTAGCCAAAGGTAATCATTCATCTATGGACCTCTTGAGACTCAGACAGTGTATCAAAGAGCTCACTAAATTGGCAATAGATACCGTGATGAGAAGGAATATCGTGGTTACTCAGGACCCAGGATGGGGCAGCCCACACATCTGCATCACTGCCTCCCTGCAAAGGCCCAGGGAGGGACCACCACATGTGACTGATGAGGAGTGTTGAGTATAAATCTCCTAGGAACACCCTGAAATAAACCAGTGTCCAATGAAACCATGGAGGAAGCAGAGTTAGACGGGGCAGAGTTTCCACTTGTTTACCAGAGACTAGAGAAGGACCCGCAGGGTTAGAGTCCTCATCTCCTGGAGTAGGAGCAGGACTCTCTGGGTCTTTCTCGCCCTGTGATAGAAGGAAGTGGAAAAGTTGTATTTGTCGGGTCCTGAAGAATATGATATGGTCTCCCGGGTAACAACCTCCAGCCCAGGGCAGGAGAAAGGGGCCCACTCTGCCACCCAAGGGTAGCCCTACAGGCCTTGACTTCCAAAACCACAGGTGGTGCCCAGGGCAAGGAGTGGCAAGGAGATAAGGAGGAAGAAGATGGGGTCGTGGGGGCTGGGAGGTCCCTGCTGTCATAATGGTTGGAGCTGCAAGTACCTGGCACAGCCTGTCAGAGACAACTGGACATAGAGAGGGAGATTCTGTTCAAAAAACTCCAGAGAAAGTCCCAAGTTTCCTTCCAGGCTCTGACGAGGCACGAGGACCATGTTGCCAACAGACCTTGGGGGACGTGGAGCGAAGAGGGAGTGAACCAAACTGTAGAATATAGAGTGTCCAAGTTAAGAGGACACACCCAGGAATAAGGCAGCCCGGTTGGAGTCTCAGCTTGTGCACTTACTAGATGTGTAACAGGCATTGGGTAGACGTCTAAAGCTTGGTTTTCTCAACTGGAAAAAATTGGGACAAGGATACTCACCCTAATGTTGATTAAATGGCGGCACACATAGGAAGTACGTATCACAGCATCTGGTACATTAGAGTAAGTGCTTGTATTGGTTACCTGTTGCTGCATAACAAATTACCCCCAGACTTAGTTACTTCAAACAACAAACATTTTCCTTATTTTATTTTATTTTATTATTTTAATATTTACTTATTTTTGAGAGAGAAAGAGAAAGACAGAGCACGAGCAGGGGAGGGCCAGAGAGAGAGGGAGACACAGAATCTGAAGCAGGCTCCAAGCTCTGAGCTGTCAGCACAGAGCCTGACTCGGGGCTCGAACTCATGAACCGTGAGATCATGACCTGAGCTGAGGTTGGACGCTTGACTGACAGAGCCACCCAGGCACCCCACAATAAACATTGTCTACCCACAGCTTCTGTGGGTCAGGAAACTGGGCACAGCTTAGCTGGATGCTTTTGCCTCAGGGTCACTCAAGAGATTATAGTCAAGCAGTTGGCAAAGAGGTCTCATCTGCAGGCTGGGCCGCAGCAGGGAAGGGACACACCCAGGCTCACTAACACAGTTGTTAGCAGGCCTCAGTCCCTCAGCATGTGGTCCTCTACACGGGACTGCCTCATGACATAGCAGCTGGCTTTCTTCGGGGCACCCAACCCAAGAGAAAGCAACAGCAAGAGAGAAAGTGTTCAAGGAAAAAGCCACGGTCTTTGAATAGTCTAATCTCAGAAGGTACCCCATTACTTCAGAGACATTCTACTCATTCTATTCATTAGGTCAATAGATCCAATCCATACTCAAGGAGAGAAGTCACACAGAGCATAAAGATCAGAAGGCGGAGAGTAAAGACCATCTTAGGAAATGTCTATCACAGTGTTTAATATTACCTGTTTTTATTATTCCACAAGTTTCCACGTCCATGTTTTGTCGCTGCTGTTCTTTCCACCAGAAAGGCCTGCTTCCAAATCTTTACATTTTCCAATCCTTCCCATCTTTTAAGGCCAGACTCCAATGGTATTTCCCTGACGCCTTGATTACCGCCACCTTGCAGGAAGCAGTTGTTTTCTTCTCTGAAGTGGGGGGGGGGGGGGGGAGAGTTTGATGGGAGAAAGTGACAAAGTACAGCTCTTTTGTGCTCCAGATAAATGCAATGACACCTAAATGAGAAGGACCAAGGTAACTCAAACACATTCCGTGT
This sequence comes from Panthera leo, assembly GCF_018350215.1. Taxonomy (NCBI): domain Eukaryota; kingdom Metazoa; phylum Chordata; class Mammalia; order Carnivora; family Felidae; genus Panthera; species Panthera leo. The sequence goes on along the minus strand of NC_056695.1, from coordinate 46,940,967 downwards.
ACTTTTTCTCATCAACAGGCCATCGGTTTTGGCATTCTGGGTCAACGAGGCTACCGGCTCTGTTAGACTCTGGCAGAAACTGCTTTCATATTTCTGCTCGTTCTGGGCTGGCTGAGCTCCTACCCGTTTGCTGACCCTTAGGACTAGGCTTTGCTAATAAAGGTGACGTGGGTCAAAAAAAATAAAGGGCCTTCTGTAGGTAGGCTCCAGCACTCCAAGCAATGTACAAACACAGAGCCTGCTGCCTACCGTGGAGATAAATCATTTGGCAAATAAATTGAACCGTGGTGGCTTGTTCTTCTGTGATTTCCCGTGTAGGCTTGAAAACTCCATCTCCCAACAAGGTTCTATTAGGCCTGAACAGAGCCTTATCCCACACCAAAATACTCTTCTCTAATGATCCAGGCATCGCAAAACAGGAGGAGCTGCCATAGGGTTTCCTTGGGGGTCATGGGCTGCTAAGAAAGAGACAAAACCAGTGCAGCGAATGTGGCTTATGTGGAGTCAAGGATCCAAATGAAGCCAATTCAGCCACAGCCTGGAAAAGAGGGACATCAGGTCAACTCAGGAAAAGGGAAGGAAATTCACATGTATTATCCAACTGTTGTATGCCAGACCGGGAAGTTAATATTCATGGCCTTATTGAATCATCAGGAAAGCCTGGGGAGGGAGGGGGGTATTTCTCCCCATTTTACAGGTAAGGAAACTGAGGTTCAGTGAGGTGAATTGGCCCACCCCAGTTTACATCACCAGTAGAACCCAAGACTGCTGGGCTCAATGCCTGTGTTTGTTCCATGATCCCCTCTTACAAATGACAGTGGAAGGACAAAGGGAAAGGCAGGGCTTTAAGACAAGCTAACTAAAGTAACTCTAAAAATAGCTATTATAGACCAAACATAAAGCTGCATTTAGTTCTCCAACCTCCCAAATCAAATTGTAGCAAGGCTTCCCTTGCTGTTCCTGAGTTGGAAAAAAGCTGTCTTCTACAGTGACAACCTGGGGGAGAGGGCAGGAAAGAATACTTAGTGTGATTATTAACATTACCCCCCACCCCAGTCCTCTGCTCCCATTACCACCCCATCTTTATCAGAAGATACGTATTAAAAGTGATGACACAACCAGAGAGTTAGCAGGATGGAAAATCTAAATCTAATGATCAGCTTGCATTCTTGTGTCAACTCTTCCCTTCTCCCCTTACTCTTTCTTACTCCTACTTTCTGTTCTTTTAAGATTGGGCCCACTGTCCTGTCCCAAAGGAGATGCCTGCCAAAAGGAAGTAGAAGGCTCAAGTCAAGAGAAGACACAGGACTGATTCAAGGCTGTGCGGTAAGAGCAGCCCCAAATGGTTGGTGCCAATCCCTTTCTGCTCACCTCAGCTTGATGACATGGAAAGGTTTAAATGTCTGTTGAGTCTTTCGCGGGATGTGGTTATTGAGAGACTGGGAGCTCTAAAGAGCCCACTCAAGACAAAGAGCATGCGTCCTGTGATCTTCTCAATAAATTAGCACCAATTCTCTGCCAAGAACTGGGCTAATAGGTACAGTGGGACTCAACTGTGTGGAGACTCAGACCCTGTCCTCCAAAGATCTAGAATTCTGCAAGAGAGGTATAATGTGCAAGTGTTGCTTAAAAATAAGACCACATGTCATAAATGCCATTAGAAAAATAGAATCAAATTAATATTCCTTAAAAATGAAGGAAATCCTGATACATGCAACTAACTTGAATTGAGCCTTAAGGACATTATTCTAAGTGAAATAAGCTAATCGCAAAAAGACAAATACTGTATGATTTCACATATGATTTTCACTTATTTGACTACCTAAAGTAGTCAAATTCATTGAGATGAAAAGTAGAATGGTGGTGGTCAGTAGAATGGGGTGGTGATGCTTAATGGGTACTGAGTTCCAGTTTTGCAAGATGAAAAAGTTCTGGAGATTGGCTGCACAACAATATAAATACACTTAACAGTATTGAACTGTATGCTGAAAAATGTTTAAGATGGTAAAATTTATGTTATGTGTATTTTGCCATGACTAGATATAAAAACAATTAATGGAAAAAAACTGCTAGGGACCTACAGAAAACGAAGCAACTGTATATGTAACTAGAGATACCCAGGAAGTCTTCGTGGAGGAGGAGGCATTTGAACTGAGCCCCTTTTAGAACAGAGAGGCTAAAGCTGGACAGGAATAGGGCATCCCAGGTGAACAGAGCAGCAGGAGCAAAGGCACACCTTTAAAAAAGTAATAAATCCAGAAATTTCTCTCTTCCATTGCATCAACTCTTAACAGACATTTTTCCAGTGATCAAACTGCTGGAACCTGTATCTGTGACTCTCTCCTGTGACATCTCAGCAAGGCCAGGCTCTCCTGCTTCTCCCTCCCTTCATCTCTCTCCCTCTTTCTGTGCATGCCTCTTCCTGCCTCTTGTTCTCCCTCTCTCCCTGGTGTCTTTTGAACCTTCTAAAATGAAATCCTCGACAAAGGTTTGCTTTCAGCCCAGAATTAACCTTCCTTGAGGTCTCTTGACTAACAGAAAATACCCAGAGACTCTCACACCTTTATTAACAGACGTTGTTTTGTTGTTCCTTTTTCTCCCTGGATACCAGAAGCTTGAGAAGAAATTACCTCACCTCCTACAACAGGCTAGGTCTCAATTGTAAGAACGGTCTGACAGACATTTCCATTGTCAATTCTCCCTGATTAACGGCAGTTTTATAGAACAGCACTCTGACGGAGGAAAAGGGAAAGATACAGATTTATACTTAATTCGTGAACAGAGTCAAGAGAAGGGTGGGTTCCACCAAGAATTTCTTCATCTTTGGAAGGATTATTAAAATCACAGCTTATTATAATCCCCATGTTCATCATGGAGATCTATGGCCGGCATCCTTTTGTGATGAGAATGGTAACCGGGCCCAGGGAAGGCATCGAAGGCTCCGGAAAGAAAGCCCCCCTGCACAGGCCTGGGGATTCAGGATGGGCAGGCAAGAAGGTTCATTTGCTCGGGGAAGAGTCGTGGTCTCCCCGTCCCCAAAGTGCAGACTCATGTAGTGGGAATGCGCAAAACGTGCCTGTGAGAGCGAACTGAGCTGACCTGAAGTGAAACCCCGCTTCACTCTGCCCACTGCGATTTGGAGAAGCTGCCAGATCTCTGGTTAGAAAACTGCTTGTTTTCGGTTTTCTGTCTTTTCACCCGGTCCTTCATTTTCGATCGTTACCTTTCGTTCTGGTTGAGGAGGACGCGTGCCTTTTTTGGGGGTGAATCGAGCCACGGCCTGGGCATATCAGAGGAAGCATCATCACGGGCCCTGTCTCCTCTCCACGGTGTCTCCACTCTAGAGAATTCACGTTGCGCTTTTTCTCACCCCTTCGGCTCAGTCTAGACAGATGGTAAGTCATCCAATGCTGGAGAGAGAGCAGAGATCAGTGTGAACATTTACTTTGTTGTGCTTGATCGCTTTGGAGTTGAGGGGGGAAATCCAAGTTAGGGACCACAGTCTTTCCTCGGTGTCTATTCAGTTCCATTAAAAATTATCACAAGCAGGGGCACCTGGGTGGCTCGTCGGTTAAGCGTCCGACTTCAGCTCAGGTCATGATCTCACGGTCCGTGAGTTCGAGCCCCGCGTCAGGCTCTGTGCTGACAGCTCAGAGCCTGGAGCCTGTTTCAGATTCTGTGTCTCCCTCTCTCTCTGCTCCTCCCCTGTTCATGCTCTGTCTCTCTCTGTCTCAAAAATAAATAAACGTTAAAAAAAAAATTATCACAAGCAAATCATGGACTCTCAGCATTGGGTGGAACCTCGGGTATTACCTTAGCCAAGCCACGCATGATGCAAGAATCCTCCAGAAGCATCCTAGCTGGCTGTTGCTGGTTCAAGCAGTCACACATTTTCCCTCATGGAGGGCGAGCTCCTTTTAAATTTTTTTTTTTTTCAACGTTTATTTTATTTTTGGGACAGAGAGAGACAGAGCATGAACGGGGGAGGGACAGAGAGAGAGGGAGACACAGAATCGGAAACAGGCTCCAGGCTCCGAGCCATCAGCCCAGAGCCCGACGCGGGGCTCGAACTCACGGACCGTGAGATCGTGACCTGGCTGAAGTCGGACGCTTAACCGACTGCGCCACCCAGGCGCCCCCGAGCTCCTTTTAGTAGTGAATTGACTGTTGGAAAACTCTTCCTTAGACTAAGTGAAAACTATAATCTGCTTATTTAATGGCATCCACCCACAGACACTAGCACCTGGTATATATGTGTGTGGACTGACCGACGGACAGGCTGACTGACTGAGTCAGTGATTCCACAGAGTAAACTGGCAGCAAGGAGGAGAACAAGGTCAGGAGAGAAGACAGTTGCAGTGGCGAGAAGTCATGGGCTGAGTAGAAAGCGAGGAGAAAAGAATGTTCTTCTCTAAGGACTTGTTTTCTCCCTGGCGAGGAACAGAGGAGAAATGATTGTCCCAGCAAATGTTTCCACTCCCTCACGTCTTCTAAACAAACCAACAGGAAACCCCAAGAATCTAATTCATAAGTAAATCACCTTTCACATTTGTGAAATGAATGAAAGTACTTTTGATTAGTGAAAAGTTGCTAAAGACAAGTATCGCCGGTTTCCCTAAGTTACTTTCTCATGACTTCTCTCCCTCCCTCTTTCTCTATCTCTCTCTCTCTGTCTCTCTCTCTCTCACACACACACACACACACACAACGCCATGTGCGTACACACACACACACACACACACACACACACACACACACACACACCAGAGCTTACAGATCATGGCCTCCCGGCCTCCTCAGAGCAAGCTAGCTAGATAAAGCAGCTAGCAGTGACCTTTGCCTTAGCTCTGTCACCCTCCCCCTCTGTCTCTCCTCCTTAAACAGCTGCCCGCCCCTCTGCCTATTAGGAGGGCCGAAGGTCCTCCCCCCGCCTTCCCCCGACTCCCACACACCCATCCACGGCTCCATGTTCTTGCAGGGCTGCTCAGCTAGAGCGGGAGCCTCCTCGCCTGGCAGCAGTCAGGCAGCAAACACGCAATGCATCTTTCCTGCCGCTGTGTGGGAGGGTTGGGGAGAATTCCCAGGGTGCAGGCTGCCAGCGCTCCCCTGAATCTCAAAATGAAGACGGCTCACCCAGGCTCGCACGGCTTCACGTGGTGGTCTTGAACTTGGCCTCCGATAATCCGACATTTCCCCAGCCCGTTTTCCTTCCCACCCCGTCGCATACCCTAGGATTCCCCCATCTCCGGGCACCACAGAGCGATCCCTTCCCTGTAAATGGGAGAGACGTCTTCCTTTGCCAAGATGTCTCCCTACAGGAACCCATCCCCCAATGCGGTCCCTTCCGGGGGTCACCGGAATACAGCGCATGGCAGCAAAGGCCGTAGAGGCTGGTACTAAAGCCACCACTTGTGTTCTGGCTCCTTCCTGGAGAGGTAACCTCCCTTACTGCAGGTCTGGTAACTGGGATTGGGATGCCGTGGCCATCACAGCCAAGTGAGATGGGTGGTAGGCAACCGTACGCCCTTCTCTGGCAGCAAGGACAGCCAATCCGGATAATACCAGGCAGATCCGGATCCTCCCAGTGTTTGGTGATTGAGCTACAAATAGACCCTCGGCTTTTTGCCTTTCATTTTGCAGATAACTGTAGTTATAGCTCATCAAAGGTCTACAAGACTGTCTCTGTGCACTAATGCTTACAGAATTCTCAATGTGGAAAAGATCCTAGATGTGAATCAAGGTTAGGGAGCTCCTCCTATGCTTCTGACCTTCTGCTGGCAGGTTTACTTCCATTCACCCGATACAGGATGTCTTTTTCAACCCTATGAATTGAAATTGGTCATTGCTCTCTGCCCTCTATCAGCACTTTGGTAGACCAGATACTCTAGGAGAAGTTTCATGTGGCTCTGTCTGCAGTTAGTGGGTGAGCGGGTGCCCTGCCTGTGTCTCTGCTCAGACTGGGGGCTCCATGAGGGCAGGTCGCATTCTTCCTGAATCCCTCCTGGCTCCTAGCACAGACTCTCATACACAGGAGTTTAAAAAGAGCCCATGTAGTCGAGTTCCCATCTTCTGCTTTCCCTTCTACTGAGCCAAGAAATAGCAACCTAGCCTAAGCAATGGTAGTCTGGCCTCCATGAGAATGACTCCCATGTATAGAAGGGTTTTTATTCAAGAATCTGGGGGCACCCTGGGTGGCTCAGTTGGTTAAGCTCTGACCCTTGATCTCAGCTCAGGCCTTGATCTCGGGGTGGTGAGTTGAAGCCCTGTGCTGGGCACGAAGCCTGGTTAAAAAAGAAAAGGTGGGGGGTGCCTGGGTGGCTCGTTCGGTTAAGCATCTGACTTCAGCTCAGGTCATGATCTCAACAGTTCGTGGGTGGGAGCCCCGCATCGGGCTCTGTGCTGACAGCTCAGAGCCTGGAGCCTGCTTCGAATTCTGTCTCCCTCTCTCTCTCTGCCCCTCCCCTGCTTTCTCTCTCTCTCTCTCTCTCTCTCTCTCTCTCTCTCAAAGATAAATAAACATTAAAGAAAAAAAAAAAAAGAATCTGGTGAGACCAGAGAGAAGAGTTAGAATGTGCTCCAGATGTTCTGCCAGAATGAGCCCCAACAATATGTAGGGGCCTAATAGGGGCACTTGTACCCCAATGTTTATAGCAGCACTCTCAACAATAGCCAAATTATGGAAAGAGCCTAAATGTCCATCAACTGATGAATGGACAAAGAAATTGTGGTTTATATACACAATGGAGTACTACGTGGCAATGAGAAAGAACGAAATATGGCCCTTTGTAGCAACGTGGATGGAACTGGAGAGTGTGATGCTAAGTGAAATAAGCCATACAGAGAAAGACAGATACCATATGTTTTCACTCTTATGTGGATCTTGAGAGAAACTTAACAGAAACCCATGGGGGAAGGGAAGGAAAAAAAAAAAAGAGGTTAGAGCGGGAGAGAGCCAAAGCATAAGAGACTGTCAAAAACTGAGAACAAACTGAGGATTGATGGGGGGTGGGAGGGAGGGGAGGGTGGGTGATGGGTATTGAGGAGGGTACCTGTTGGGATGAGCACTGGGTATTGTATGGAAACCAATTTGACAATAAATTTCATATATTGAAAAAAAATATATGTAGGGGCCTAAGTAAGCCCAAGTCTTACAGGCTTGTCCTCCCCTGTATGACCTTGGCTTAATGACAGGAAGCCACACGCTTCCTTTGGCCTAAGATGCCCGGAGCAGCGTCTGTCCTCCCATTATGTGTTGTCAGGATGGTAGCTAAACCTCTCTGATTTTGCTGGATAATTTCCATTTCAAGTGTTCTGTCCCATCGTTCCCATCCATTCCCGTGTATGCATCAGACTGTGCCATTTCCGGTTAAGAAAGCAGAGTTTGGGCTCCCACTCTCCAAGAATCCTTCTTTTGGCTCTTCATACATCCACTCTGATCGTTTGGGTTCCCCCTAAAGCGGACACAGGCAAGACACTGAGACAAGAACTCAATCGCAGTGTATTTGGGAGGTGCCAAAAAGAAAAAAAAAAAAAAGACGGAAATGGGAAAAAGACAAGAAAAGGAAGGCAGCTCATAAAGGATCTGCGATCTAGCCAGCTACCAGTGTGGGGTCACTTAATCCCGTCAGGGAAACTCTGGGGCTGGTGTCAAATGCAGTGTTCAGAGGTAGCTCGCCTCAAAGGGGTGGAGACCAGGGGGTCCTTCCCCGGTGCTCATAGTCACTGGTTGCAGGATGCTGCCTTGAGGCTGCTCTCAACCTTCCATCTGTTAGCAGGTGGCGCTCCAGGGCGAGCGGACGTCCCTAGGCAGCAAGAAGATACCAGGGCTGGCTGGTGGAAGCTGGAGTGGTGTGTGGGGATTGCAAATGGCCAGGAGGCATTGTGGGGCACTGACCAAGTGCTCCTCACCGCCCCCCCCCTTCTAGGAGACACAGCTGTAATTCCCCTTGAGGGGCTGTGGCTTGTCATGCCGGAGAGCAAAGCCCTTTGAGAACAGGACCCAGGATATAAATCGGTGGCTAAAGAGACTGAAGAAAAAGACACCGAAGAATGTGGTGGGTAGGCACTAAGGCCGACCCTTCAGGCCTCCCGACTCTGCGTGGTCCAGTCTGGCTAGTCACGTGGGGACTGGAGGCAGAGCACAGAGCTGTTTCTAACAGGTGGGTGGGTGAGCCTGACCCCAGCCAGAGGCCCGAGGGTGTCCGGTTTCACGGGGACTTTAGCAGGAGAAAACAGGAGGAATAAGCAGGCGTGGGACACGTCGGGGACTCACAGCTACTGGGGACCAAATGCCTGCTACAGGGCAGCCCTTCCCATCCATTGGCTTATTCCAGCCTCACAACACCCCCTCCAGATCAGCACATGACCCCTGAGATGGCCACCGGGGGTTGTGCCTGCTCAAAATGGCTTCCTCTTCTTCTGGGCGATGCTGATTTAGACCACGAGGTAGGGCGAGGGCTGCCAGTCGTGGTCTTCCATCGATCTGGCCGCAGAGGCTGCTCCAGCTACCGTTCACCCTGGTTTTCTGGATAAGTATGCTAAAGCTCAGAAAGGTTAGGTCACATGCCGGAGTCACATATCTCCCCGGTGCTAGGGCCGGGAGACCCTCCGTGGATGTCTGGCTCCGAGGCCATTGCACTGGGTCCTCAGGTCAGTTTCAGCAACAGCATGTGGGCTAGTGCCAATGGGGAGCCAGAGCTGGCTTTTATTCACAAGAGACCATCATCCATATTCTGTAATTCTGCAAGCCAGTTACCGTCGTGTTGTTAGCTTGGGGGTATTTACACCACAGAAATTGGCAAATGGTACAAAACCGGGGCTTCCTCCCACCTGTTGTTAAATATTAAACACATGCATCTTGGAAATTCATGTCTTCCCTGGGCCCCACAGGGACATTCTCAATGTCCCTTTGATGTCCCACCAGATGCCTAGTGCCCACCTGATGTCTGAGTCTGGTAAGAAATGTCCCCAGTCGGGGGCGCCTGGACGGCTCAGTTGGTTGAGCGTTCGACTTCGGCTCAGATCATGATCTCGCGGCCCGTGGGTTCCAGCCCCGCGTCGGGCTCTGTGCCGACAGCTCGGAGCCTGGAGCCCGCTTCGGATTCTGTGTCTCCTCTCTCTGCCCCTCCCCCACTTGCGCTCTGTCTCTGTTTCTCTCTCAAAAATAAACAAACATTAAAAAGTATTAAAGAAAAAAAAAAGAGATGTCCCCAAAGAGTCATAGGTACTTGGTTGGGCCTTCCCCAGCCTGCCATCAGGGGCAAGTGCAAAGCTTCTTTTGCTTTTGATCTTACACAGTTCAGCTCAGCTTGAGGCTCCCATTGAGTGTGCTGCGGGACTTGGCAATGACGTAATCCCTGCATCCAGGCCTGCCTCGCCCGGGAAAGGGAAGAGTTTTAGGGGAGCTCAAGCGTGATCACCCCCAGCTTGCTTCTGGAGTCTTCCACAGAGAAAGGAGGAGAGAAGTTTCTTCCTGTGAGATGAGTGGGGAACCCAGAGTGTCATGGGCATGAGCACACCTTCCTCTGGTTTGTCTTCATCACTCTTGGGCTGAGGTAGTCACAGCCCTTATTTCTAAGATCAGACCTTCTTGGGTCAGTTTTGGCTCTGGTCATTGAAAACAGAAGTCAATGACACAGTTTTAGGGAACAGACTATCCTCAAAGATACATCCCAAAATAGATACTCTACCTTGTGTGTGTGTGTGTGTGTGTGTGTGTGTGTGTGTGTGTGTGTGTGTGTCTGGTTGAGTTTTGTTTGTTGTTTTTCCCAGACTTGGGAGAGAGCCCTCCAGAAAAGCAAAAGTGGGAGACTTCTGTGGGCTTTGACTAGAAACCAGGATAAAACAAGTCAGAGGGGCAGAGAGGTCTCCAGTTCCAAAGAGGAAACTGGGGGAGACGGGTTAATTCCTCCGGGTCACGAGGGTCCTTGCAGAAGGAACAATTTCCAAAGCTAACAACATTCCTCTAAATGCCTGCCTGACAGCTTGGCTGAAATCCAGCTCAAAAATGCATTTGAAAATTTTAAGGCAACAACTTAGATAATTGTATTCAGAACTGGAAATAAGTGACCTTGGGCTAAAACTTCTCCAACCCAGTGGAACGATTTAAATGCACGTGTTAGTGCTGATATTTAATCCTCTACCAGCACCCAAGACAGCAGAACAATCCTTCCTTTCAAACTTTTTCAGCCTCCTCCCCTCACAGAACCTTCCAGGGCTAAGCAATTTGGACTTTAAAATGCTAGCTGTTCTTGCTTATTATCTCCCAGTAAAGTGCTACAAGGGTCTGAGTCCCATCTCCTGCCTTGTACCCTAGCTGCTGCAGATCGTGTGGATGACATCAATGTGGCAGGGACTGTATAAGCCCCCCATGTTAAAATCTAACGTTAAATGGCTGAGCACCACCCTGCCTTTTGACTCAGCTCAAAGAATAAGAGCCTGATGCTTTCTTTAATTTGCGGGTACACTCAGGCTGCAGGGCACCTCTAGAGGAATGAGCTTCCCCAGGTGTCAGACCTCAGGTACATGAAATGATGCCACATGGGGGCTCTTGGTCACATCTGAGCCATGGCTCTCCAGCTCTGGGAGGGCTTTCCTCCCTCATCTGTCCCCAAAATGTGCTTTCCCCTCATCTGTCCCACCATCTGACACTTGGGCCCAGTCTGTCCTCACGACACATGCTAGGGTGATAAACCATCTACTCTGGGGGGACATATTCAATATCTGTTACATTTCTCAACATTTCCTTTGGTTCTGAGTTTTCAGAGGTGTCGTCTGATTTCTTCACATATGTGAATGCAAAGTTGACACCTTCCAAGCTGACTTCTCACCCTCTGCAGCATCTCCATCACGTTTCTTAAGGGGCATTGTTGAGAACCTTTGGACTTTTGAAGTCTTTTACCAAGATAGTTTTTTATAAAAAAAAAAAAAAATTCTGTTTCTCATTGCCAACTTGAATAAGTAACACCATTATTTTTACTTTGAATTTTTACTCTATATACAATACATACATATTTTGCTATAAATGTATGTTCCTGCCTAATTTAAGCCTTTAAAAACTCAAATCAAGTCAACTGCTTATTAGTATGTATGATGTGTTCAGGCTATGGACTAGCTAGGGAATTAAAGAAAATATAAGCTCTGTTATTTGGGCTCAAGGACCATAACATCTTGTTGGGGGAATAACAGAGGAGAGTGTAGATATAGCACTGGGGTACATGGACAATAACAGACAGGAACCATCAGCCCAGGCACTAGTTTATAAGCCTGACATCTCCAGGAAAACAGGATCTCTACCACAACACTGGCCCAACATAGAGGATGGATGACAGCCAGATTCTTAACTAGCGACTCTTTCATAAACAGAACTGGAATGGCCTCTAGAAGGACAAGTGAAAAACCTATAAAGAACCTTGTGGAAAGCATGAACTCATCCTTTTACCAGATCCTACTTGGAGAAACTCTGGCCCCTGCATTTCCAGGATGAGATGAAGGGAGACCCATGTGGCTCACAGAAAAAGCAGAGACTTCACCCATCTTGCGTGTATCCTATCCCCATGGCAGTAAGGCTTTGAACGTCCCTCACCTACGTCAGAGGGGTTCATTTGACCAAAGCTTGCTTAATTCATAAGAAGGTATCAGCTCCCCCCATTCTCGTCCCAATACCATACCAGTCCACATCTGATAGCTGACGGGCAATTATCAGGGAGAGAGGGAAGAGCAAGTTTTGTCCCCAGTTGTAGCTTTCCCTTGGGTCTTCCCCTGTGACCAGAGTCAGTCAATCAGGTGAATCTCAAATTATACAAATCCAGCTGATGCAATTTAGAGGGAAAGAAAAAGCAAAAACACTTTATGGTCAAGGAGAGAATGTGTTTATCATCTTCCTTAATATCTGATAACATTTAGAGTATCTGATGCTGGAAAAAACAGAGGCTTTCAAAATAATTTTGAAGCCCTATCCTTTCCTCTAAATAAGGAGTCCTCAATAAGTCCCCTGTTTTTATCTGAAGTCAACCCCAACCTGGGGCGCCTGGGTGGCTTAGTCGGTTAGGCGTCCGACTGCAGCTCAAGTCATGATTTCACAGTTCGTGAGTTCGAGCCCCCTGTCGGGCTCTGTGCTCAAGCTCAGAGCCTGGAGCCTGCTTCGGATTCTGTGTCTCCCTCTCTCTCTGCCCACCCCCCACTCACACACTCTCTCTCTCTCTTTCAAAAATAAATAAATGTTAAAAAAAAATTGAAGTCACCCCCAACTTGCTGATTTATGCATCATCTTGATCAGTTGTCTGTTCAGAGTTCTAGTAGTTCTGTCTCTAAACTGCAATGACTTTGGCCAAATTGCTTGACCTCTGTGGTATTGTTTTCTTACCCTAAAAATGAAGCTGTGATCTCTAGGTTCCATTCTAGTTCTTAAAGTCTACAATTCTGTGACTGTGCTGCACGGAGATAGACTTGCCCTCAAAGAAGTGTTCTTTATTTAGGGAATCATTTCTGTGGGTATTAATCTTCAGCAACCCAAGAAATGCACGGCGCCACAAATAGGCTGGGACAGAATACTTTCCCAGGAAACCTAGAATTTTCCAGAATGACCAGGGTGATCCACTCCCAGCAGCCTTTTCAGTCACACTTGGCCCAGAAAGAACCACACCATCTGCAGGGATGAGTAACTCTAAGAAAGTAGGGCAGTGATGAAAAGTAGGTGCAGCTGGATGGAATTTCAAGAAGCAAAGGCCTGACAAGCCGACAGTACATTACCATGCTATCAGCACGTGATTCTTGCAATGATCGGGTCTCTGGACGCCAATCGTTCTCCAAACCTAGGCTTGCCCCTAGCCCGTGAAGATTTTAAGGACGAGGCTGGGAGGGGAAGCAGAGCGAAGGGAGGGCGAGGTGCATTAACGTGTCACCTCGACACTCACCTGAGCCCTGAATGAGGCGTGGTTCGTGCAAACGGTAACCGGCGCTTCTCCCGTGTGTCACGTACAGTATGGGCTTCCCCCGCCCTGCCCGCTGGGCCCGCAGGGTGCGTCAGATAGGTTGAAACAACTCTGGGATCCGGAAGATGGCTCGCCACCCATCGAACACTGTACCCAGACACTGCCTTGGCCTCAGGCACCGTGGGGGTTCTGCTGTGTCAGGGACCCAGTGCTGCAGTCGTTTTGTCTTTCAAATGAGAGACGACAGGCAGCCCAAGAAGGGACAGTGTAGGGTGGGACTGGGGAGGGCTAGACGGCTCCGTGAGGAGCCTGTATCCGTGAGGCTGGAAAGTAGAAGATGCTGGCAGCTCTGGGAGTTCCGGCTTAGTGACCTGGCCTCCCTCACGGGCACTTTCATGACTTGCTCTGTCGACATTTCCTAGTCCAGAAGGCAAAGGGAACTTTCTCCATTCAACATGAGAAACAGGCACTGCTCACCTTGGATGTGGAGATTCTGTCCTGTTGCATGCATTAGAAGATAGTGGCACCTAGGGGATCATACACACACACACACACATATACACTCACACACACAGACACACAGACACACAGGAGTGCCCACTCTGGAGCCAGGCTCCTGGCTGTGACTGTGGAGCCCCAGGCTTTCCAGCCCACTGGTGAAACCACACTCTGCTTTCTGTCCTGGGCAACGAGGGGTGGAACCAGAGGGACCAAGTACTGAAGAAAAGGTCCCGGTTTGGCATGAAAGTTGCTGAAGTTGCTGCTGTACCCACATAGGGGACTTCAGCCTCTGCCAGGGCAGTCGGAGCTCGAAACCCACTCCAGTATCCAAACCCTGTGGGGTCTCCGGGCACGAGTCCCTGGTAACTCCACACCACCCCAGACATTCCTGAACAGGAATGAACTCCATGCCTGTCCTCGGGCTACAGTTGCCCCTGCAGGGAAAGGCAGGTTGGGTGGGGCCCTTGGAGGAGGCTCCCAAAGAACACCTGCTCTGAGAAATGCTGTGAATGACTCACCACATGACGCTCGTCCCTCGAATTCAGCCCAGACTCTGTGCCCAGCCTGGCGGCAGGGCTTGGAGCAGTTGTAGAGTCATAAACCAAGAGGTGAGTCATAAACCAAGAGGCTGACCATCTACACTCCTGAGGGACCCAAGACTTACTCATAAAAAGGCAGGCAGAACTCATTTCTATTCACCTTCTCTCCTTCTGGCCTCTCTTTGCCCATGATGATGATGATGGCAAGTGCCACGGTATGTGCGAATATGCTTTTTCACTGCTTCCAAACTGTTGTTGAAAATTTCTAGACCATGTTAAGCGAAAAGAGTTAACTTGAGAAGGCTACACAGCGTATTAGTGTAGGTGATCAAATTACGCAGCCAATAATCTAAATCTGCACATTCAATATGGTGGCCACTGGCTACACGCGGCAAGTTAAATAAAATGAATTAAAATTTAGAATTCAGTCTCCCAGTTACACCAGCCACATTTCAAGTGCTCCGCAGCTACTTGTGAGTGCAATAATGAACAGCACCGTTATATATTCCATCATCACAGAATTTCTATAGGACAGAGCTGATCTAAATACACAACAAGTATTAGAAATCCACTTAGCCATGCACTTACTTCTTTACTAAGCAAACAGATGGAGGGTCAGCCATAGGTAAGCACCTGTGGGGGGAACCAAGATGAAAAACAGGTGGTCCCTGCACCCCAGGAGTTTGTAACTGATTGGGAATCCATATGTGTAACCAAGCCACAGACTTTTCCATCCAGGGAATGAAACTACGCAGGAGTGAACAGAATTCTTACAAAGAGCCAGCTTTAGGGAAGAAAAGCAGAAGAGTGAGTCAACCTGGTTGGACCTGAGCTTATAAATACTTCATCAGCATCTGCAGCAGATATGGGTGCAGTGAGTTAGCTTAGACCTGAGTGAAGGTGTCACAGTCAGAGCAATTAAGCCAAGAAAAGGGAAGCTCAGACCCACCCCCCAGAGCCTTCTGATTCTGCCCTGTAAAGAGGGCAATTTTGCGAATACAGCTGGTCCAAAAGAGGGCCATTTTCTCAGGCAATCACATCCCAACCAAAGGGCTTGTGTAGGTTAATTTTGCCTTTCGCCTCCTGGAATTCTTGAACACTGTGCTTCCCACCACACTTCTGAGAAAGTGGTGAGCAACCAGCTGGCTCTTTCTCCAGCCCAGCTGTTCCTTGTTTGAAGGATTTTCACCGAGTGATTTTTAAATGTTTTTACAAGGTGTTCAAATTGGGCAGCCGCATTTGATATGCATCAAGTACAGAGTCTGGACAAGCAATCACAAAGCACCAAGAGTGACCAGTTCTCAAGAACTTCTCAGCAAGGTCATCTTTGGGAGGGAATGCCCAAGGAAGAAAAACATCAGAAAACAAAGGGCAGACACTGGCTTTGTTAAGTAGAGATACTATCTGAAAATGACCACTTGAGTGGGAAAGAAGCACGTGGGGAAAGGCAGAAACCCAAATCCAAGCCCCCAGAAGGATGGGGGGGGGGCGGGGTATTTTCAACCTCGAGGGAGTTCTAATAACTTACAGCTGGGTGATGCGGTACCCCTGTCCTCTAAAGACATGTATGAATTTGCTTGGGGGGAATATTTTTTAACATTGAGGGTTCACTGGAGATGGTGTGAGTCATCAGACCAGGTGCTGGGTTCTTCTGGCAGCCAGGCTACAGAAGTCTTCTGAAAGAAAGACTATGGAAACGGGAAACTATCTTTTTGTAATATGTTGAATAGGGTACACATTCTCAGGATTCAAAATTCAAAAAATATAAAAAGGTTCACAGTGAAAAGTCTCCTTTTCACACCTACCCCCATCTGCCTGGTTTCCAAACCTCTCTCACCTCTACTTGGGCAATCATTTTGCACCTCACCTAATTCCTTTATGTTTTTACAAGAGAACACAAATACATAGTCTCATTTCTCCTCCCCCATGTTATACACAAAATGCACCAACTATTTATGCAGGCCTACCTTTTTCTTAACTGTCTTGTAGCTATCTTGGATATCTCGGATCCCTTCCCTGTCATGAGCACATCTCATTCTTTTTCTCAGTTGCACGATATTCTATTGTACGGAATCTGTCATCACCATCTACCCAATGGTACCCGATTGATGGGCACTTAGCGGCTCCCTATATGTCACCATTACAACAGTGCTCTAATTAATAACCCTGAATATGCATTATGTCACATGTGTACACGTATATCTCTATAGTCAAACCCCAGAAGTGGAGCTCAAGGTATAAGCGGTTACAATCTGGGTAGATATCGTCAAATCGCCTTCCCCTGAGTTGTGCTAATTTACCTTCTACCAGCAGTGGTTGGTATTGCGACCAGACTGTGTTATCAAATTCTGGGATTTTTGCCCACATAATAGGTAAAAATGGGATCTGTGTAGAGAATTAATTTGCATTTCTCTTATGATGAGTGAGATTGAACATCTTTTGTATGTTAAAGAGCCATTTGTATTTCCTTTTCTGTGAACCAGCTAATCATATCTCTTGCACCTTCTTCTCTGGAGTTATTGGCTATGTTTAAAAGTCAGTTTATTGATTTTTAAGATCAACTTTCTTTATCAATTTCAAGCTCTTTATTTATCAAGGACACTAGCCCTTGGTAACATGAGGAACAGTGAATATAAACACAACTAATCAAGAACTCTCTTGCTCAGAGATGTTTTCGTGAGTTCCCATAAAATTCTTGACAAGGCAAGGCCTTCCTTCCCCACTCCTCATGCTCTCCCCCAGCCCACCTTACACATCACCTCAGGTCACCCCAGGTTTCTAGTTGTCCCTCTCTCACTTGATTTTCTTTCTTCTTTGTATTAGTTTTCTCCTCTTCCTGGGATGAAATTTCCCCTTTGTCCTCCTGGTAACTGCCTGCTAAACTTCTCAAGGCCTATGGCACTTCTCATTGGAAAGAGCAGGTGGAGAGGTGGCTCCTGGGTGGCCCAGTTGGTTGAGCTTCTGACTCTTAATTTCAGCTCAGGTCATGGTCTTACGTTTCATGGGATCGAGCCCTGTGCTGACAGTGTGGAGCCCACTTGGGATTTCCTCTCTCTCCCTCTCTTTCTGCCTCTTTCTCTCTGTCCCTCCTTCTCTCTCTCTCTCTGTCTCTCAATATAAATAAATAAACTTTTTTTTTTTAAAAAAGAGCAAGTGGGGACAAAAAGGAGTGACAACTTGAAACCGTGAGACCCTTCCCCCAAATCTTAGTGAATTGAGGGGAGAACCAGGCTGGGCCATAGACCACGAAGCAGTGGTAAGTCAGGAAGTGGCAGTCAGTCGGAGACCCTGAGAGAGGCAGAGCAGTGTGAGGCCCAGGGATGGGTGTGGCACAGTCCGCTAAGCGTCGACTCTTGATATTGGCACAGGTCATGAGCTCACAGTTCATGAGATCAAGCCCCACATCGGTCTCTGTGTTGATGGCGTGGAGCCTGCTTGGGATTCTGTCTCTCCTTCTCTCTGCCCCTCCCCTGCTTGTGTGCTCTTTTTCTCTCTCTCAAAATAAACAAATAAACTTAAAAAAAATAAAAGAACGAACTCAGAGGCACCTTCTGGTAGGGACCTGCCCTAGGAGCAGCAGTTCAGCATATCCCACTCTGAGGCTCCCCCAAACACTCTTTTTCTTATGTTCACTCAATACATGGTTGTTGTTTTTTTGACACCTACCATGTCCTAGGCACTTTGCTATGAATTGTAATGGTGATTACAACACCAGCCTGTCCCAGTCACTGTAGTCTACCAGGAGAGATGGACACATACGGAAGCCAGTGTCATATGTGCTTTGATGGAAGTGACCTCTGGGGTTTGAGGCAGCGCAGAGAGGGGGCTTGGCCCAGGTTTGGGGGTGTCATGAAGGCTTCCTAGCAAAAACGACTCCTACGTCAATTGGGACCCCTCAAAGAATGGCATCCCCATGGGAGGCCCCTGAGAGCATCTGTCCCGGGATAGGGCAGTGAGCTCTCCTGGGGCTTAGAAGGAGCCTCAGAGTGACATACTTGACTTCCAGGTAAAGGAGGAGACTTTAGAGCATCAAACTGAGAGATGCCTGCTTTCTTCCTTCTGATCATTCTGACCCAGACGGTCAAATTCCCGCACGACTTACGCCTCAAGAAGTAATGTCTGTGCAAATTCTAAGCCAAGAACAGAAGCTGTGCTTGGTAGAACCCATTCTGCCTCGTTTGTGGCTGACTTTTGTACTCGCTCTTAGCATTTCCTGATGCCGTCTTCTACACGGATTGCCTCCCCCACCCTCCTCCAACTCCTTTAAGGGTCTCAGATCTTCCCAGAAGTCTGACTGAGTATTTATGTAGTCTGGACACGGCGAGGCTACGTTGACCGGCAGTGAGGACTACAGACCATGGGTGCTTGGCTCTCAGGGCTTTCTCTTGGTTGCTGGTCCCCAAATTTGCCCCTCCCCCATGGGTCCTCAGGAGCCCTTGGGATGGGGGGGGAGGGAAAACTCTTCATTCAGAGTCTTCACTTCCACTGGGCACTAGTACAGACCTGCGAATTTCCTATGCGGCAGAGAAAAGAGCTGTGCCGAGTACGTTAGCTAATTCTTATTTACAGCCCAGAGAGTCGGTCTTCATCCTTTATTGTGACCAGTTAGCGGAAGCAAGAAGTCAACAAGCCCGTAGGGCCAGTGCATGTAACAGGAAAGTGGATATGAGTGGCAACTTCTCTTTTTCCCCTTGCAACTTAGAATTCCCAAGGCCTGGCTGCCTGTTTTCTTTCATCAGAGGAAGCAACGACACGGGGGGACCTGTGTGGCTCGTTCTTGCTCTGAAAAGCACACACCTCCACCAGGGTGCTAAATAAGGAAAGCCCCCTTGGACTTGCTTTCGGGACCTTCCATGAGAAATGAAGGCCAGTCCAGAAATCTGTATTGATTTACCTCCAGCACAGAGAGTCTGGGGTAATAGGAAGCTGATTGCTGTGCTGTTGTCTTATCTTCTCAGCCTAGCTACAAAAAAGAATGCCGCTACCGTGGCTGCATCCGGACAGAACCTTCTAGGTCAGCTAGCTGTGGGGCAGCATCAGGCAACTTGGTCTTCGTAAAAGGACGAGAGGCTTTTTGCCGCAGAAGCTCCTGTGTCTCTAACATCTTAGAGAAGCAATAGACCAGCATCAAGGGTATAGGTCAGAGTTGATAAATATAGCATAGCTAAATTTCTCTCTCCTTCTTTCTGTCCCTCTCTCACAAGAGACATTAGAACTAATCAATCACAGGACTTTTTCTCTTCTGAAAGCACGTACCATGCTGAGAGCCATAGTTGCTGATACAGATTCTTGGGCTGCAGAGAAAGTGAAGAGAGGAGTATTGATCTCCTTTCCCGAGAAGGTTAAGTTTTATAGTTAACGGAGTCTAAAGGGATCCTTTGCTGACACTTTATAATTAGGAGCCCAAGTGGATTCATTTTTTTTTTTTTTTTTCTCATGGGGAGAAAAGCCCTGAGCTACTGGTTCACTGGGAGCATCCTGACAGACAAGAGCAGGGGTGGGCCCAGGAGACCCTTTCGTGTCCCAGGAAGAGCCTACAAGACTGCACTGAGCATGTTGGAGATAGGAATGAAGTCAATCCCCACCTCCTCCGGCGGCTGGGAGCCAAAAACCAGGGCTGCAGCCCGGCAGAAGGACACAGACGATCCACTGCCCAGGCGTGAAGTCTCTGGTGATTCCTGATACCCAGGAAGGCTGGAGAAGAAAATAACTCCCACCAGCCTCCTCTTACATGGCTTCATTCATTCATTTGTTTATTCACTGAGTCACTGACATTTCCTGTGGCTCTATCTTTGGCCAGGCAGTAGGACTTAGCTGTGGGGGTATTAGCACAGATTCCTGCTTCTGAATCTTCTAACCTTCCCCAGCCATCTCCCCCTCAGTCCTCAGGCATGCATTGCTTTGGGTGTGGACTGATAGCAGAAAGACAGACAACACCACGGAGACTGAAAACCAAGGCCAGGCTTTCCATCTGCCAGAGCCTGGGATGTCAACAACCAAGGTCCTAGCAGGGACTTTTTGGGGTGATGGGTCATTTCTACACCTCGGTTGTGGGGGTCATTACATGGTCACATGCTTTGTCAAAACACACAGAGGTGGACCCTAAAAAGAAGGCATTTTGCTTATGTAAATTGCTACCTTAAGAATAAAGAACATATTAATATGCAGTGGAAAAAAGAAAACAAATGCGTACAATATGATACTCTTTATGTAAAAATCTGTAAATGCATGTAACACTAGAATATACTTTTTACATTTTTATTTTTAGAGAGGGAGAGAGAGAGAGTGCCCGAGTGGGGGAGAGGGGCGCGGGGCGGGGGGAGGGGGAGGGAGAGAATCCTAAGCAGACTCCACCCTCAGCACGGAGCCCACCTGGGATTTGATCCCGCGACTGACAGTGAGATCATAACCTGAGCTGAAATCAAGAGCCGGACGCTCAGCCAACTGAGCCACCCAGGCGCCCCTAGAATATACGTTTTAAGTGCAGAAACAAGTTATAACAAAACAGAAATTTCTGAGGGACTGAGGAGCACTAGCTCTGCACTGTCATTACTTGCAGAAGCTGGGGATAGCGGAGGTATTGGGCTCTATCTATAGCGATTGATTTATTTTACTTTTAAAAAGAGGAGGATCTGAAGCAAATATGACAAAACGCTAAGGTCGGTTTGATCTTGGTAGTGGGTAAAGAGGTATCATATTATTTTCTGATCTTTCTGTAGGTTAAAACACTTTGTTAAAAAACTGGAGATATTTCAGCCACACACACGTGCGCACACACACACACACACACACACACACACACACACACGGCCCTAAATGTCTCCGGTTCTAAACAAGAGATTTGGAAGCTAGAGGCAAATAAGTAACAGTGAAAATGAAAGCAAGAGAGTTCGTGAGTGGGGTAAACCCTGTGTTACCAGGCAGTGGTTGTAGGAAGAGACGTGGAGCAAGGGGTGTCTGAGCCTCCTTTCCAGGGAAGAAGCCCAGAAGTGGCAAACCTTCTAGTCCCCAGGGTCCTTGGAGGACCCGCGAACAGCTGGCAGAATTTCCCACATCCTGCAGCATACAGAGACAACACAGTGCTTCCCACAACCCAACAGGGGCGTGGAAGGAGCTGAGACAAACAAGATCTGAGAGGAAGAGGGTCCCCAGAAGTGGCTGTGTATGCTACCCTCGGAACAGATGCCAAAAATAAATATTTGGGTGAGTTGTAGAAAAATAAAGAATTTTTTTGTGACTGGCCCCTTTAAGCTTGTATCCTTAGAACTTGGCTACATTTAGGATGGGTCAGCCGAGCCCCTGCTCTCAAGGGCCCACAGTCTGTCTGGGAGACAGAGAAGCAAGGAAACCATATCTACTGGGGATATGATGCCTTCGGGGGAAAGGGGTAATGAGTGATACGGAAGCTCCTGGCCCCGAAAACCGTTTTTGTGAGACTCCGCCGTCCCTCTCTCCAGTCCCACCTTTGGGATATATATGAGTTACTATTGCTAGGCAACAAATCGCCTCGAAACTAAATGGCTTCAGATAATCAGCACTTATCATCTCACAAAGTTGGTGTGGGCTAGGAATTTGGGAATGGCCTGGCCAGGTGGTTTTGGCTCGGGGTCTCTCAGAAGGATGCAGTCAGGACATGATCAGGGCTGCAGTCACTTGGAGGTTTGACTGGGGTGGGAGGGTCCACCGCCACCATAGCTCACTCAGATGCTCCTTGTTGGCAGGCCTTAGTTCCTTACCACGTGATCCTCCCCACGGGGTGCTTGAGCGTCCTCACAGCATGGCGGCCGGCTTCCCCCAGAGTAAGTGATCCAAGAGAGAGAGCAAGGAAGACTACATCCTGATCCAAAGAAGCTCAGCCCACACTCTAGGGGAGAGAACTAAGCTCCACCTCCAGAAGTGGTGGTTGGGGGGGAGTATCAAATTATTTATGGACTTAGTTTAAAACCACCAAAGGGCAGGAAGGAAGTCAGATTTCCTGAATTGCCCCACTGTCCCGATCCCCAAAATGTGATGGATTTTCGTGGGTCCAGTGGTAATAACATGAGGAAGCCCACGTGACAAGACTGGAATTGGGACTCAGACACAGTTGGGAAAGGTTAGGGGTCTAAATACAAGAGCATAGTCAAAACTATCACTGCTGGGATAGGGCTCTCAGGAAGCCAGCACGGGGTGGGGGGGGGGGTGGGGAGTAGAAGCCAGACGTGAGCACCGTCAGCCAACGTCTGAGCTGTGCTTTTAGGCAGGATGATAGGATCCAGGAGGGATGGGGCAGGGCCCGAGAGGGACCCAGGAGGGGGCCCCAGGCCCCAGGCCCAGGGCCGGACTGCCCAGTGGGCCCCCTAAACATGAGCTTTGAGACCCAGTCCAGTAGGTGCTTCCTACAAAACTAAAAAAAGTTTCAGCTTCAGCGAACAAGAATGTTGCAATCTAAATATCCCAAGTAAGTTCGTTATAATTTCAACACTTGTGTAAGTTTGTGAGTCAGTATTGTTGTAAGCTTGTGTTTTATGAGCCAGTATTGTTTTTATTTTAAATTTTATTCTGAATTACATAGTGGGGATGGGGGGGGATCGAGAATCTCTGAAGCAGAATTTGCCGATTGGCGTATCATAGCGCACTGATAAACTGTTCGTGGGGAGGGCCTCCTCCAGAGCTAGTGAAGCTAGTGGCCAGTACAGAGAACCTGCCATAAGGGGCAGCGGTGGGGGCTGACCTCCAGCCTGTGTCCTGTCCACCACGCCTGGCATCCTGGTGCAGGGACGAGCCAGCCTGCAGGGAAGGGACACATTTTTTTATTTCTAGTTTCCGCTAGCTGCTGGCTCGGCCAGTAGGTTATAGACCTGTTGAAATACGGATGCCTTTGGCCTTTGGGGAAGGAGGCCAGGCAGGCTAAGAGAGCACCCTGGAGTACCCAGGCCAGATCCCTTCTACCAGGAGCAGCCTGCCCAGTGTCTAAATAGGAAGGAAGGAAGGAAGGAAGGAAGGAAGGAAGGAAGGAAGGAAGGAAGGAAGGAAGGAAGAGGGAGAGAAGAAGGAAGGTAGGAAGGGAGGGAGGGAAGAAGGAAGGAAGGAAGGAAAGAAGGAAGGGAGGGAGGGAGGAAGGAAGGCCACGTGAATCCAGTCCTAACTAGGCTACTAACCACTCAAGCATCGGCGCAGTCCCTTGGGCACGGCTGTGCATGCCAGGTGAAGGTTTCCTTACAGTCTCCTGCTAAGTAATCGATCCCCAAGTATGGGTAGCACAGGAGGCCAGCGCGAATCAAGGACGCATGGAAGCAGAGACTGAGAGAAGCAAAGACTCGGGTAGCTACCACCCAGGGTTCGGCCCCCGTGGGCGGCTGGGGAGCAGCGTGCCGAGAAGGTGGAACAGGCCCATTCTCCCAGAGCTTTGGAAGCCGACCGCTGGTGGCAGAATGTCAGCAGCGCTCAGGCCATTCTGCTCCACTCCCTGATCCTTGTGGGGCCGTGCCTGAACCCCCCCCTCTGAAGTGCCCTTCCCTTTAGAGAGCTCCATTCCGCCAGAGGGGCTCTGAGTTGGTCCAGAGCAGTGAAGGGATCTGCGACCAGACCCTCTAGCATAATAAAGCCTGAATCTGATAGGAAGAGGTCGTTTGGGACAGCTTTGTTTGTCCGCTGGGATTTGGAGTCAGGGGCCTGCGGGCTGAAGGAAGTGACATATGCAAATGAGTCACATGCTTGCCCTGCGGAGACTGACAGCTTTATCACGAAGTACCCAAATCTCCCAGGGCCTGTGTATAAAGAGGCCTGGAGCCTTCTCTTGTCCTTTGGCGACGATCCAGCTTGCTCAGGCATGACTTCGCACAGAAATCGGGTTTGGCTTTAAAAACGCTCCTTGTGATGGTAGCTCTGCAGCCAAGACAGGCTCTGTGCTGAATTATTGAGCGGGGCGCCTGCTTGCCTGCCTCGGCCAGAGCCTTTCTTCTCTGTAGCTCCGTGGCCTGACAAGTCAGTTTCAATACGCAGCGACGCAAGGCCCTGTGCTCGCTCGGCCTGATGCTGGGCCAGATTCCAGACGTGCTTGTACAGCCGCCAACACACCCCAGGCACCAGGCTTTACTCCAGGGTCACGGGCACCACAGATTCAGACAAATGGATATCTCGATGGTCTCCAAGCTATCGTCCTGTAGGAATCCTGTATCAACATATCTAACACCAATATCAGGAATCAACACCCCAACCAGCTTCTTCACCTGTTTCCTCTATTTTGGTGAATGGTGCCACCATCCACCCAGGTGCCTGAGCCCAGGTCTCGGCTTCACTCTTCATTCCTATCGCTTCCCGTCTCTGCAACATGGCGTTGGTCTCCGAGTTTGTCTATGCAGCCTCTCAGATATTTCTCAGTGGGGCGCCTGAGTGGGTCCGTCGGTTGAGCGTCCGACTTCAGCTCAGGTCGTGATCTCACGATTCGTGAGTTCGAGCCCCGCGTCGGGCTCTGTGCCGACAGCTCAGAGCCTGGAGGCTGCTTCAGACTCTGTGTCTCCCCCTCTCTCTGCCCCTCCCCTGCTTGTGCTCTGTCTCTTCCTGTCTCTCTCAAAAATAAATAAACATTAAAAAAAAAATTTAAATATTTTTCAGCGCCTGGGTGGCTCCGTCGGTTGAGTGTCTGACTTCAGCTCAGGTCATGATCTCACGGTCCACGGGTTCGAGCCCCGCATCCGGCTCTGTGCTGACAGTTTAGGGCCTGAGGCCTGCTTTGGATCCTGTGTCTCCCCCTCTCTCTGCCCCTCCCCCCGCTTGTGCTCTGTCTCTCTCACTCTCAAAAACAAACATAACATTTTTTTTAAATTAAAAATAAAAAACAAAATTCTCAGATGTATTCAGTCGTCCCCATTCTCACCACTCCTGGCTTGTGGCTGCTATCTCTCCTCTGGGCTCCTGACCTACTCAAGCTCCCCTTCTCCCATCCTTCGGCAACACCATCTAATCCTATTGTTGTCCAACCTTCGTTGGTTCTTATTCGTTGCAGGACAAAGTCTAAAGTATGGTCGTCAGAGAGAGCTCAATTTGAATGTGTTCTGCCACTTGCAGCCATATGACATTGGTCAAGTCAGCCTGTGAAATGAGAGTAATAGCAATGGTGAGGATTGAGGTAATGTGACATAGTTCAGGATCCAGTGTCTGGAAAGTACCAGAAATGCTAACCTTGGTTGCTATTCACATCCTGGCTTCCCCTGCCCTGTCCTTCTTTATCTCCTGACCAGAGGGTCATATCCTACCCAACCACCCACATTCCCTGAACGTGCCCTGCCATCCCATGCGTTTGCACTATGGGTATACCATTCTCCTGCCTGGAATGACCTCTATCTCCTTATCTAGCCAACGACTTGCTACTCATTCTTAAAGGCCCATCTCAAATATTACCTTCCTTGAGACGGTCCTGATGCTCCCACCTTAGCATTTTCTTAACTCTTGTGACTCTCTTACAACCTGCTACCTTGAAATATTCTCATGCGCGCCTGTCTTGGCACGCAGTGAGCACTCTAGGAACAGAGACAATTATCCATTCAAACGTTCATTCGCTAACAGGCGTGTGGTATTTCTCACGGGCCAGGCATAGTGCCGGGTGCTGCGGACACAAAATGGCATTAAACACTATCTCTATTAATCAGGGCGCTTAATTGCCAACAATAGCATCCACTATTTTATTGTGGAAAGAGTTTTATTACAGAGAATTGTGCCGCTCACAGAATCGTGGCAAGGGCCAGGGCCAGGCTTGGTGTCTATACAAGTCCCAGCAATGAAGCGGGGAACTGCAGACTAAGAAAAAGCACCAACTCCATTAAGGCAATGTTCTAGTCGGAAACACCATAATTATAGCCATCCTGTGCTGGGGGCCAGACTTTAGAAACTCACCTGTACCTGCCCCCACAGGATCAGATATCACCACCAAGGTTGCCAGAAGATCTCTTCAGTTTTTGCTTCTATTTAAAGTCTCAAACGGGCATCTGGGTGGCTCAGTCGGTTAAGCATCCAACTTTGGCTCAAGTCATGACCTCTGGGTCTGTGGGTTCGAGCCCCGCGCGGGGCTCTGTGCGGACAGCTCAGAGCCTGGAGCCTGCTTCGGATCCCGTGCCTCCGTCTTTCTCTGCCCCTCCCCCATGCTCGCAGTCTGTCTGTTGCTCTCTCTCAAAAATGAACAAACGTTAAAAAAAAATAAAGTCTCATACAGGTATACCTGCTTGATGGAACTTACATTACCTTTCTATATCCCAGCTGCCAGGCGGTCTCGTAAATGCAATTTTTAGCTTTCTAGCTCCAACAGGAAAATGCGCTACGAAGGGTTTCCAATGAGGTGGAGTGAGCCAAACTACGATATCCTGGCTCTTAAAGCGCTCTGGCTTAGGGAGAGAGTCAGGCAAGCCAACAGATGGTACAATGTTATCAGTGTAGCAGGGGGCTGGGCACCAGAACAGCGGTCCCCAAGCCAGGTGAGGGGTTCCGGGTGCAAGATAAAGTTACGTATGCCAAGTTTTAAAAGCTTGCATTTTACGCTGAAGGCACGGGGTAGTCAGTGAGTGATGTGGTCCTATTTTAGTCCGGGAATGATGAACCTGGATTGGAGAGGAGCAAGCCTAGAGTGAAAAGGCCAGTTAGGAGAGCACTGTAGGCATCTGGGTAAAGTGATGATGATCTGAGCCAAAGAGGCAGCAATAGGGCTAGAGAAGAAGGACAGGGGTGGAAAATAGCTTAGCCCCAGTGACAGACTGACCACGAAGGAAGGCCTGGAAGTCAGTGGCCAAATCGCGGTTCGGGTGGTGGGGTAGATTATGGTACCTCTGCTTTTCTTCTGGCCCTTCCTACTTATCTCGTTTTAGGGAAACTATCCTTTCAGGAAACCATGGGGTCGTGAGGACCTGACCTCCTCACCCCTTACAAGTAGACATTTAGCCAGGCTGTCCGATCAGAGCCCCCCACCCTCAACCACAGAGATGGGTGCAGGTATACCCAGGCTTGGCCGGACCCATCACAGAGAAGCTGGTGTGTTTCCATGAGGTTGACGAGTTGATGCATGAAACTCTAGAGTGTCCAGGGGCCGTTTTCCCATCAGGTATCTCTAATCGAATACCAAGGTGCAGGATGTTACCGGGAGGTTGACTGGCTAAGGAAGAGGGGATGAGAGTCACCCAGAGTGATGTAATTTGCATCTCCTGCACCAACAGCAACACCTGCATGTAGTGAGTGCTCAGTTACGTTTAATGAGTGAGGAAATGAATGAAGCCTTTAAAATGTGTATTTATAAATACAGAATGGTACTTCTGTCATGTCATTTAAAAAGTCAAACCTTGAGGGGCGCCTGGGTGGCTCAGTTGATTAAGCATCTGACTTTGGCTCAGGTCACCGTTGGTGCGTTCAAGCCCCGCATCAGGCCCTGTGCTGACAGAAGGGAGCCTGCTTTGGATACCCATCCCCCTCTCTCTGCCCCTCACCCACATATTCTCTCTGTTCTTCAAAAATAAATAAACATTTATTAAAAAAAAAAAAAAAGTTGAGCGCCTGGGTGGCTCAGTCTGTTGGGCGTCCAACTTCAGCTCAGGTCATGATCTCACAGTTTGTGAGTTTGAGTCCCGCATCGGGCTCTGTGCTGACAGCTCAGAGCCTGGAGCCCGCTTCCGATTCTGTGTCTCCCTCCCTCTCTGCCCCTCCCCTACTCACACTCTGTCTCTCTCTCTCTCTCTCTCTCTCTCTCTCAAAAATAAATAAACATTAAACAAATTTAAAAAATAAAAAAATAAAAAGTCAAACCTTGAGATTAAAAAAAAATCTATCAAATGGATTTATTGGACATGCAGAAATTTAAAAACAGGTAGATTCCTTGTTTTCTTGGGGGCAGGAGGTGAGGATTACACTGGGCATATTGTTTTGTATTGCACGTGATTTCCCTCGAATGGTTGAAGACATAGATGAATAATATTAAACATATCGCGTTACTAAATACTGTATTCAACTAGATCCCCAATTCTTTTCCTTTAAATGGTTGATGCCGTAAAAAATAATCAGTATAACAGCAGGACTCACTCTCAAAGTCTTGGAAACCTGTGTTCTAGGGGCTGGTGCACCCAGACAGTGGGTCTTATTGAGTTGCAAAAACAACAAAGGTGATATAAGTTAAATTGCTATTTTAATCAAGTAGGGATCGAACATACAATAAGATATGTAATACATTTTGCTTCACATCGTGTACCATGATTCATCCACAACTTTTGGTTTGCATGTGTGCTACTGAGCCGAATTAAACATCTAGCCACGGTCCTTCCTCGTCACTCCTTCCTTTGGCTAACAAAGGATACAAGAAATCAGGAGAACTTGCAGACCTGGCCATGGGTAATTCATTTTCTTTCCATTTCTCCACTTATACCAGGAACCAACACATGTTTTGAGCTTTAATTAAACAAATTGCCCGGAAGGTATTAGCAACACGTTTCTCTCAGGCTGGGAATCTGCGGGTGCGGCTGGTAGTTGGGAGTCTGTCCTGGGCTGTTGGGCAATTGAGGGAGAGGAACCCTGAAGACAGAGGAGAAGAAGGAAAGTGGCACAGCGCTTGCACGTGTCTCCTCCCTAAATTGTGGCAATAAACAAGCCAGGCAGAAAGACACCCCCCTCCCCACCCCCCACCCCCTATCTCTCTGTGTCCTTTCCTTTGCCTCTGAACAGTCTCTGGCTGTGTTCTTCTTATCAGGGTCACATCTTCCTCGTCCCCTGAGCCTGATAAAGGGAGTGTTTGCAGAAAGGAAGCCCAAGAACTTGGGAGTATGGGAGCAGGTCTTCTATCAAAGGATGAAAAAAATAGTCACACATATGCAAGCAGGCAATTTGCAAATCCCCTGGGAAATTCTGCCCAGGGTTATTCAGCTACCCCCCTATCGCCTTTGTCTGCAAGGCAGAGTTACCACAGGGGTAATTGGCAGCATCAGGGGCTTGGGCAGAGAGGGGTACCCCACGGCAGCAGGTAGTCTGCTAACCAGATGTCACCGCTCTCTACTCCCCCATCTCCTTTCTGGCCCTGTCTGCTTTCCTCCTCTCAGACACCCTCTTGGTCACACAGTCCTCTGGCTAGCTCATATACCCTTCCCCCCTTGTTCGGGAGAAAACGCTGTATTATTTTATAGTGACCTTTCCAAGAGCAGACACAAAGGAGGTAAGAATGGGTGTAAGAAGGGACTAGCATACCAGCCAGAACAGGTGCTGAGTTAACATTTGTTGAATGGCTGATACACAGAAAAAGCATCTAGATAACTCCTAGAACCAAAGAAGCTTTGAAAGTAATACAGAAAAAAAACCAGATCGTTCTTTCCCCACTCTTCCATCCGACGCCACCCTGCCACGGGCTTCTCTGGACTTCCCCCTCCACACAGACATTGTGGACCTCAACATGCTGCCTTAACCTAGCTAAGCCCCCAGATGATTAAATAAATCACGTATCTGGAGGAGTGGAGGGGCCAGTTTAGGAGGTGAGAACCCCGGACCATGTTGAGGTCTGGAGAGCCCCATTATATCTAACATCACATAAGCCACAGCTTATAAGGCTAAAAACGTCCCCACATGGTCTGATCCTTTTTGGCCAACTCAGACTAGAGGTAGCTGTTAGTACTAAAATGAATAATAATGCTATTATCTTTGAGCGGACCTATCATTTGTCAAGCACGTCCTCAAATTCTTTTATTCAATTATACATAACTTTAGTTCTGTCACCCCACCTCGTGGCTGGGCACACTGAGGTTCAGGACGATTAGAGGACTCATCTAGATGACACATGGAACACCGGCCGTGCCACGATTTGAACCCGGATCTGTCTCCTTCCCTACTGGGCACTGTGATAAGCCACATGAAGAAGAGAGCACCTTCATGTGCATTGCCTGTCAACAAAGGGTACCAGGTACTCAACTGCTGCGTTTTAGAAGTCAAAGCTGACTTTCCTACAGGCCGGCTTTCTTCTTAGGAGAGTCCCATTTTGCCTGTTATGGAGACAGATGTCCCCATAGAAAACCCTGGTGACCCATTAAAATGTTATGAAAACTGCCTCTGGCCAGACCGGTAGGAGCCAAGATGAGAACACAAAGTACATCCTCTGGTGATTTAAGGAGGCGTTGGCCTCACCACCTAGTGGGGCTAGCACAGGTACCAATGCTATTAGGCAAAGCCACAGAAATAACAGACTGAATTAAGCTTTAATCTCTAAACCATTGTAAGGATAATGAGTGCACTTTATAATAATTGCCAGAAGTGAGAGCAGGGAAGAAAACATTGGAAAAGGCCGCAGCTTCAGTTTCTTCCTTCGCAAACCGGGAGCGTAGTACCAGCCAAGCTCCTGAGCCCACAGAAGGCTAGAATAAAAATGCTCCGCAATTAACGAAGAGGAAACAGATTTAGAAAGAGGCCCGCTTTACCAATGGGTCTGCCAGCCTCCAGCTCCTAGCTGACCGTTGACCATGATGACCACAAGCCTGCCCTGAGGCAGGCTCTCCTGTGCATTTTCCCCGTAGGCTGGAAATCCAGCTCACTTATATAACAGGCTTCGAGGCAGCACTCGTCTTTAAGCAGGAGGGACCCCGGATTACTCCCCCATTTCTGTGGCTTCCAGGGCAGGCATTCCCAGCTTCCTGGGAATTTGGTGAGCCACCCGAATGTGTCTGCCAAGTCTCTCTCTTCTGGGGATATTTGATTCATTGTTGTCCAGAACCCCCAGTGGGTAACATTCACCCGTCACGCTGGATTGTTGTGCCCGGGGAAGCAGAGCGCCAATGGGGGTAACTGGGTACGGCTTCTGTCTTTCTCTTGTTTCTGTCCTCACTGTTGCTTTTTCTCAGAGGAAGAGACATTTACCTGTAGAACCACAAGAAAGCCCGCAGAGGGTTCCCGGGAAGACATAACTGTTCCAGCCGCCGTCAACATTTGTGTACAAATACCTGTTTGGGTATCTTTTTCAGTTCTTTGGGGTATAGATCCAGGAGTGGAAATTGCAGAGTCTTATGGTTGATTTCCACGTATGCGTTAATGTCCAGAATAAGGAAAAGCATAGAGATAGCAAGCAGATTGATGGTTTCCGAGGGCTGGGAGGGACAGGGCAGTAGGGAATGACTGTTAATGGCTACGGGGTTCCTTTTGAGGGGACGCACATGTTTGGGAACTTCATAGAGGTGAGAGTGGCACAACACTGTGAATGTACTAAATGCCCTTCAACCGTACATTTTTAAGATGGCTATAAATTTGTTATGCGAATTTCACCTCAAGAATTATTTATTTATTTATTTATTTATTAATGTTTCTTTATTTTTGAGAGAGAGCGAGAGAGACTGCAAGCAGGGGAGGGGCAGAGAGAGAGGGAAGCACAGAATCTGAAGCGGGCTCCAGGCTCCGAGCTGTCAGCACAGAGCCTGACACTGGTCTCAGATTCAGAGACCGGTTAAGCGTCCGACTTCGGCTGCGGTCATGATCTCGCGGTTCGTGAGTTCGAGCCCCATATAGGGCTCTGTGCTGACGGCTCAGAGCCTGGAACCCGCTTCAGATTCTGTGTCTCCCTCTCTCTCTGCTCCTCTCCTGCTCTCACTCCGTGTGTCTGTCTCTCTCTCAAAAATAAAAATAAACATAAAAAATAATTAAAAAAAAAAAAAGCACCTCCAATACCCGAGACCTGCCTTCCCAGGGAAGTACAATAGGAGAGAAACGCAACTGAGAGCTTAAGAGCCTCAGACACCTCGATGCAGTTGTGGTGCAGTCGTATTTTATGGGGGAAAGGAGTGGTCTGGTAGCTTCAGATTCATGAAAGACAAAAATCTTCATATTGTCATTATTACCGTAGGCGTTTCTTAAGATACGGTAAGCTCTTTCCGTTGCTTTTGTAAGTAGTATTCATAGTCCTAGCAACAACATTCCAGTTTTCTTATGAACCTCAAGGCTGAGAACCACTGGCCTAGACTGAAAGAAGGGAAAAAGGCAAGTGTATGATGCACGTCTTTGGTCCTTCCAAATGTGGCGTCTTGAAGATAAAGAGGGGGAGGGATCAGGCATGGCGACTCTCGTTAATAACACCGTATTGCATATTGAAAGCTGCTAAGAGCAATTCTCCGAAGTTCTCGTCACAAGAAAAAAAAAATTCTGTAACTCTATGCAGTGATGCAATTTAACTAGATTTACTATGGTGATCATTTCACAACATCTACAAATACTGAATCATTATGTCGTACACCTGAAACTAATATGTTATATGTCAATTATATCTCAATAAGGAAATGAGCAAAACATTCCAAAAATACACAGCGGAACACGTCAACAAATGGGAAAACATACCATCTCTTCTGACAAGATGACACAATGTCATTTTCCTCTCTTGCATCGAGATACGCTTATCTTCTTAATTCGATTTTTAAATTCAGCCTAATGTCAATAAACCTGTGCATAATTTAAAAAAAGGGTAGGAAATTTTGAGAATGTTCCTACTCGTTTGTAGGGTTTAGTTCCATTCTGTGTACATATTAAAACTCTAGAGTATTAATACATGTTAATAGATTTTTTTGTTATGATTTCATCTCATTTGGGGGAGAGTTGAGAGAGGTTGGGCTCTATTAAAGGATAATTATTTTTAATTAAAGAGGTAAAATCATGAGTCTCATATAGATATAAAATGATCACATGTCAAGGATTTTATTAAACTCATTAATTGACAAGGGAGAACTTGATTAGCTGCCACCCAGGCCATAGTCTCTATTCTTTCACATGGGTGCTGTCCTTCTCCACTCAGCTCAGCCTGGCAGACCCCTCCAGACCCCAGCTGGGCCGGGACCGTTGTTCCTTTTCTGACATTTCTTAGCCTCAGATGCTTCTTCTCCATGAACCCTACTGAGCTGGTGGATGGGATGGCCCCTGAATGGGGTGAAATTACAATCATCAGTTTGAAACAAAGAGAACGATAGTACAGACCCAATAGGACCTATCGGTCTCCATGCTAAAAGGCAGCTTTTCTCTGAGCTGGAAACTGCAAGGTCTGGAGGGAGATCAAAGGGAGAGAGAAGGAGCATGGGGCTGAGCACCCCCACCCTTGAGAAGGTTGCTATCCAGGCTGGGAAAGTGGAGGCCACTCTGTATTAGTCAGGAATCTCCAGAGAAACAGAATCAATAGAACATGCACATATATAGAAAGAGAGATTTATTTTAAGAAATTAGCTCATATGATTACGGATGCTTGGCAAGTCCAGAATCTGCAGGATGGGCCAGCAGGCTGCAGACATAGGGGTGAGTCAATGTTGTGGTTCAAGTCCAAAGGCCATCTGCTGCAGAATTTATTCTTGCTCAGGGAGGCCAGCCTTTTGTTCCATTCAGGCCTCCATCTGATTGCATGAGGCCTACCCACATATGAGGAGCAATCTGCTTTATTCAAAAATCCACTAATGTAAATACAAAGTTCATCTAAAAACAGCCCCATAGACACATCTACAGCGATGTTAGACTAAATATCTGGTCACCTTAGCAGAAGTTGACACGAGCTGACACACAAAGACCATTACACATTCCCAGGACCGTAGCCTGGGTCTTTGGAGCCCACGGGTCAGTGGTCCAGGTGCTGAAGACTGCTGAAGAACAAGGCTGGTGCTGAGAGAAGGGGAAGGGAAATATGGCTTCAGAGTGGCCAAACAGAAGGAGGTTAGGAAAAACCCAGCCCAACCTTATTACTCCCCTGTCCAGCCCTCTACCTCCTGCCCCCTGTCCCCTAGAGAAGATTTGCTACCTGTCCAACCTCCAGGCTTATCAAGGCATTTCTACTGAGCTCGTAAAATGAGCCAAGATAGCTCGTCATGGCCTCGTTCAGCTGGACCATTCTTGTGAAGGCCCAGCAGGCAGCCTGGAAAATCTGAACATTCTTCACTTAATTCCTGGGGTGCCCAGTGATGGCTTCACAGATTTACGGTCAACCGTGGTTGCAGGGGGAGAGTGCTGGGACCTGGCAGTAACATGCTGTGTGACACCATAGAGGAAGATTAGCCACCCTGGAACCAATGGTTTCTCTTTATCTCTGTTGAGGCTTTGGGCCCTTGATAGTGTGTTGAATAATGCCCCCCTGCCCTGCCCTCCAAAGGTATGCTCATGCCCTAATCCCTAGAACCTTTGAATATGACCTTATGTGGAAAAGGGGCCTTTTTGGTTATAATTAACTTTAGGATCTTGGGATAAGATCATCTTGATTGTGCCGGTGGGCCTAGTTCCAATAACAGTTTTCCTTGTAAGAGAAGGGGCAGAGGGGCACTGGAGTTCGAGAAAGAGGCCACATGAAGACGAAGGCAGAGACTGGTATTGGGGGTCACAGGCCAGGGTGTGCCTGGAACCACTGGAAGCCGGAAGAGGACAAGAAGGTTACTCCCCCAGAGCCTTCAGACGCCTATGTCAATTTTCTGGCCTCTAGAACTGGGAGAGAATTAATTGCTGCCGTTTTAAACTGCCACGTTTGTGGTGATTTGTGATAGATTAGCCCCAGGAAACTAATACACCCTCTTGGTGGCCCTTAGAAGTTGTCTGAGGCACTGTGGGTCCAGATAACATACACTGGCAGGCTGCCTGAGATGAGGCAGACGAAGTGTCCTGGCCACAGAGAAGCTGTGATAACATGCACGTGTGTGTGAATTCATCCACCCCCCCACCCCACTCCCACCCCCCTCCCGCCCCCCCACCTCCCGGCCTTAAGATCTCTTTATCCAGAACCAACCACATGGTAGGCGTCATGTTGGGTACTGATCAGGGGATAATCAAAACATCTTGGGAGGGGCAGCTTCACAGCTGATTGCCACCCGCATCCCTTGGTCCGACCAGTTCTTTTTTAGAAACTATTTTTTTTTAATGTTTACTTATTTTTGAGAGACAGAGAGAGACAGACAGTGCAAGTGGCGGGAGGGTGGGGTGGGCAGAGATGGAGGGAGACACAGAATCTGAAGCAGACTCCAGGTTCCAAGCCGTCAGCACAGAGCCCAACATGGCGCTCGAACTCCCAAATCGCGAGGTCATGACCCGAGATGAAGTCGGACGCTTAACCGACTGAGCCACCCAGGCGCCCCAACAATAAAGCATTTTTTAATTAAGGTATCTACATTGTTTTTAGACGTCATGCTCTTGCACACTTACTAAAGCACAGTGCAGTGTAGACGTAACTTTTATATGCACTGGGACACCAAAAAATTCATTTGACTCCCTTTGTTGCAGCGCTCGCTTTATTGCAGTGGCCTGGAGCCAAACCCACAGTATCTCCGAGATACACTTGTATTTGCATAGGCCTCAGCTGTGCTTGAATTAACTTCAATTTCCTCATCTGTAAAATGGGGGTGATGGCTCGTAGGGCTGCTGAATGGATCGGATGCTCAATACTCAATAAACAGCAGCGGTTACTATTTTTACAGAACTGGTCCCTTTGCGTAGTTGTCCTCTGGCTCTCATTCGGGGGCCTGGGGTCCCTTCTGGTCTAACCCGGAAAGTTTTGTTTTTCTGCTAGCGCCAGGAAGGCACCTTTCAGAAGGTGCGAGGACAACTGGCAATGAAGAGAACAACCGGGCAGAGAGCACCCGGCAAAGCACACGTGGGCCTTCAGTGTGACTCGACCGCGTGCCTGCCTGGATTTTCAAAGAAAGGAAATGGCAGCAGTGAAGACAGATGTCAGGGCCCGTGACTCTACCAGCCTCCTTCACGCTCAGAGCCACTCTGCGACGCACCTCTGGGGGCCCATTAGAACAACATTGGTGGATGTAGCAGCCCCTTCCCGGCAACCTGTCCTCTGACGTGGGGAAGAATGAGAATTTGGACTTTCAGATGCTAATTCCTCCTCACCTGAGTCCTGAGTTTTATATATTCATTAAAATGGCAGCGGGTGTGCAAACAAGTTCTTGTACGTACGTGTTCATAGCATCACCGTTCACGACAGCCAAAGGTGGAGACAACCCAAATGACCTTCAGCAGATGGATGGATAAACAAATTGGGGCGTATGCATTTACTGGAATGCGATTCCGCCACGGAGAGGAGTGAAGCACTGGCACATGCCACAACTTGGATGAAACTCAAAAACATTATGCTAAACGAAAGAAGCCAGGGGGCCCCTGGGCGGCTCGGTGGGTTGAGTCTCCGACTTCGGCTCAGGTCATGATCTCAGGGCTCCGGGGTTCGAGCCCCGCATCGGGCTTTCTGCTGTCGGCACAGAGCCCATTTTGGATCCTCTGTCTCCCTCTCTCTCTCTCTGCCTCTCCCCTGCTTGTGTGCTTGCTCTTTCTCTCTCGCGCACGCAAAATTAAATAAACATTAAAAAAAGAAAGAAAGAAGGGGTGCCTGGATGGCTCAGTCAGTTAAGTGTCTGATTTCGGCTCAGGTCATTATCTCATAGTTCATGGGTTCAGGCCCCACGCGGGGCTATTCGCTGAGGCGCTGATGGCGTGGAGCCAGCTTCGATCTTCTGTCCCCCTGCCTCTCTGCCCCTCCCACACACTCTCTCTCTCTCTCAAAAATAAACATTAAAAAAAATCAATAATAAAAATAGAAAGAAGCCAGACACCCAGGATCACATACTGTATGATTCCATGTATGTGAAACACCCAGAACAAGTATTTCCATAGAGATGAAAAGCAGATTGGTGGTTGCCAGGGGCCCGAAAGGGGAGAATGAGGACTAACTGCTTACCGGGTACAGGGTTTCCTTTTGGGATGATGAAAACGTGTTGAACTTTTCTAGCTAGTTGCACAACATGGTGAAGATACTAAATGCCCCTCAATTATTCACTTTAAAATGGTTAGTTTGGGGGGCACCTGGGTGACTCGGTCTGTCATGTGTCCAACTTCAGCTCTGGTCATGATCTCACAGTTCATGAGTTCAAGCCCTGCATTGGGCTCTGTGCTGACAGCACAGAGCCTGCTTTGGATCCTCTGTCCCCCCCTCTCTCTACCCCTCCTCTGCTCTCTCTCTCTCTCTCTCTCTCTCTCTCTCTCTCTCTCTCTCACACACACACACACACACACACATGCACACACATACAATAAAAAAAATTGAAATAGTTTTTGTTGGGTGAATTTCACCTTTTTTTTTTTTTTAATGACACTTCACCTTCCAACATGAAAGAATCCTGAACGATTCTCAAAGAGCCTGATCTCAAAGATAGCCTCAGGGCTATCTTCTCCCCAAGTCTGGTTCTAGGATCTTTGCTTATTGCTGTACCGGGAAAGAGAAAGATGCTGCAGATCTGGAGCCAGTGCAACAACTCGCCCTTCAGTGGGGATTATTTTGAAAAGAGACAACCAAAAAGATAGGTCCAGTCCTCTCCACAAGACGTATTTGATCTCAAAGGCAATTTGTCCTAGGTTGTGATATCTTTATTGCATTCAATTCATGCTTCCATTCCAGAAATATTAGTGTTTTTTAATACTTCCCCCACACCAACTGTAAGATCTTACGGCAGCTTTCTGGGTTTGCAGCGAGTGTCATATTCCTTCAGAACATGGTTGGCCAGAAACTTGGGTGTCCCTGCCTAACATATGGAGAGAAAAACCGATCCTCTCACTGTGGTTTCGCTTCTCTGAACGGCCTTCCCAAAAGATACTCTTAGTAGCAATTATGCAGATGTGTGGACAAGGTGAGGCTACTTTTGGAGGATCTACTGCTACCTCAGAGGAACAAATGCCAGAATCTCCAAACAGCGCAATGGATGCCCAAGAGCAGAAGACGCCCCTGTGGCTCTCAGTTGGAATCCTCCCTCTCATTTATCAATCCCTGTTGGTGCTCCAGGGTTGGGACGGCAGTTTGTCGATGTTGGGAGTCTAGACTCTTTCTAGATTCTGTGTGCTAACTTTAGGATGTTGTCCTTATCTACAATGTCCAAAATGGTTCAACAGCACATCCGCACTCCTGGAGGAGAAGGGAAATAGGACCAATGGAGGACAAACTCATTTCCTTTCAGGAACATTTCCTCTCAGGAAATTTCACACATCACTGCTGCTGATATCCCATTAGCCAGAATCTAGTGGCCCTGTCACACCTAGCTGCAAGGAAGGCTGGTCTTGTGCCCAGGTTAACCTTCCATCCGAACAGAAAAAGGGGAGAATGGATACTGAGAGAGACAACTAGGACTCAGGCCCACCATCCAACTAATGTTCCTTCTTTCACTCATATGTCCAGTGCCTTTGCTGCCATTGAAAACAGGGGGTTTGTGGGGCTCCTGGGTGGCCCAGCCAGTTAAGCGCCTGACTTCGTCTCAGGTTATGATCTTGTGCTTCGTGAGTTCGAGCCCCGCGTTGGGCTCCGTGCTGACAGCTCAAGCCTGGAGCTTGCTTTGGAGTCTGCGTCTCCTTCTCTCTCTACCCCTCCCCTGTCCATGCTCTGTTTCTCTCTCTCTCAAAAAGTAAACAAACATTAAAAAAATAATAAAACAATAAAACATTGAGTTCGTGCCCCACCTCTGAGCCTTTACTCATGGTCTTCCCTAACGTGGAAGGGTCTGTCCACTTCTCCACATCCATATTGCCTTCACTGCCCCCTCTGCCTCGTCTCCTCCCTTCCTGACAACCTTCCCTGACAATCCCAGCCCTCAGTGACTTCCCAAGGCGTCCCTTGACCTTTATGTTTTCATTGTACATGATGTCCTATATAGCTAAGGTTTAATTTCAGAACTAGACAGCACATTTCTTGGGAACAGGGTCCTCATCATATATTTTTCTTGTATCCTTCATGGTCTCTAGCTCAGTGCTGAGCACACATATGTATTTAACAATTACTCTCTGAAATGAATTGAAGTTGATTAGAATGACATGCTCAACAATCTAGGACAATATTTTTATTCTTCTTTGATTATAGTATTTTTTCACCTAAGTGGTCTGCATGTAATTATGTATATACAGTTTTTTTTTTTTTCAACGTTTTTTATTTATTTTTGGGACAGAGAGAGGCAGAGCATGAACGGGGGAGGGGCAGAGAGAGAGGGAGACACAGAATCGGAAACAGGCTCCAGGCTCCGAGCCATCAGCCCAGAGCCTGACGCGGGGCTCGAACTCACAGACCGCGAGATCGTGACCTGGCTGAAGTCGGACGCTTAACCGACTGCGCCACCCAGGCGCCCCATGTATATACAGTTTTATATAAATACATACACATATTAATTTACTTATATAAGTATATATAAAGAGTTTAATCTCTATAATATAAAAAATTTATATGTAGGGGCGCACACATTTGCAACTCAAGAAACCAGGTTTATTCTTATTTAGTTTTCTAATCCTCTTGTTTACTGGGCAACTTTTCATCAACGTTACCTGCACTGTTTCAAAACTTTAATAGGATAAGCAGAACCTGAGCATTTAGCACAGCACTGGCACACAGCCAGCACTAAATAAATGCTAAGATTAAAAAAAAAAAGGCAAGGGCAAAGTATAAATGCAAACTGAGTTAGAACTTACTACAAGAGCAAGGATTCTGGTATTAGACCCTGGTCTGAACTTTGTTTCTTCTATTTATTCACAGTTTTGTAGAGTATTAAGTGAATTGACTCATCGTGCTTGTCAATGATCTCTCAGTTCCACGCACACCCTTTATACTTTGATCTGTAAGGCTACGGGCTTAGATTCTGAAAATGAGATTTCCCAGATTCCCTTGCGAGCTGATTTCCACTTAGGGTCTGCAATTGGGAGGCACAACTGGGAGACTGGGAGGCAGGAGGAGAGAGGAAGGGACTTCCTTCCTCTTTCCACCTTCCTTAGGACAGCTACCACTCTAACAACTTTAGACCAGAGTCTTGCCCCTTCCTACAGGCCCTGTCACCAGCCACCCAGCGCCCTTTGGCAATCTTAGTGCCAAGTACATGATGGTCCTACAGCAGCCCAGCAACAAAGATCGTGGCTCTTCCTCTACATTCCTAGGTTATACCTCTTTCCTTTTGTTCCCCCCAGCCCTAAGTTGCTCCCTGTATTTACCGACTTCACTGCTTTCTTTTGGATATTCCAACACATGTGAAATCCATTCACTATATTAAATACCCTCTGGTTAAAATACCTATTATAATTTCTGTTTTCCTGATGGCATTTTGATTGATACGGCATGCAATGTGCTTAAGGCCTTTCATCTTCTCAACAAATGTTAGTTCTCCCCTAGGTGATTATATCTGCTGTGTTAAAAGAAAATGCACGATAGAAGTGAAGATATAGTC
Source organism: Panthera leo (assembly GCF_018350215.1). NCBI lineage: Eukaryota > Metazoa > Chordata > Mammalia > Carnivora > Felidae > Panthera > Panthera leo. The sequence goes on along the minus strand of NC_056695.1, from coordinate 46,900,824 downwards.
ACTGTATTTTTTACATTACCATTTCTTTTCAGAGTTCTTGAGCTTTCTCCATGGGCTCCCATTTCAGATGTGAGGGTTAGTGCAAACTCCCATGGATGGTAAGTGAGAAGCAGGGCTTGGCCTTGGTTGAAATTGGGGGGAGAGCCAAAGAAAATTAACTTTCCAACAACTAGGCTTATACCACTGGGATATGACTGAAGCCCAGGATGGGGGATCCTAAAAGAGAACAAAAGAGAATGCCACAAATACCTATCACATCATCTGTTCTCTTGGCTACTCTTACCTCTTCCTTCTCCATTATGCTTTTACACTGACCTGATCTGAGAAACATCTCCAACCCATAAAAACATTGCTTCTTTAAGCCCATGTGTCTCTCACTCATTACCCACACCAGTTTCCCTAGATTCAAATCAGAAGCCCATGAAGAACCCCTTGGGTGAGAAGCGATCCCATGAATGTTGAAGGAAGCCCTGCCCTCACTGGAGAATCAAGGCACTAGGTTATCATGAAATCCAGTCCTTTGCAATTATTATTGTATCAAGTGAGATGTCGTCTCACTGATGGGCTTCCAAATTCCATCTCAATGGAGAAATCCACAGCAACCAACAAAGTGTAAGGAGAGAAAGCAGAGCCAGGGAGGGGTTAGTGTAATAAGCTGGTGACTGCAAATAATATGACTTTATTTATTATTTTAACAAATAAATCAGAGCTTATATTTCCAAATAGCAAATTTTTTTTTCCAACCGTGCTACCATGGCTCACTGTATTTTAAAATTATCCCTAGAGCCTGCTGCAGAATTTTATAAAAAATTCTCAAATCTTCCTGGCCTCAAATCTTCCTCCGTGAGTGGATTTGGTGATTTGGAAACAATTGAAGTCATTTGGAAGTAAATCTGGTGACCAAGGTATGTGAACAAGATGGGAAACACCATTATTTGGTCAAATTTGGCTGTAACCAAAAGAAACCAGGACTGGGGGGTGGGGGTGGGGGTGGGGAATGTAAGCTAAATGTGAGCAGAGTTTTCAAAGAGAAATTGCAAGCATTTTAGATAGTGTTTGGAAGAAGTAATAATCTTCCAAAGATGACTTCAAAGATGACTATTATATATATATATATTTTTAATGTTTATTCATTTTTGAGAGAGAAAGAGAGAGACAGAGCGTGAGCAGGGAAGGGGCAAAAAGAGAGGGAGACACAGAATCTGAAGCAGGCTCCAGGCTCTGAGCTGTCAGCACAGAACCTGATGCAGGGCTCAAACCCGCAAACCACAGGATCTTGGCCTGAGCTGGAGTCATACACTTAACCAACTGAGCCACCCAGGTGCCCCATGGATGACTAATTTAAAGGATGGTGCTCATAATGAGTAACGTGTGTGTGTGTGTGTGTGTGTGTGTGTGTGTGTGTGTGTGTGTGTAATCAACCTAACTTTATAATATTATATTTATAGAAGTTGTTCTCAGTTTTCTCTCTACATATGAAGATGCCCCGTCCAGGGTATTCTTCCCTGCCTATCATGACCTCAGGCCAGGAGTTTGTCTCAGAAAAACATGGATTTCGGAAAAAGATTAGTATGCAAATCTGTGCCTAAACGACTTACTGTGTCTGAAATCTTAAGCAAGTTGCTTGAGCTCATTGCACTTTAGTTTTCTGATGTATATAATGGACAAAATACAATGGAGTGATTAAAAGGCTTAAAAAACTATGGATGCAAGTGCCTAGCTGAGTGCCTTTTGGCCCAGAGCAGACACTCAATGAATGGTTACTATTATTGGTGCAAACATAATTTTTTTCAGTTTATATTTTAATTCCAATTACTTAAATACAGTGTTATATTTCATGTATATGATATAGTGATTCAAAAATTCCATATATCCCTCGGTGCTCATCACGACAAGTGCACTCCTTAATCCCCATCAGCCATTTCACCATCCTCCACCCACTTCCCCTCTGGTAGCCATCATTTTGTTCTCTATAGTTAAAATCTGCTTCTTGGTTTGTCTCTCTCTTTCTCTCTCTTTTGCATGTTAGTTTTGTTTCTTAAATTCTATATGAGTGCGATCATATGGTATGTCTCTGACTGACTTATTTCTCCTAGCGTTAGACTCTCTAGCTTCATCCATGTTGTTGCAAATGGCAAGATTTCATCCTTTTCTGTGGTTGAATAATATATGTATACATAAAACTTCCTCTTGGTCTATTCATTAATCAACAGGTACTTGGGCTGCTTCCTTATCTTGGCTATTATAAATAATGGTGCTATAAATATAAGGGGTGTATGAATCCCTTTGAATTAGTGTTTTCGTATTCTTTGGGTAAATACCCAGTAATGCACTTGCTGGATTGTAGGGTAGTTCTATTTTTAACTTTTTGAGGATGATCCATAATATTTTCCACAGTGGTAGCACCAGTTTGCATATCCACGAACACTGCAAGACGGTTCCCCTTTCTCCACGTCCCTGCCAACACCCATTGTTGATTGTAGCCATTCTGACAGGTGTAAGGTGATATCTCATTGTGGTTTTGATTTGCATTGTTCTAATGATAAGTGATAAGCATCTTTTCATGTGTTTGTTGGCTGTCTGTATGTCTTCTTTGGAGAAATGTCTGTTCATGTCTTTTGCCCATTTTTACATTGGATTACTTGTTTTTTGGGTATGCAAACATAATTATTATCATCAGTGTATAGCTGTGGCATCGAGACCCTCATCAATCATTTCTGAGAGAGAGAGACCAATGTAGAGAGACCGATATGTCTATTTATATGAACCAGACAGCCAAGCCTAGAGAAGCCCATGGTGAATTCTATGTAGAGGAGGGAGGAGCCAATGATGGCACAATGGAATAGTTTCCCCTTCTTTTGGTCCACTTATAGGATACTGCAAAATGGGAAAATTGTGTCTTCTCAATGTACATCTGTGTTAGAATGGTAACACAAAGATATTGAACCAATAGTGTTAGGAATGCCTGCAGTCTTTTGCATACTCCACATAGTTGAGGTTTTCCTCTTTGAGAACCAACACTTTTCCCAAAATATTAATTGTTTGGCAGAAAAGCATTCAAAAACGTACCATTCACCCCTCTACCTTTTAAAGCAAAGGACATGATTTAACTTTTTCGTTATAAGCCAGGACGATCATCATGAACATCTGTTGCAGTGTGGACGAGTAGCTCGGGGCTGGGCCTACTTTGGTTTTTTTCTGCCCTCTCCTTCCTTGGTGTCAGGCATTGCCTGGATATGACAGGCTTGAGATGCAACGCATCTACCAACCTTGGAAACAGGCAGATACTTAGAAACCAGCAACGTTCAGGACAGTGACCACATACTACTTAGGGACATAGATTCGTTCATAGGCAGACCTGAAATGAGACCCTCCTTCAGCCAGGTAATCTTGAGCAAATTACTGTACTGAACCTCAGTTTCTTCATCCGTTCAATGAGGATAAAAATAGTACCTAGCTCATAGGCAAGTCATGAGTCTCCAGTAGGAAAATAGACATAAAGTGCTTAGCATGGCACTGGGCAGATATCAGATGCTCAATAAACATTCCCTACTACCATAATTATTACTACTAGCAAGCAAGGTCTCCCAGACACTCTGACTTCCCTACTGCGATACTCATAAACACTCAGCCTTTGGTTTTTTTCCTTCCATCTGTCAAATAGGACTGATAAAAGGTAGTCTGAACAGCCAGTGACCAAAGCCCCCTTGAATTTTTCCCCCCTAATCTGGTGAAACTCCCAGATAAGAGAATTTCAGCCAAAGGAGAACGTCAATAATTCTGTGAAAAGCCAATCATTCTCATAAGGGCCAAGTTTCTCACACGGCCTGAATGGCCCCCCCCCAGACCGGCTGTATCTGCCCCTCTGAGCTGTGCAGTCAGACACGCCAAGAGCAGGAGTGCGCTCCGGGGACCAAACACCAAGTCACCAGGTCATGGCTGGTGTGGTGATCCCTGGTGGCAGAAGCGGGGAGGCAGGCAGGAAGCCCCCAGAGTCTCTCGTCTGGCACTATTCACGGCACTAAGAGAAATGTCCTCCAGAGCACTGGCAGGTGCCTATCTGGTGAGGATTCGGTACGTTGCAGCTCTCCAAGCGGTTATTTTCTATCTTCTGTATCCCGCAGGGGCTAATTCACGTCCTCAGCGGTGCACTATTCTGGCTATTCCACCACTGGGGAATATAATTTAAGGTCGCTCTGGAGTTACAGGAAGGCAACAACAACAGCTTCAGTCTTTGTGCAGTCCAGATCGGGAGCTGTTGGGCAGGTCCCAGCCTGCGCCTCACCACGTGCCAGCACCGTGAGGAAACCAACAACCAGAGCTGGAATAAGCCAACAAGTGTTTTCACCCAACACGTGCCACTGGGTTAGGGCTCCAGTCTCTGTACCAACTTCCTGGCAAACACTCACTTCTCCCAGGGACTCACTGCCTTAAAATGATATTCCCAGGATAAGTGCCAGATTGGAGACCATCTGACACTGTTTTATATTTCATATCCCCAAGCCTGTTCTCTCTCCATCAAATCTCCACAACCTCCATTTACGTATCAGGACGTGGACCTCACTTCATACAGCATTGCTTCCTTGCAAAGTTGGGGGTATATGTAATGCAAGTCATATTTTAAGTGCACGAGGTGACCTTGAAATTGTGTTAGGTCGCTATCGCTGCACAACAAATTATCCCCCCAACATATGGGATAACACAATAATAAATATTTATTATCCTCACGATATCCGTGGGTCGGGAATTCAGGCGTGCCTTAGCTGGGCGGTTCTGACTTGGGTTCCCTCCTGAGGTTAGAGTCACGATGTTGGCTCAGGCCGCTGTCTCCTGGAGAGCCTGCTTCCAAGATGGCTGGCTCACACCGCCAGCCGGTTGGTGCTGTCGTTGGTGGAGGCCTCGCTTTCTCCCCACATGGGCCTCTCAGGCTATTTGAATGTCTTCACAAGGCCACTAACTTCCCCTAGAGTGAGTGACCCATGAGGGAGAGCCAGGTGAAAGCTATCCTTTTTATGACCATCTTAGAAGTCACATCTTATTCATTGGAAGGGAGTCCATCACTCAACTAGGGAGGGAATTCACTTGACTTTTGAAGTGAGCATCATCACAGTATTAGCGAACACATTTGAAAGCCACCAGAAACATTTAGGAGTGAATCATTCGTTCATTTAACAAATATTTGTTGAGTACCTACGACGTGCCCACACCGTTCTAGAAGGTTGGGACACATCCTGAACAAAACAGACCAAAGTCCCTGCCTGACCTTGTCAGACTAAATTCTAGTGGAGAGAGACAAAATAAACAAGAAGCCTCACGACTGCGTTTTGTGTAGTGGGCTGCAGATTTAAGTGCCCTGGCGAAAAAGAGATCTAGGGAAGAGAGCTCCGGAATCCTAGAGTCAGGTTACATTGTTTTAAAACTTTATTTATTTTGAGAGAGATAGAAGGAGGGGCAGAGAGTGGAAAAGAGAGAGAATCGCAAGCGGGATTCGCACTGTCAACACAGAGCCTGACGTGGGGCTCCAACTCACAAACCGTGAGATCATGACCTGAGCTGAAATCTGGAGTCGGTCGCTCAACCGACTGAGCCACCCAGGTGCCCCAAGTCAGTTACATTTTAAATAGAGTCATCAGACTTGTTCTCACTGAGAAGACAGCGTGGGGAAGGCAGTGGTTGGAGAAGTAATGGGACCGTGTGCATAGCCTCATAGTCCACCACCTGACCACAGAACCCATGCATCCTGGTGGTTGTCACCCTGCCCCCTCATGGGTACATGGATGGGAAGAGAAGTTTCTCTGCACCTCATGAGAACCGCCAGCATTCCCTTCCCCTAGATTACATAGGAAAAGGTGCTCTTGTGGCCATCCCCAGCTGCAGGTGACCTTCGTGGCCATTCAGAGGGAGCTTCTGTGCCACCCTGGGACAAGCTGTAGGCAGCATGGGCATATAACACCGTGCATCCAAGGGGGAAAGACAAGTGAGTCACTCGGTCCTAAAGAGATCGCATTTGGAAGAGCTGCACGTTTGCAGGGCTGAATGTGTGCTTTCAGTGCTTAAACTGATCACGGTGTTTCTACCACTGAAGGCAAGTTCCAGACCACACCCAACAGAAGCCGCCCAGCCCTGGGAATGGCAGAATTTTGAAGTTTTCTGAATCATGAAGGGAGGGAACAGGAAGGAGAAGACATTCCTGGCTTGCGTGTGGCACAAAAGGGGTCAGCACGCTGCTGGCCGTATAGGGTCTCTCAGGAGACCCTTGCCAACAGAGTGCCTCGGGCTGGCGGAGCTAGGGATGAAGTAGGGCAGGGCAGGTGCCAGAGGATTCGAGGAGAGCACCCGGTTCTAATTCAGCCATCCAGGCAGGCAAGAGGAGGCTCAGGGCAGGTGGAGGGGCAGGGGGTATTTGCACAGCGATGTGTGAGCCCTATTCGGGGGGCAGTTATGATCTCGAGAGTGTGGCGACTAACACACTGGGACATAGGCGGCCCCCCAGGCTCCCATGCAACAGACCCCATGAAGAGGGACCCTATCTCAAGCGTAGACAGAGGTGCACAAGAGGGCATCGGTTCAGGGTCTGAGGGAGACCTGTACATGTAGCAAGAGATGGTTCCCTAAAACAGGATCATCAATCCAGCCCAGATGACCTCACCCAAAGATGGCTGTGAGGAAAGAAGGAAGGAGAAAGCTCAGCCCCTGGAGGTGCCATAGACAGTCGGTGCTCACCACGTCAGTAGGTAACAAGCGCTAGGGTAAGTGACGAGAACACGAAGGAGCCCCCTGGGTGTCAGAACAATCATCGATAGCCATGTCTGAAGCCCTTGGAGGCTGATGGGGGACATAGGGTGCACATGTTGAGTTCCACATTTATTCTTTCTCCAAGGGAAATCCTTGAATGGCTAAAAGGCAGAGACGGGGTCGGGGTCGACACAGCCAGGTATGTATCCTGGTGATGCCATTTACTGTGTCAGAGAAGTCCCTTTGTTTCTCTTTAGCCCCGGTTTCCTCACCTGTCAACCTCGCACAGCTGGTGAGAGATAAATGAGAAACTATTTCCCATGATTCCCAGACTATAGAAGTAGTCCACAAATAGCTGCTATTTTTATTGTTACTATTTTTACAAATGTTGTGGACAGCCACTGTGAGGGCTTTGTTTGGTTTTGTTACCCAACACCTCTTCCTTTGGAGACATTGCCCCATCCCACCCCCACGCACTTGGGGGTGGTGTTCAGCTAATCTTCGGACTCGGACAGGGATGGACAAGTGACCAATCAAATTCTCTCTCCCAGGGATTGGAACCCTAAGTGCCTTCAGGCAGGAAGGCAGTCAGAGCTGAGTCATCCTGTGACAGGGGATTTCCTGGAGTGGCTCCTGCTATCATCCCTCCCAGGGTCTGAAATCCAACTCGTCCTTCCGGTGTCTGAGCTTGGCCAGCCTCCCCGTGGTGACCCCCTCTTGCAGCCGAGAATCCCTTCTGACAAAGCAGCCATCAGGGTGGGACATCTCTACATAGATGGCCATCGGAATGGCTGTGTGGGGACACCGAGGCTGGGAAAGAGGGTGTGACCGTCCCACTTCCTCCCTTCCCTTTTCAGTTCAGGCTATCTCTGCCCCCTGCCCTCTCTTTGTTCGGTTTACTTTTTTTTTTTTTTTTAAATCAGGGTAATATAGGTACTTAAATGTGATCAAATAGTGAATAGAGTTGGGACAACTGGGTAGCCATCTGGAAAAGATGAAGCTGGTTCAATATATGAGGGTAAATTCAAAATGGATCAAAGATTTAAATGTAGAAAATTGTAAAATACTTAAAGTCACTAGGAGATAGCATTGACGAATTACTATGTAATCTTTTTGTGTGGAGGACCCTGCTAATTATGACTCAACATCCAGAGTCTATCAAAGAAAATATTTCTAATTTTTTCAAATGTTTATTTATTTTTCAGAAAGAGAGTGGGAGCAGGGGAGGGACAGAGAGGGGAACAGAGGATCTGAAGCAGGCTCCCAACTGACAGCAGCGAGCCCAAGGCAAGGCTCGAACCCACAAACCATGCGATTGTGACCCGAGCCCAAGTCAGGTGCTCAGCTGACTGAGCCACCTAGGTGCCCCTATCAAAGAAAATATTTCTAAATATTACTCCATATTAGTCAAAAACTTAGCATAAAATAATAACAAACTCCGTTAACAAACTGAAAAATCAAATTGCAGTGAAAAGGATTAATTTCCCTAAAATGTGAAGAACTCCTAGAAATCAAGAAGAAAAAGATACCAAAAAAATTGAAATTTGGGCAAAGGACATAATTAGAGTATTCAGGGAAAAAAAGAATTATAAATGGCTCTTGAACATTTAAAAGATTCTTAACCTTACTCATAATTAGAGCAGGTTGACACCCATCAGACTGAAAAAAAACTCAAAAGTTCGACAACACATTCTTCTAACGAGACTGGGAAAATAACCACTTTCACACGATTCGGGTGAGAGAATAAGATGCTACAAAGCCTTTGGAGAGCAATTAGGCGTTATCTATCAATAACACAAATACATTTGCCCTCTGACCTCTGGAAAGTCATCTCACAGCTTCTCTGCACACAAATGAAATAACATATGTATAAGATTATTCATTTCAGCATTGTTGGTAATAGTAGAACATTGGAAACACCCCCAGTGACTAGTTTTTTAAAAAGCCAAAAGTTTGCTTTAAAAAATCCATCCAGGGCATGTGGGTGGGTCAGTTGGTTAGGCATCCAACTTTGGCTCAGGTCATGATCCCACGGCTCATGGGTTTGAGCCCCGAGTCGGGCTGTATGCTGACAGCTCAGAGCTTGGACCAGCTTCAGATTCTGTGTCTCCCTCTCCCTCTGCCCCTCCCCCACTCATGCTCTGTGTCTCTCTGTCTCTCAAAAATAAACAAAGGTTAAAAAAAATTTTTTTTTTCTAAATCCATTCCATGGTCCACCCTAGCCTCGTCCCTAATTCTGTTTCCAGAAGCTTTAAAACCTGTCAATTGATTTTTCAGATATTCATCTGTAAATTTCTCTTTTAAAATGCTTATATTATTGGGGCACCTGGGTGGCTCAGTCAACTGGTCATCTGACTCTTCATTTCAGCCCAGGTCGTGATCTCATGGTCATGAGATCAAGACCCATGTTGGACTCTGCACTGAACATGGAGCCTGGTTGAGATTCTCTATCTCCCTCTCTCTCTGCCCCTCCCCTGATTACATGCATGCATGTGCACACACTCTCTCTCTCCCTCAAAAATAAATAATTATATTATTTCTCAATTCTCAATTTAAGCATGATCTACTGATTTTCTACTATAGAAGAGAACTATTTAGCTCTATTATATATCCTCCACCCCTCATGCACACACAGAGCTATTCACCATTCACCTTCATTTTTCCAAATGGTTACATTACAATTTTTTGTTAAATTCATACTTAATAGTTGAGTATTATGGTGATGCAAATATCGTTTACAATTGAAACATAGGTATAGAATCATTAACATTCCTTTCTTGAATATTTAAAATTTTTCCCTGGAGTTCATAATTGTCTTGTTTTTCATTTGACCATTTCATTTTTGTTTGACCATTTTTAGTGTATTTATCAACAATTTATTCCCCAAATATTCTATGCATCATATATGAGATCCTCTATCAGTTCCAATTTTTTCCTAGAACTTGGCCATTCATTCTTTGTTCTCTGCACTTGTTTCCCTCTAGTCCTGCTTCATAGCAGCCATCTTAAAACCTGTCTTTACTCTCACCCTGAGAATTTCCTTTGCTCCCTCTGTCTCATGTGTTGGATCCATTCATCCATGGGGTCTGGATCCCAAGCCCCCTAGATTTGATCACTCATTTCAGTAAAATACATTCTCTAGTAAATCCTCAAGAAAGAGTACATAGAAAAAACATTGAGATCCTGCATGTCTGAAAATGTTTTCATTATACCTTCACATTTGGTATTAGTTTGGCTTTATAGATCAGTTCAGAAATACTTTTTCCAAATGTTCCATTTCCTTCCAGCATCCAGTGTTACTGTTGAGAAGTCTGATGTCATCCTGTTTCCAGTCCTTTGTTGTGGTTTATTTCTGCTCTCGGGAAACCTCTCTGAAATCTTCTCTTAATGCCTGGTGTCCTGAAATTTCATGCTGATGTTCCCCGATGGGAGGTTTTCTTTTACGATTATTTTTTATTGTGTTCGGGCAACCTATGGGATTTCTTGTATGATTTCTTTGGACAGTTTCTTTCCTCAGTTTTCTCTGTTCTCTCTCTGAATATGCTATCAGCTGAATGTGGAACTCTCGAATCCATACCCTCAATTTCATATTGTTTTTCTCCTACTTTCCAAATATGTATCTTCTATTTCCTTTCTATGATGTTTCATTAATTTCATCCACTGGCCTTTCAATTGAATGTTACTCTATCATTGCACTTTTAATTTCTGAGTGCCCTTTCTTATTCTCTGATTTGTACAGGGTTCTGTTCTTATTTCATAAATTAACAGTGCTTTTGATTACTTCGATTCCCTGATGTTTTTCCTGCTTCCTTCAAGTTCCTTTTTTTCCATTGGTTTCTGTCTTTCAATCTATCTTCCATGTTAAATGTAAGTCTCTAGTCATTCCAACTCCTAAATCCAGTGTCTCTTTTCAGCCTGTTTTTCAGACTGTTGATTTTAAAATAACTACATATGCAATATATAAATGTATTCTCATTATCAAAAATTCAAACAGTATAAAAGTATACTGAGAAAAAATGTAAAAGTCCCCATACACTCTCACTCCTGCTCCTAAAAATATCCACTAACAATCGTTTGGTGTGCCAAGATATCTTCTACCATAGAGTCTAGAAAGGGTGTTGGCGGGGGGGGTGTTTTGATTTTTCCTTTGGGATACAAGTTCCTTAATTTTTGAATTGACTACCCAACATTTGAATATTAGGAGATCATATAAAAATTCAGATTCCTAAACTCTCCCTAAAAAAATGAGAATTCTGGCAACACTGGACCCACATACCATATTAAGAACGGCCATCTTTTCTACAGTTCTGCGAGTCCCCATTTGACCTGTGCCCACTCACATTACTTGCCTGGCTCCTTTAAGCATTGGGGTTAGTGGCGCCTCAGTTAAGTGATGCCTAAATTGTTGGTGTCTACTCTGGAAGTAGTAACACATCCATCAAGTAACAGAGTAGTCTACCACATCATAGGACGATCTGTCAGATAGGAAAACATAGAGAGGAAACGCCTCCTCTTAGAATGGCACGGAAAAGAATGGGCTGGAGTGGACTGGACACCAGGTCAGTGGTACCGTTGGACGCAGAAAGTAGGATGGCTCATTAACCGCTGATCCCTGAGTATTTCTTCCAATTATCTTCCCAAGTATAGATTCCATGGCTGCAAAATACATTTTCTGACTTCTGTGTAGAAGAATAGGCACAAACTGGAGGGCAGACGAGGCAGGAAACATCAGACATGTCGATCTGCCCAGAGAAGAGGACCCTCAGAATGAACTGTCTGTCCCCATGGCCGTTGCATCGTGAATGGCTGCCATTTACCCTCACGTAGGTGTTTACCAAGGCTAACTCCTCACCCTTTGTCCAGTCAGGGAGTGGACCCACCGTGCCATTTTTCCCTGAGCAGCATCCCTGTGCATCAAGTGCAAGGAGGCTTTTTGCACACGTAGCTCAGATCTCTCTACCCGGTCCTATCGATTTAACCCGTACATAGCCACACACCCACTCATCCAAGGCAAATCATGATTTAATCCCAGGCAAATGGTAAAGAATACAGATTTTATGAACCCTTTTATATTAAAAAGGGTTAAAGAGAATCTAGTAAAATCATTTCTGTGGGCAGATACTTAGCTATAAGAATATATTATGTCTTTGTCGGCAGAAGGAAACATCTCTGGCCCATTTTAATTCACTGCTATACAGATAAGTTTTGATGTTCCTTCTTTAAATTTCACAAATGCACGGGATGGTTTGGGGGGAAAGAGATTGGCCAGACCTCATCATTTGTCTACAGAACACAGAGCAAAGGGCCTTGAGTTCTGCCAGTCTCCAGTCTAGTGAAGGTCTCATGGGACATTTTTCACAGAAGGGCACTCTGACCCCTGTTTCTGCCACTGTCATCTCCTTACCCCACCTCCAACCTTTCTTCCTCTTTTCCACCAGCCTCACTCCCAAGGGTCCTATAAGCATTCCCCAGTAAGCCCTTGCTCTGAAACCTGTACAGAGATCATAGAAACATTGTTATACCCACAGTTAATGTTTATTTTCTTGCTTCCAATGAGATACACCCTTTCCTCCACTAAATTGTTTCACTATACTGTACTTGAGAAATGACAGGGTCATCTTTGGTCAAATGTTCACCCTCAGCAGAAATAAAGGGGCATTTAATGGGGAATACAGATGGAATGATCCAGGCTCCCTCCGTAGACACTATTTTAGGAGTCAGCCAGGGAGAAAAGACAGAGAGGGGAGTAAGGAAGCAAATTATATGATATTTCTCTTTCTACTCTCCCAAATTAAATGTATTCCTGCCTTCGCTTTCATCTAACACTGCCACCATAATTTCTCTTGGATGCTTCCCATTATCGCATAGCAAAACAGAATTCTGCACCACGATTGAATCTAAATACTAAAATCATTTAAGATACACTGCTCCTGGGACATACAGCAAAATGTAATAAGTTTCTCAAAATGTGACCTAATTATAACTGTCCTTTTAAGTTTTATTTCCCACTGGGACCAAATGTCTGCAGTTAAAAATAATTCTTGAAACAGGTCCATGTTGCCACAAAACTTTTCAGAGTCACTTAAATGTTATCCACGTACCCAATTTATTTTTCTCCTCTGTTCCTATGTGATAAAAGCCAGACATCCAGGAGAGACAGGAGGCCAAGCCGGCAGAGAACATGCTGGGCCAGAATTCTCACAATGGAAGCCTTCCCATGTGACCGGATGGGGAGTCAGGTTACCACTGTCTCACTGACACCCCGTGCGCCCCAGTGACCCCGTATCATGGGGCCGTGAATGCCAACAGTCGGCCCTTCTTTTCCCATGCCCTCATGAATACCAGGCTCCTACGCTTTGAGCTTCATTCTCATTTGCTGCCCCAATGGTCTTTGAGATGCTCAGGCCTTGATTCCCCTCCATCCCCTTGGTCCAAAGTGTTCACTCTCTCCTTCCAATGTCCATTCAGTAAACCTCCACGTAGAGGCAATCCCGTCTTCTGGAACAGCACAAGCCCACTCTCTGGCTGGCCAGAATCCCACTGCTTTATTTGCACTGACTCTGATAGACCCGGCTCCTACCAGTGGGGTTTTCTAAGGACACTTTCAGAAGCTGTTGCTTTTTCAGTGTCTCCATTTAACTCTCGCTCGAAAGGAACAAAAGACATTTAAAAACGTCTGATCTAAGGCCACACACCTGGAAGGTTCGACACACGTGTTCTGAAGTCAGACGGACCTAGGCTTGACTTTTAGCTCGTCCACCCATGTGGCTCCACACATGTGCTTGAACTCCCCACGTCTCTGCTTCCTCATCTGTGAAGCGAGGATGATCAAGGAATGACTTTATAAGGTCGTTGTGAGTATTAAAATTGATGAAGAATGCTAAGCAGTTATCACAGAGCCTAGCGTGTGGCAAACACTCAGCAGATATGAGCTATTATTATTAGAGCATTTGAAAAAAAATCACTTCTTCCAGCTAAGATAATGCCATTAGTACAGATACTCTTTCTGCTTGTCAGAGGTTGCCAGAAAAATTCAAGCCAAAGATGGCTAGAAACTAAATTACCTTAGTCTCTGGATGCTCTTCTGTCCTGATTCCAGCTCATAGGAGAGGTAAACAGCCAAGCAGAGGAAGACCAGCCAGGATCATACCCAGGACGCCGTGGTGCGAACCCACAAGCACAGGCATGCCATTTCCAGGAGCTTTCCCAACCTGAGAAGGAGCAGCTGAGCTTTAATATGACCAGATACATTTTAATTTTTTTAACATTTATGTATTTTTGAGAGAGAGGGAGACAGAGTGTGAGCGGGGGGAGGGGCAGAGAGAGAGGGAGACACAGGATCCCAAACAGGCTCCAGGCTCTGAGCTGTCAGCACAGAGCCCGATGCGGGGCTCGAACCCACAAACCGCGAGATCATGACCTGAGCCGAAGTCGGCCGCTTAATCCACCCAGCCACCCAGGTGCCCTGAATTTTTAATTTCGGATATGTACATTTATTCTGTGTTAAACAGTACCCCGGAGTCCTCATTGGGGAGGGCGGGGCGGGGGGGGATGTTGACCAGTTGACTGGTGAGCGAAGCTGAATATAAAATGCCACGTCTGATGCTGGGAGCTTTATAAAATGATACAGACAGTCACTGAGAGCTCCCCACCCAGTCGTGGCCAAACGCACGGCAGGCTTCTACCGAGGGAAAGTAGAAGAAAAGAAACAAAAAAAGAACATTGCTGGCTGGGAGCAACAAAGAACAGGCAGGCAAAAAACGAAAGCTGCGGGAGGCACTGCTCGGCAGTGACTCCAACTGGGACCAGGAGGCGGGAGGAGTAACGGGGAAGGGGGAGGGGGGAGAAACCCAGCCGTTCATCTGCTGTGTTTCCACACTAAGCTGGGTGCTGGGAGGGCCGAAGTCAGGAGATCCAGTCTCCACACAAAGCATCCGGCAGCATTTCTGGCATGCGTACAAGGAGATAGCTGATTCAGTGTGTGATTATAGAGCTCACATGTAAGACGAATGTAATGGGAACGGGAGAACCTTCCATTAAATAGTAATAAACAATATTAATAATATTGAGTTACCCTCAATCAGCAAGCAGTGGCTGGTGGATATCCAGACCTCCTTATCCCTTCTTCACTGGTTCTCCAAAGGTCCCGCAGGGCGGAAACGCACTCCTTCGCATTCCCTGTGTTGGCTTGCCCCCCTTCCACGTCTCCCTTCCTCCCTTCTTCACGTATGATCGCCTGCTGTATTCATTTACTAGGCTGTCATAACAAATTACAACAAACTCAGTGGCTTAAAATGGCAGAAATTCACTTCCTCCCTCTTCTAGAGTCCACAGTCTAGGTGTGGACTGAACTCCCTCTGAAGGTTCTAGAGGAGAATCCTCCTTGGCCTCTTCCAGCGTCTGGTGGCTCCGGGTGTTCCTTGACTTATGGCTGCATCACTCCAGTCTCTGCCTCTGTCTCCATGTGGCTTTCTCCCCCTCCATGTTTTCTCCTCTTCTGTCTCTTCTGAAGATGCCGGTCATTGGATTTAGGACTCACCCAAGTAATCTGGGATGATCTCCCATTTTGAGATCTTTAAGTTAATCACATCTGCAAAGACTCTTTTTTCCAAATGTCACATTCATAGTTTGTGAGGCACAGGACACCGACGTATCTTTCTGAGGCCAACATGTCACCACCACACCTGCCCAATAAACTCACATTCATCCTAGTCTTTGCTTTTGGTAGAACTCAAACAAAGCAAGCAGCATAAGAAAGACAGACTTTCTAGTCCATACCTCTACTCCCAGGCAGGTCTCATAGAAAACATAGCAAACAAACAGCTCATAAAGCTTATCAGGCTTCAAAATCGTACCCCCAGGTTTTTACACACGGTACGTGGCCCATAGTAGGACTCAAAAAATATCTGTTGAATGAATGATAAAGTCTCACCATCAGATTCCCAGGTAGAGAATGAACTTTGGGGGTTTTCTTAACTCTTTTTCAACACCTTTATTGAAGCATAACTTATATACCACAAAATTTACCCACTGCAAGTTTCCAACGTGATAATTTTTAGTCAAATTATAGAGTTGTGCAGTCATCACCACACACCCCTTTTAGAACATTTTCATCACTCCAGAAAGTTCTCTCAGACTTGTTTGCAGTCAGTCCCCACTTTCACCCTAGCCCTAGGCAACCACTGATCTGCGTTTTCTTTTCTCTTTGGGGATGTTTCATGTAAAGGAAATTACATAATATGTAGTCTCCGGCTTCTAGCTTCCTTCGCATAGCATAATGGTTTTTGAGACTGATCTAGCTGGTAACATATATCAGTAGTTCAGTCTTGGTTGCTGAGTTGTATTCCACCGAATGGATATGCCACATTTTGTTTAACCCTTAACAATCGGTCGACATTTGGATCGGTTCCAGTTTGGAACTATTATAAATGATGTTGCCATAAACATTCTCACACAAATCTAAGTGTAGTCATATGTCTTCACTTCTCTTGGGTAAATAAGAGTGAAATCGAACCTTTTATTCTGAAATTTTTCAAATCCATAGAAAAGTTGCAAGAATGGTACGTTCTAGTACATTCTTTAGCTCGATTCGCGATTGGCAACATCATGCCATATTTGCTTTATCTCCGTAAGATATTTTCAAGTACTATTTGGTAAAAAGTTGCAGACATCATGACATATTACCCCTAAATACTTTGCCTCCTAATAATAAAGCCATTCTCCTACATAACCACAATACCATTGTCACAGCTAAGACTTTTTTCCCAACTGTTTTCAATTTTTCAAAACTACAAAAAAAGTTGAAAGAATAATACACTGAAGTGAACTTGGACTTTGCCACTGCTTCCCATACTGTACCTGAAATATTTGTACTTGGGCCATTCTTGGTGCATGGCCATGGGATACTCCCAACTTGTCACACTCTTACTCCATTGTTTATTCACAGGGGTTTTTGGGGCTGGTTTCACAAGACTCCAAGGTGCCTCTAGTGTCTTTTCCTGGGGGATATTGCAAAATTCCCTCGTCCCCTCCTAGGCTCGGCTCAGATGTCAGTTTCTCAGTGAAGCCTATCATTCCCACCGCTATTAAAATTCTCAACCCATCTTTTCCCTTCACCAGTACTCCCTACCCCTACTTACTCTGTTGTAACTCTTCCCCCAAAGTACGTGTCACCTTTTAACATAATGTAGAACTCATGTTTTTGTTATGTTTATCCATTGCCTCCCTCCACTACAACACAAGCTCTATGAGGGCAGAGATGATCTTTTATTGTTCACTGCTGTATCCCCAGGCCCAATTATACTTCCTGGCACATTGAGAGATCAATCGGTCCTCATGGAAGGACTGGCTGGATGATGCATGTGCACGTATGCACAGCTCCATCAGGAGGAGCAGGGACCAAATGACCCCGAGCCAATCACCCCCCGCAGGCAGCGAGGGTGGAAAGGATCCTGAGTTTAGCCTCATTGAAGGCTTCAGAAAACCACCAACCCTTTAAAAACTGCAAAATCAATAACCAACCCTCCCGCCCACCGCCGCCCTTCAGTAGAACAGACCAGACCTTTCCAAATAGGAAGTCTCCCAATGCTTTTCTGAAGAAAGATATTTTTTGCCTCAGAAAGCCACTCTCCAGGGACCACAGAAGCTGGAATTCAGCCAGCCCTGGATTTCCTGGAGGAGGCAAATACCATGACCCGCCCCCCCCCCACACACACACCCTTAAAAGGCCCTTCCTAGAGCACAACGTGCACCTGCCCCCGGCAGTCAGGTCGGACCTCCTGGCCATCGTCATATCTATCCTCTCCCGGGGGCACACCTGACCCGAGGGAAGAAAGGCCGAGTGACCAGTTCGGTCTGATGACGGAAGCCAGTCCAGAGTGGGAACCAGAGGGGCCCTGCTATCAGGGAAGGGATCCTGGAAGGAAGCTGACACAGGCTGTGGGGCAGAGGTGGTGCTGGGGAGGCTGTGAACAAGCGGCAGTTAGGAGGAAGCCCAGGGTGGCAAAAGCTGTGAGGTAGAAGAAAGCCCTTCAAAGAATAGCACGAGGGTGACGAATTCCACAAATCCCCGCCCCTGAGGTCCCTCCAGCTGACCCAGTTTCCCCACGATATCGGGTTCCGGTCTCTTCGAGGCCTGGCTAGTCCACAGATCCTGTGTTCCAGAAGTCTCCATCACCCTCACTGTTTTTGCAATGCCTTCACCACACACCTGAGCACTTGAACTAGGTTGAGTGACCCTTTATTCCTTGCAACCCAAAGAATCTAAGTAAAATAGAAAGACGTGAGTGTCTGTCGTGCACAAGAGACCAAGGGCAAAGGCAAAACTCCCGGACGTTCTCTTGCAGCGCTTTATAGCCTCGCCACTAAAAGTGTTGTTCAAAACCCACCTGCACGGACCTCGCTTGGGAGATGGCTAAAAAGGCAGAATCCAGGGGCTCCTGGGTGGCTCAGTCGACTGAGCGTCAGACTTGAGCTGAGGTCGTGATCTCACAGTTTGTGAGTTCGAGCCCCGTTCTCAGTGCAGAGCACTCTTTGGATCCTCTCTCTCGCTCTCATTCTGCCCCTCCCCCTCATACTTGCTCTTTCCACCCCCCCTCTCTCAAAAATAAATAAAACATTAAAAAAAAAAAGGCAGAATCCAGGCCCCTAGCCAGACCTACTCAACCGGTAAGTTGTGAAAACACTGAAATTTGAGGAACACTGCTTCCCCCAACTAAGAGTCCCAAACCCATTGTCCCAGTCGCCTTTCTGCTTCTGGGCTTCTATCAGCCACTGATTTGATAGCCACCATCAATAATTCTCTGGGTATCAAAGCTATTGTTAAAGGTCTGCCTGTAAAACACAGGCTTCTTCAAGCCGTTTCTTTGCCTGTTTCCTTCAGCTGTCTTTCATTAGATTTTGTCTGCATGGCATTATAAATGCTTATCTTTTTTTCAGAGGTTCATCCTGTCTTGGTAAAATCCTGTTGGGTAAATTCAAGGAGTGGGGGAGTCTGTTCCTCTACCCTGTTCCTTACAACGGTAGATGATCCCTAACGAGCATTTTAACTACATTCTTTCAACATACCATCATCCTTGAGAAGTATCTATAGTTCAAGTTACAGCAGGTTTTCATCTCAGAACCCTGGAGAAAGAGAGAAACCTTGTCAAGCGATGAAACACCAAGAAATAAAATGAGACCATTTTTTTTTCCAGGAGCGATTGATGTTTCAGGTTTCTCAACCAGATGTCCTTGAGTTTCGGCCCCACGGGTCGGTTACTGGGGTGGGTCACCCACCATTGTGAGCCTGCCCGCGGTTTTCAGAAAGGAGATCCGGAGCAGGACCAAGCTTTGTGTGCACCCCTATTCTCCTGTGTGCCCTTTATGAATCTTTTCTTCCTCCCAAAACGATGCACTGAGGGCTGACAAGGGGCCACTCACTGCGCTGGATACTGGAGACGCAGCCATAAGGAAGACAGATGCCACCCCGGCCCAACTCGTGGAGTGTTCTAGCAGGGAGGAAGGCACAATCAGTCATCAATAACTGACTTCAATTATGAGTGTTGTGTAGGAGAATCACGGGGTGATAGGGGAGTGAATGAGGGCACTTGACCCCGCGCTGGGGACTGCCTTGGGAAAGTGAGGTCTGAGCCCAGGCCGATAGGGTACCCAATGGGGAGCCAGGTAAAGAAAGAAGAGGGGTCTCCCTCTTCCCCAGTTGGCCTCTTTACCCCTTCTGTTGGCCAACCAAGTACCCCTGTTCCCATTGGCATCTCGGGCTGTTGACACCACACTGACCTTGCCCGATGCCCTGCGGTGCTGACAGCTCCACAGCCCAGGCTTGGACACTTGCCTCTGTTCTTGTCTGTGTCTGCCCTTGGCCTGGGTCATTCTCCATCCCACTTCTCCAGTGTGGGTGCTAACCTCCCCCTACAGGGTAGGAAGATAGGTGACGGCATCACTTTCCTAAGGTTATTAGGAAGCACTTCTTTCCAAACAATTATGTTGTGCTCTCAGGACAAGAACGCAGGGCTCAAGGCAGGGTTTCCGTTTGTGGTATTGTCAGTAGTCATACGGGAAAGCATTTCTAGCACAGTTGCATCTTCTTCGTGCCAAGCACACCCCCTTGGGTCTCAGCGGCCTGGTGAGCGGGACCCCCGCTTGCTGGGTCAGGGTCAAGTTGCCTCTTGCTGATGCCCTCATTCAGGCCGATGGAGACTGGAGCGAGTGATTCTACATGCTTCTCTCCAGGTAGACAAGCGGCTGCTGGATCCCTCTCTCACCCTGAATAAATTCAGTTGTTTTGCTAACCGGCCGACAGCTTTTTCCAGAATGTGACGGGGATATTTTGGGGTTTCTGTGAACAGATGCTGCAGGAAGCACAATTCGTTTGTTTATTAGGATGTAACCCTGTGTTTTGAGAAACAATCTGAAAAGGAAAAATGACCTATCCAGTGTCTTTTGCTTTTTTCATCAGGCCCTATGCCGTGAACAACTGCTATTACCTTTTGTTTACAGAATCCCCATCTGGTTAGGTACTTGGATTTATGTTGGCTGTAATCCAGAACGGCTGATTTAGTTTACTTTCAGGGGTTTTATTTTAAGAAACTTTTGACATTTAAGAGTTTAATTGGAACAATCTGTACCCAGAAATTTTCAAATGCAATCTAGGATTAAAAGATGTTCTTCAGAGTCTGTAGGCTTGTAGAAGAAAGCAGGCCTTTCCACATCTGGACAGTCTTTGTACTTTAGGAGTTTGTTCAAGATGTGGCAGGAGATGGGGCACCTGGCTGGCTCGGTCGGTAGAGCATGTGGTTGAGCTCGGGGTTGTGAGTTCAAGCCCTAAGTTGGGTGTGGCGCCTGCTTGAAAAAAAACTTTAGAAGGAAAAAAAAAAAAGAGAGAGATGAATCCTCAGGTTGGGACTTTCACCAGTGCTGAGAAGGAACAGAAGAGCTACTTCCAAAACAGACTATTTGGTCCCTCAAACCCATTCTTTAAGCTCCACTGATTAGGTACAGACTGTCTGCCACAGGCCAGTTACAGAAAGACGAAGGGCACGTTTTTCCTCCCTTCGCCTAGATGTCACCAAATGGTCAAGTCTCACTGAGATGGATTCAGGAAATCTGCCTCGTTCTCTTAACCGAAGGTCAGGCTCTCCCGGTTCTGAGAGGCAGAGAGACTTGGTTCAGAGCTTTTCCACCGAAAACTGAAGTCATGGCTGAAAGTTCGAGAGCTTGGTGGGGTTAGATACTCCCAAGAAGCATTCTAGCTTCCAGAGATTGGCCTAAATCTCCAGGGACATTAGGTACAGTCCCCAGAATCCTGAGTGCTCCTGGGGAGCTAATGTTGATTTGTGATCCCTAAAATTGCAACAGATTAAAGTGAAGAGCCTCCCAGCTTCCAAGAGGAGAATGAGGAAGGGAGAAACCAGGGCCCTTCACTGCTGACAGATCCAAAGAAATGGAAGGGAGGGGTGGCTCAGTCAGTTAAGCATCCGACTCTTGATTTCAGCTCAGGTCATGATCTCATGGTTCATGGGATTGAGCCCCGTATTGGGCTCTGTGCCGATAGCGTGGAGCCTGATTGGGATTCTCTCTCTCCCTCTCTCTCTCTCTCTGCCCCTCCCTCACTTTCTTTTTCTCGAAATAAATAATTAACATAAAAAAAAAAAAGAAAAGAAATGGAAGAGAGGTTTCTGTTCACCAAGCCCTGGGTAGTGGCTTTCCAACCATACCTCCAGCCCCTAGTTCTCTCCCAAATTCCACTTGTGCTGCCAGGTCTCCCCTCATACTCTGCTCCCCATTTCTGCAGATTGTACCTCCGTTCTCCTAGTCACCATCCCAGAGTCATTATCCACCTCGCTTTCTTGCCATAAGACTCAGTGATTAATTGTGATTCTTGTCCAGCTTCTGAATCTCTCTGATCCTCAGTCACATCATTTATTTTATTTTATTTTATTTTAAGTTTATTTATTTTTGAGGCAGAGAGAGACAGAGCATGAACGGGGGAGGGTCAGAGAGAGAGGGAGACACAGAATCGGAAGCAGGCTCCAGGCTCTGAGCCATCAGCCCAGAGCCCGACGCGGGGCTCGAACTCACGGACCGCGAGATTGTGACCTGAGCCGAAGTCGGACGCTTAACTGACTGAGCCACCCAGGCGCCCCAGTCACATCATTTAAAGTTTATTTACTTTGAGAGAGAGAGAGAGAACGAGGAAGGGCAGGGAGAGAGGGAGAGAGAGAGAATCCCGAGCAGGCTCTGAACCATCATCACGGAGCTCAAAGAGGGGCTCGAACTCACAAACTATGAGATCATGACCTGAGCTGAAATCAAGAATTGGACGCTTAACCTACTGAGCCACCCGGGCGCCCCCTCAGTCTCATCATTTAAAAAAATACCCACCTCATAGGGTTTTTAGAGAGCCTTAGATGTCAAAAGTTTGAACTTTATTGGAGAAAGAAAAGGGGGAAAAAGATGTTAACTTTAAAAAAAGGTGTTAACTTTTTAAAGCACCTACTATGTGTCAGACTCTATTAGACATTTTACATGGAAGCTTTAGACTCGATATAGTCCTCCCTCAGCTTTTGAGTTGTGACTCCTACTCTTCTCCTATATGTATCTTACTCCAGGCAAACTAGACGATTGTTTCTTTCTTGAGCAAACTTGAATTCTCTTCCAATTCTTTGCCTTTGATCGTACTCTTCTTTCTACCTGGCACATCCCACCTCTTCAGGGGGAAATCCTATACATCTTTTAAGATCCATCGGTGATGTGCTCGTAAATTGTTAACAACCAGTTCTGTGAACAGAAAGAGCTTGGATTTGTAGTGTTTGCCAATTTTCGTAGCTCAATACTCCCACCAAGGCCAATTTCAAGCTACCAACTTGACTTCACTTGGCTCACAAAATTTCTGGAAATTTAGCTATCAGTCCTCAGAGACCAGAATGAGCTGGTTCCAGCACACCGCTGAGCCTACAGTGTCACCTTTCTTGGTACCCCCCCCCCCCCCCCCCCCCCGTCTGTAGTATGCCCTCCTTGCTCTGACCTTCATTAGCAACTTCTACTCTCTCACAAAAGGTGTTCTTCATTATATTATGGTTCTAATGAATCCCTGTGATCATTAACTTTTCAAGGACATGAACTGTGTCTTACTCATCCGTGTGTTCCTAGTGGTGACTAACACAATGGTGTTCAATAAATATTTGCTGCCTTAGACCCGATGATGAAGATTATCACTAGGACCTGACACACAGTTGTGGGAAGGATACAATGACATCATGCATGTAAAGCACTAACCAGAGTGCATGGCCCAGGGAGTGCTCAGTTAGTGACAGCTAATTTTACTACCGATGGTGGCTTCTTGAATTAAAGGAGCACAAACTGTAAGTTCTAACAACTCCGCCAGGCCCAAATGCACACACATTATAATCACCCGAGGAACGTTAACAAATCCCAATGCCCAGACCAGTACATCAGACATCAGTATTTTAAAATTTCCCCGAGTAATCCTGTTGTACGCCAGTTTGGAGAACCATTATTCTCTACGCTTCTAGTCCTCTCCCCGGCCGATGAGTCAAGAGTGTCCAAAAAGAAAGAGAACCAGCTAGTCCTTTAAAAATCCTCCTGTTCACTAACTAATTCCAGTAAATAGAAGGAAAACTCACTTGGAAGATTGCCTTATTTGGCGATCATGTTGGGCGGAGTCACCTGGGAGGGGAAAGGCCGAGAATGAGTAATGTAGCCTTCTGTAGAGGCAGGAGACAAATACCTCTTTGTCAGCAAACTCCTGGAAGTGAAGTTTTTCTAGCTGAAGAATTTCAGAGGCATCTCATTTAAACTAGACTTGGTCCCTGGGATCAATTCATGTAGTTGAAACGGAAGTAAACTTTATTTCAGTGAGCCTCAGGGTATTTGTCCCAGTTCTTCTGTTTGCTTGATTTTTCTTGTATCAAAATAGCTGAGGTATTAAGGCTCAAAATGATTCTCATCCTCACATTTGTGGCCATGAGGGCGGACTTCCTTTACGTCAAGACAATAATACACTTCTAGCTTCGAGAAACAGGTATTGCTTTCCCCTCAGAGCTAGAGAAGCTGAGCAGGTATGAAATCTGATGGGTTCAAAGTGACAGAGGAGGAAATAGGAACCAAAAGATTCCTGTCCTAACCACCTGACACACTTCATCTTTTATGGATCCTGAGTTATTGCGGTTTTGTCATTTCTCACGTTAAAGGTATTCACCAAAAAAAGAAAAGGGCTTCAGAAGGATTTGATCTGAAAAGTAAAGCGACTGCGCTTTAATAGGTTTCTCCTTTTGTCTTTCAGATAAGAATGATAGCCTGGTAGTTCGCTTTAACGGAGGGGGTAGGGGAAGAGAGGAGAGCGTGAGTGTGTGAGTGTGTGTGAGTGTGTGTGTGTGTGTGTGTGTGTGTCTGTGTGTGTGTGTGTGTGTGTGCTACAGAGTCAGATTTTAGAGGTCTAATATTTCCTTCGTGCCTCACTATGAATGAGCCTTTTAAAAATGATTCTTAAATGTATTTTTGTGGCATTAAAGAAAACGTGGATGAAAGTGGGAGGTGGCCACGGAAATTGCTCCAAGCAGCACTATCGGCTCTGTCGGACCACACCAGATGCTTTTGCAAAAGCCATGTTTATTTCTCCTCTGAGTCCAACTTGGAACTTTCTTCTAGAGACTCTGGATTGTCTTTGAAATAAACATTTGTAGCTATGCTATTCAGTAGATTATGATTCTTTTTCTCCCATGGTATATGCATAGGATATCATTTAAATATGTGGATGTGGTTTTTTTTTGCTCCTAAGTAAAATGAGCTTTTAAAAGAAATCTTGGCAGAACCTCAGATTTTAGATCGAGACTCTATAATACCATAAACCTTTTAAATTCGTGTCATCATCAGAATTCTGGCTGCTATGTGAATCAGCCCCAAAACAACGACTCGCCTTTCTATTACTCTTTCTCTGTTCTAATGGTATAAATTTACGAAGGACATGAAATTCATTCCCAAGTACCGCCACCAGGGACCACTGAATAACGCTATGAGTAGAGCTCTGAACCAGGAATCAAGAAGTCTACTGTTATCCTCAAACATCACAGTGATTTCAAGATATGAGATAAAGTTGCAATAGAATAGAATCAGACTGACCAGAAGATCTAGCAGATTCCGCTTCTTGCTGCAAAGCTGAACAGAGACAATAGCCGTAGAAATAGAAAAGTTCCATCTTCAGGTCTTACACATCATGCTCTGTTCTTTGCACAAGGGCTCTGAGATCATCTTTCTGCCAGGCTGGTTGTACAACCGTGCAAGAAGCATCTCAGACTCCCCTTTTCTTGAGACAATGGGAAGGGTTGCACAAGTTTCCCGAATGCTTTAACATCTAGGCCCTGCCCGGAATCATAGTCACTGCAAGCCCCATTGTATGGCAGTTAAATGGTAAAACGGATGATAAACCAAGGTCCAGTTTGGTCGCAGGGATGAATTGGGACTAGGAAAAGAGGGAGGGGACTATCGTGATTGCAAAACTTGTCTGAAGGGGAGAAGAGAAATAGATGGCTCCAATTCTCTGAGTGCCTGAGTCAGGAATCTTTGGAAGTCTCATTAACTGGGGCTAAGGAAGGCAGCATTTAATATACTAAAAGAGCAATTTGCTTGCAAATATACCCCTTTTAAAGAAATTTTTTAAATTTTTACTTATTTTGAGAGAGAGAGAGAGAGAGAGAGACACTGAGCATGGGAGGGACAGAGAGAAAGATAGAGAATCCCAAGCAGGCTTCCCACTGTCAGTGCAGAGCCCAATGCGGGGCTTGATCTCGTGAACCGTGAGACCCTGACCTGAGCCGACATCAAGGGTCAGACACTTAACCAACCGAGCCACCCAGGCACCGCACAAATATTCCCCATTCTTAAGCCTGGAAACACCTAGACAGAAATAGGCCCGTTTTTAGGTGTGCACCTATTACGAAAGATGTTAAGATGCTGAAATTCTAATTTCGGAAGATCTAACACCCTCTCAGGTTTACAGCAAATAAAGGCAGGTTACCCAATGTCCACATGTGAGAGAAAGACACTGCTTATCGACTGAGATTGGTTTCAACTGCATCTAACAAACAAATGATGTTGACTTAAAGAAGGCAGAAGTTTCCTTCTCTCTCGTCCTATGAAAGAACAATTCTAGGGCTGTTATGGCAATGGCATGGTCTTAGGGCCCCAGGCTGCACCACCCTTGGCACATGGTTTCCACCTCACAATTCAAGATGGCTGTTTGAGATCCACCTACAGAAAGGAGGAAGGGAAGAAGGAGGAGATGGAGAAGCTAAGGGCACATATCAGCTGTCTTTTTGGCAAGTTTTCCTGAAACTGCCTTCCATTCATATTACTTAGACATAATTGAGCCCAGTTAACCATATATATATATGTGCAAGGGAACCTGGAAGATACGGTGTTTTCAGCAGGAGGTCACGGCCGGGCAAAAACTGGAAGTTCTGCCCTAAGCGAGAAGAGAACAGATACTGAGGTAAGAACTCAGCAGAGTCTGCCGCAATCTGAGTAATGTCAGTGCCGATATTCAGGGTCAAGATGCTGCCACAGTTAAATCGAAAGCCTAGAGTTCAGGAGGCCTAGGTCCTAGCTCACTTCTCCCCAAGTATCCAAGTGACCTTAGTAATCTCATCTTTAAAATAATAGATATGAAGGGGCGCCTGGGTGGCTCAGTCGGCTAAGCACCTGACTCTTGGTCTCAGCTCAGGTCATGATCTCACGGTTCATGAGTTCAAGCCCCACGTCAGGCTCCATGCTGTCATGCTTGGGATTCTTTCTCTCCCTCTCTCTCTGCCCCTCCCCTGCTTGTGCTCATTCTCTCTCTCTCTCCCAAAACAAATAAACAGGCTTAAAAAAAATAATAGATAAGTCATGACTAAAAATTAAATGGTATAACACAGAATATTATAAGCATATAAGATAGCTATTAGTTTAAATGCTGAATTAATTACCTGATCTAAAGCACGTAACTTATGAAATTCAGATACACCAACAGGAGAAAATAGAATGGCCAAATCTCTGAGTTGAAAGGGGCGTTCAAAGGTGTCTAATTCAACCTCTCTCCCGGTATAAGAATCTCTGTCACAGTAACCCTAACAGATGGTCCCCGGTCTTACGCTTCATCGCTTCTAGAATGTGTTTTTGCAGGTCCATTGATGGACAGCTCCGATTGTCAGATAGTGTATCTGAGTAGTGATCTAAAAGCTCCCTCCCCTGAAGCTGTGTCTCCTGAAATAACAGAGAACAAAGCCGTTCTTTCCTCCTCATGACAGTCCTTCAACTATTGGAAGACAGTTCTTATGTCATCCTATGGTCTTCTCCCCTTCAAGCTAAACATTCCCGATTGTTGCAACTGTTTCTTAAATAACCAGGTGTCCATCCCTCTCACCATCTGGACATCTTTCTCTAGATCACTGTTTCTGGAACTCTGCTGACTATGACCCACAGAAAGAAATCCATTTTATATATCATCAGTATGCATATTCATGCATGTAAGCCGAAGCACAAGTTCCAGAAAACAATAAGTAGCCTTATTAGCTGCCACGGACTTTTATTTTTCTATTCAACTCTATGGTGTTCTATTTTATTTTTTTGAAAGGCTGGTTTGCTATCCACTCAGTGGATTTTATGCTCATAAGTGACAACCCATGGTTTGAAAATCACTACTCCAGGGTGCCTGGCTGGCTCAATCAATTGGTAAGCATGCGACTCTTGATCTCAGGGTAGTGAGTTCAAGCCCCATGTTGGGCATAGAGCTTACTCAAACAAAGAAAATCGCTACTCCAGATATGCTCTGGCCTGTAGATATTCTCAGAAGGGGGTACCTTGATATAGCAGACTGATTTGAGTGAGCAAAAGGAGCCTCCACTTCCTGAGTCCAAAACTTGGTGTCTTTAAGGTAATCTAAATGCATTAATTTTCAGAGTAACACCATCACACCATTGGCTGAACATTTGAGTCAGTTATAATTGACTTTCTCCATATGAGCAGCTTCCAAGCCTGCTTTCTCCCACCCTCTGCTTGTGTAATTGATTTTTTTTAATCTACATGCAGAGCTTTAATTTAATCCTGTCAAACCTCGTCTTTTTTGGTTTCAACTTTTTTGAATGTTTCAAAAACTTTTTGGATAATTTTCATCATCAATCCTTCCAACTTTATAGCATATGCATGTTATATAAGTAAACTTTCCATAGAATAAGAAGGTTTTTTTTTTTTTTTATGGTTTTGCTCTCAAAGATGACTGTTTACCTAAAACTTTGCCTCTATTATAGCCATTCATAAACAAACAGTTGAAACATAAGCCCAAAAGACAGAGATCAATGGTACTGGACAAGAAAATAACATTTCTGAGAGGTGGAACTTGAGATTATTATTTATGATATAGGTTTTCTACTTAAACTCCATTTAGATAATGTCTGCCCATCATGTGGCAAGAGAATGCCCACATTCTTCAACTTGGTGGGCGCTCCATTTATGAAGATCAAACATATACGGGCTATACTGCTAAGGTCTAGGAGAATCCTTCCCCACCCCTGAAACCCAGCAAAGACAGAGATCTCCTGATATAGTGGCTAGGAGGTAAAGTTAGGACAAGTGTGAAGGATTTCATTCGTTCATCTATTCATCTATTTATTCTATAGATGTTTGCTGTGGCAGACAGCAAGGAGGAAAAACAGAGTCCTAGATTAGGCTGTGAGGTGTGGAGGACAGAGGAAATGCAAGGCATTGAGGTCAAAGGCAATCACCTTCTACTTAGGGAGGAGGCGGCCTGTACTAATCAGGCACTAAGTCTCAAAGAGCTCCAGAAATAAGGCCTTAAGGGTTGGTAAGAGTTAGCCAGACAAAGAGAGGCCACATGTTTGAAGGCTTAGAGGTGAGAAAAACGTGGGGACTTAATGAATGGCAAAAGACAAGCACACTCCTAGAGTATTTACTTACCACATGTCCAGGCTAAGGCTGCAATGAGGACACCAGAGATGGCCTCCGTCCATGCTGTGGAGGACACCGGGGGTCTACTGAGGCTCCTGCAGAGTGTAGGGGCAGCTTGGGGACACTTAATGCATTTGCTACTTGTGAGTTCTACATTCTTATCCAATCGATAGGAGCTAAAAGCTGTTGGCCAGAGAGAGAGAGAAAGAAGGGGAGCAGGGGAGGGGCAGAGAGAGAGGGAGACACAGAATCCGAAGCAGGCTCCAGGCTCTGAGCTGTCAGCACAGAGCCCAACGTGGGGCTCGAACTCACAAACCACAAGATCACGACCTGAGCCGAAGTCAGACGCATAACCAACTGAGCCACCCAGGCCCCCAACAGATAGTATTTGCTTTTTCCTTTTACAAAATTGACCAAACCAAAAGGGGGAAAACGTTTGTAGGTGGAAGGAAAGAGACTAGTCTTCAAGGAATAAGAAAACTCATGAATATCAACAAGACAGGGAAAAAAATTTTTTAATACATATATATCTATTCACACACAAACCCTCCCCCAACATCACCGTTTCTATATCTCAACTTCTCAGGAATAACCAAGAATTTGTAGAGAAAAAAGTATAAAAGGAAATATTGCTGGCTCTTCTTCAAGATGTTTACTAAAATCCTTGCATTATAAAAATGCTTGCAATTTTTTTGCTGTCAAATAGAAGAAACATGATAAAAGAACACTGAGTAGAGTTATACTTTGTACTTAAAATATTATGCAAGCTTGAGAATTCAGAAAGCTACACGATTCTGTACGCAACCTTCAGAAATATTAACAATCTGTACTGACAAACAGGGCCATCTAATTTCCTCTTTTATGCTACCAGATTGAGGTAGAAACTGGGAAAAGAATGTTCAGGCTGACATGAATAGAGAGAACATTATTAAATGAGTAACAGGATAATTAAAGCATGAAGTCTTCTATATCTTGAGATAATGGTAGCAGTAAGTGTAGTTTTAGTTCATTAATTGGTTACGAACAATTTACCTTTGTGACTATCATATATTTGAATATGGAATACTTTATGCTTTGCTAGAAACTGAGAATGGAATTATCATGGAGCTTGTAAAACAAATAGGTTTTGGCCACCAAAAAAAATGTAATTACAAGTCAGAAAACCCAGAATAAGTCGGTCTGACAGAGATAATTTTCCCCTCCACACAATAGAATTTGTCAAGATTTATGGAGAGAGGGTAACTCTCCCTTCTACTAAAAGATTTCCATTTCAAAACCTTTTTACCACACGAGAAAATGTTTCATGACATTTGGGACGTGATGTGTTTGTAACCAAAAACAATATTGCCCAGGTTGTGGGGTCACATACCTTACTCATCAGACCCAAGCTCTGACAGTTTTTGGCAATTTCCAAATATCAAACTCACCCTCAAAGTGGGAAAACTTGTCAATGTGATAATATTCAAAAGAAAGCGCCAGAGACTTAGAAAGTAATTCCAGAGGAGAAATCCCGGAAGCGTTGTAAGTTAAGTCAGCAGCATTAGAATAAATGTGTGGTGGTATTATGTCCCTATCTCCCAAGATACCTTGAAGGGGATTTGCCCATTTAGATGGTTACGTTCTGAGAGATTTGCTAAAAAACCTGCATCTTACCTTTAGTCATACCTTACAGACTTACTGCAGAGGAAATCCAATATTCTGGACTCAGAGAATGATGACAAGAAGCACATCGAAGAACTGTCTTGCAGCCTGAAATTGATTTTCAAATTAATTTCCGAATCGAATCGTAACGATGTATACAAAGAATGCATAAGAATGAAAATGGTGGGAAATTTACCAAATCTTAAAATGGATGAGATTATAGGGGATTTTATCCTCTATTCCTTTAAAGTTTACTTCCTGCATTTCCCACAATGATTATTCAATACTTTGGTAATCAAGATCAAAGAGAAGTTTAAAACTGGAAACACTCCTTGTTCTATCTGCATATGTATTCCTTTTCCCCTGTGTGGTAGGATATCATCCTAAACATTTGAGCTGGTTCAAGATCCATTTATTGTTCTCAATAGCAATTTCCTAGGTAGACTAGGAAACAAAATGAGAAATGGAAACTAAAATACAAATCACCTTTTTGCAACATAGATTTCCTTCTGCCTCTACTGCAAAGCAATCTAAATACACTTTTACTCTCAGGGGCAGAGAACCCAGGTGTTTCTTTGGTGTTTTCACTAAGAGGGAAACGGTAGATGGGGGGCCACTGTCCTTTTAGTAACCCTCCCTCCCCTTTCCTTCCCCCGCCCCCAGGTAATTCAGTCTCCTTCCATTATATACTGGATATTTAGAGCTCTAAATGACCCTCTGCCTGATACCCAGGGCAGTAATTTCTACATTTTTCACCAATCCCGCTAGCCCTTCAAGATAAACAGCTATTTTAGAAGTTGCTTCCAAGGAACCTGGAGCCTCCTTGGCTGTCACTTCTGGGCCTCAGAGAATTTCCTCAGGGGCTCTTCAAAACTGAAGAGGAGGGGGCCAACTTTGGTGAGCCACAGCTCCAGCTAGCCCTCTTTCCTCAAAGAGGAGGAAAATGACTCCTCGGCTAGGTTGAAAGGGCATCTGTGTTTATAACCGAGATGCATGGTGACCTTCTCCCGAGGTCTGCTATGGAAGAGAAAGTCCCAGGATCCCTTCCTCCTTCTCCAAATCCAGCAGACCCAGTGCCAGGAAGTGACCTTGAAAAGTCTCTGTTCCACCTGTTGCGGGGGAGTTGACTGGCTAATCACGAATACCTCAGAAAGGTTGTGATTCGAATCCAGTTTATCTTAATGTACTTCAGGATATAATGGGACACACGGGAGAACCTTCTCTCTGGCCTCCTTAGTAAGGAGAGTTGTGCTTTTCCAGGCTAGGTCTGTTTTTTATCTGGGAATGATGAATCTTGTAACAGTTCATGCTTCCTGTTTGGAGGCTTGGCAAATGTGTAGCCTCCTTGAAGCAAATATCTAGGGCTTATCGGGTGTACTTTGTACACTAATCTCGCTCTAGTTCCCAAGTTACTTTGCTACCTTTATTTCCTTCTTTGTCATTTTTCTCAACTTGTTTTTATAGTATTGTCCTTACTTGTTTTATTTTGTCATATTGTATGTCCCTTTAAGAACTTCTTAACATCTTTCCGGGGACAAAGTGGGATATAAATAAAGCCAAATTGATTTTTTAAATATATATGGTAGGGGTGTTCATTTTTCTGCTATTTCTGTCTTCTCATCACAGTTTCCCCCTAAATCCAAAAGTAGATCCCAACTCTACAATTCTGATTATGCAAATACGTCAAACTTCAAAAATGTGGTAGGGTGAAATTCTAAATCTTTTGTAAGCAGGGATCAGGTCTGATTAGGAGCAATGCAACTGCAGAGGGCGAAGGAGCCTGGGCTGGGAATTGTGCTTCCAGCTCTGCTGAGAACTAGGTGTTGTGACCTTGGGCAGGGTGCCTTTCTCTGGATCTCAATTTCCTTGTTTATAAAATGAAGGGGTTGGACCAGGTCACCGTTCAAATCCCTTCCAGCTCTGAAATTCATTGACTCTCTGACCCACTGCGGGCACTTAATAAATAACAAGCACGCTTTCAGAGAACCTCAAGAATGACTTGTGTTTGGGACACTTTGGTCAACAAATATTTATTTACTTGGCATCCACCTGGAATGTGGCTGTGGTGAGGGACAAATCAGAGATGGCCCCCTGTGGGTCCTGCGGAGGCCCCAGACCTAAAGGGGAGACTTAGACACTTTGTCCCCACTGCCTGAGGGTTCCAAGTTTTTACAAGATCACTAGAAGCTGAAACTCCTTGCCAACAAAAAGAACCAAAGGCCTGGGGGCGGGGCGGGGGGGGGGGGGGAGAAGCATGGCATTCATGAGAAAGGGAGTTCATCTATTTTTAGAGGGAGAAAATTGTGTAGTCCTTTAGAGTGGGGGGGGGGGAGGTAGAGGATTTTGTTTTAATTAAACAAGGTCAAGGGCTAAGTTTAATACTCTATAAGTCAATAAGCACCTGGTTATTCTGTGCAGTTTAGTTTTGCTACGAAATTGTTATGTTTGGTGTATTTTCCCTTTAAAATTAACCATTGTTAATTATAAATGTGCTGATTGATTTTTGTTCTAAATTGTTTGCACTTTTCAACACACACGGAATTCTAAGCTGCTGATGGCGTCTTTTAGGGTTTGCCAGTTTATGAGGAATGAAGCCAAGTTAAGAATAAGCCATCAATACTGCAAAAAAGCTTGTGTGTCCATTAAACGTCCCGTAATTACAAGAAGCATCCTCCCACTTTCAGAAAAAGGCTGAGAAAGAAAGGAGAAATTCTTGCCAAATACAATTTTTTGCCACACACACATAAGTAACCTCATATTCCTTATTTTTGCAAACCATTCCAGGAAGAGTCCTTAGACTTACTCTTGAATTATAATCATCTCAGGATCTTGAAATACTGAGGATTTCTCTTGGGACAACACATCCTTACCTTTCTAAGGGCCGTATTGTTGAATGTTTCATCATAAGTATTAACAGACGGAGGCAGGTTTCTGCTCATGTTTTAGAGGGTAGATGTGTCAGAGGCAGAGCTGGGCAAAGGTCGTGCCATCTGGAGGAGGAGGGACGTGCTCACAGAACCCCAGACCAAACATCTGGA
The DNA here is from genome assembly GCF_018350215.1 of Panthera leo. Classification (NCBI taxonomy): domain Eukaryota; kingdom Metazoa; phylum Chordata; class Mammalia; order Carnivora; family Felidae; genus Panthera; species Panthera leo. Next base: position 46,867,450 of record NC_056695.1, on the reverse strand, counting down.
CAAACACCTGAAAATCTTTTCCTGTCCTGCAAAATTTAAAACCATATCCCCAACATCAGCGGCCACGTGTGCTTTGTAATTTCAACAAATTCCGGAGCACCATAATTCATGCTTATGCCTTCTGGCCCGGGAGCTGTATAGCACGCTGACTACTTCCTGCTTCTCAACAAGCATTTCGATTTCCTTCCATCCTTCCAAATGGAAATGAACTTGAAGTCTTTTTTTTTTTTCTTAATTGTATCTCTCAAAATCTTTGCCTGAGCGATAGCTGGCAAAGGAGGACTTGGCTTTCGACAAGACCTCTGGGAGATTAAAATAGGCTGGAGTCATTTCCATTCTTTGAAGGTCCTGGTCTAATATTCTTGTAATGGAGACGTTCAAATAGGGTCAAAATATTTGGTGTTTGTTTTTTTTTTTTTTTTTTAATGCTTAGTTTTCATAAGCTGAAACTCTTAATGTGCACACGCGAAAATACAATGCAATAAGAAATAATAATGTGACTAGTAAAAATAATAATGCAATAAAATAAGGCTAGACAGTTGCAGAATTTATTAAAATATTAACTGATAATACATAACCATTGGTGTGGCTTGTTATGGGACTAAGTTAAAGTTGTATGAAGGTCATTTCATTTTAATCCCATCCGTGTGTTTAACTTCAACTGAAGAGAAAGGTAAAGCTCTTCCAAATAAACCTGAGGCCTCAGAGCAGTGCTCCCCTCCTCCAACCTTGGAGTTGTGACATAAGACGGACTTTAAAGTCTTCAGGTTACTTGTAGACACCACCCTCGTCAGGTACAGTTATCTTAAAACAGAGGAACTAAAAAGTGGTCACACCTTTCCTATCCATTTGCTGGAGTTTCAAATGACATTGTTTTATCCTACGCATTCTTTTCTTTTGAAGACAGCAGCTCTCCTATGAATAGCTTTTTATATTCCTTATCCCTTTCTTGAATCTCTCGTAGCTCTGGAGAGCACCCAACTCGATGATGTCACGAGGAGGCAAGTTCGGGCCTCGCATGGAGCGTCCTATTGGTGGTCATTGGCAGGCCTCCTCTCCCGTCTTCTAGACTGTGCCCCTGTTCCGTTCAGTCAGCAAACCAGTCGCCCCTCCCTGTCTTTTGTGGGGCCTCCCACATTGATAACTAATATCCACAATCTTTCTCTTGTCTTCGACTCTCCGTGAGAGAAGCAAACCAAAAATACGTTGGGGTGTCGGTACCACAGAAACTGTGACCTCTCTATCTGTTAATCTGTAAATATTTTGAAAGATAATTCTTGACTGATTGCTACTTAAGCAGATTCCCTTCCCCACTCTGACTCTAAGGGAGACTTTTCTCAGAGCCTGTCTGCAAGGCAAACAATATGCTGATCTTAATAATTAAAGCACTTCCTGCCAGGATGCATTTTCAGTTGGAGGCTGTAAGTGCTCCAGAAAATATAAATTGGTCTAGTCATTACCCTTCCCCCAATGCCTGGATCGGTGATGAAGCCAGGAACCTTTTTTATATAATAGCTTCAAATATTTGATTTCTTGAGACTAATGATTAGATGCTCCTTGCCATGATGCATTGACAAAAAAAAAAAAAAAAAAAAAAGGCAACAGTGGGAGTTCTAGATTGAGAAATACACATGGAAGAGATAAACAGATGACTGTAGGATGTCATTCACTGTAAGGATCTCATAATCAGTTAAACATTTTTTATTTTGTTGAAGATACAGCTGAAAAGCCTTATGAAAGTCTCATCTTTTTTTTTTAATTTTTTTTTTTAATGTTTTATTTATTTTTGAGACAGAGAGAGACAGAACATGAACGGGGGAGGGTCAGAGAGAGGGAGACAGAATCTGAAACAGGCTCCAGGCTCTGAGCTGTCAGCACAGAGCCCGAAGCGGGGCTTGAACTCACGGACCGCGAGATCATGACCCGAGCCGAAGTCGGCCGCTCAACCGACTGAGCCACCCAGGCGCCCCGAACGTCTCATCTTAAATTGTATTTAATCTTTTTTAAATATGCCAACACAAAACATTTTTTTTTTCATTTGGGGGAAGAGGTTTCAGAAGAAAAAAATGAGAGAAAAGACAATAAGTGGCTCCCTTTTATATCCTCAGGTCTCCTACGTGCTGTTAGCGCTCCGAAGCTCCCCTCCTGTGAATACCAGGCAGGAGCAGGCAGAGGGAGTGAGAAGCACTCAAACAAGTCAGGGCTACGTTCAAATTCTGACTCCGGCAATGACCAGTCCGTGAGACCCAGAGTACATTACTTGACCACTCTGTGCCTCCATGTACTCCTAAGAGCGTTTGTGAGAATGAAAAGGAAGAAAATACCCGGTTTTCCTGAAATAAATTTGTGGTAGACCGTGCTAATCCCCATTCTTCTGAGACGGGGAAGGTTCTGGAAAATGTGAAGAGCTTCTCTCATGGTCTCAGTTTGATAATGTCTTCAGAAGAAATAGTACTACCATGAGGAGGAGTCTTGACATTTTGTGGCGGGCAATATGGAGCACTTAACCAGTGCCCACCTATTCCCGCTTCCTCGACCTGGCCGCCGACTGCCACCCACTTGCGGCCACTTGAGTTATGGTCATCGACATCTCTTTGCCTTTCCTTCTCCCAGGTCAGCAAGCAGTCAAAAAGCAGGTGTGGTTGGTGCCACAATATACAGATAGACAAGAATCCTTAACCCTATGAGACAGACGCAGAGTGCATCCAAATTATCATGGTCTTTAAAAAGAGATCTCACTTCTTGCTTCTGACTATTTTTGAGGAGAATTATTAATTGGCGTGAGTAATGCTTTCCTTGTAGATCTCGTAAAATTTTACATTTGTCTGTCTGTGTTTTCCACTGCTAAGTTTCGGGAGCCAGGACTTGTGTTGACCCCGTTCAGGACCCAAGGCACCAACCCTGCATTCACTGTGCTTCCTGATCCATCTGTCATATAAAAAGGCTTGTCTCCTGGGTGCTCCTTTCCAAAGTTTCTCCTCCCGATGTCAAGGACTGTGAAGATTACTTAGGATAGTTGTATCAGGTGGGAGGAGATATAAGCTCTTACTAGACATTTAGGAATAGTTAACGATCAGTCAAAAATCGAAATAAATTAGGATTCTCTGCCTTGGGTTTACTAGTGGAGGCTTCCTCTTCTCCCTGCTCCATGGTCCTCTCTCGAATTCTCTAAGCTGAATTAGAATTAGGGTTTGTGGGTTTCTCTTATCGGGGCTGAGGCTTTTTCTACCAACTCACTCTCTTTTACGTCCTTCTCTGCTGTTTCTTCCTTGTTTCTGTTCATCGCTTTTTCTTGTCTCCTTTTCTGACACCGGCCTTGTTTCTTGCCTTTTAATTTCTCATTTCTCATCTTTCCCATAAAAGGAATAAGCTTCATCGTTGCTGACCAAGTCTATTTTTTGTTCTCTGTGGGCTTATGCTGGAACTCTATTCAAAAACTGCCAGCATACACTGGGTCCTGATAAAACCATAGAAAGCAGAGAACCCACCCCAAAAATAAATAGTCACTTCCTTCTTGGAAAGGCCTTTAGTAGTACAACCAATACATCCTTCACCAAAAGCTGTGAAAAGCAAACTATTTCCATACCAAGTGAGCTCCATGAAACGGGCATCCTGTGCGTGCAATCAACAAATATTTCCGGAGCCTCACGAGGTCAGGCAGTAAGAAAGGTGATAAGTTCAAGAAGTTCAACTGGCGTCTGTCCTTGAGAAGGTGAGTAAATAAAAAGGCCCAACAATGGCAGCTTTTCTCCCACCCCTCCTACCTTTTTCCCTGCATTATCTTTCTCCATATCACTTATCACCAACTGACCTGCCCTACATTTCCCCATTTTATCTTCAGTTTCCCCCAACTAGAATGCGAGCTCGAGCTCGGTGAGGGAGGGACTTTTGCATCTTGATTCGTGGCTGAATCCCTAGTACCTGAACACTGCCTGGCATTTCAAGGTCTCAAACATATATGCTGAACAAATGAAATGCAGCATGATGCATGCACTATCAGAAATGTGGATGAGGTGCTATGGAATTATAGGAATCCACTTGAAACTGAGAGTCATCGTGTGTGTGCGTGTGTGTGTGTGTGTGTGTGTGTGTGTGTGTGTAAAAATCAACATTCAAAGAGAAATTTGATGCTTTGGAGTGATGTAAGTAAAATATCAGAGCTTAGAAGAGCCGTGGTCATCTAGAACCACACAGGAGGGGAAAATGTGACATTTTCTACCCCTAAAGCTTGTTAAGGTGTGTGTCCTTTCATTCAATTGCGTTAGAAATGCCTACCTTTCATTTGGAAAGAGGGGAATGGGAAACATTCTCAGAGATTCCTTAGAACACAAAAGGTAGCCTAGGTCACAGCTGTCACAGGCACATGGGAGGAGCCTAAGAACTCCGGTATGGGGAGTCCCGGTTTCTTTCTGGTCTCTGCTACGTGAGCTTGAGCGCGTTACTTTACCTCTCTGAGCCCTGCTTCCTCAGAATACCCATATTCTGATATAGATATATATCACCTCTATAGCTGGAGGCAGCCTAAAGAGTAAATGAGATAATGGATGTAGTTTTTAACACGGCACCTGCCTTTAAGCCCACAATTAAAAAGGTAGCTATTCTTCTAGTAATTACGCTCATAAGAGCAAAACTCAGAGCTCATACCCTTGTGGTGTCTATATCACTGAGGAGTGGGGACACCACATTGCTAAGGGTATATATGTAGGTTCAAGCAAGCTCTAAACCAGTCCCCTGGCTCCAGTTCTTTATTCCTATACAAGGTGACTGGATGCAACATAAATTAGGTACCGAAAAATATTAATATCCCAGGCTTTCCCAAACCTGGTCGGAAACTGAGAACAGAGACATCACGCTCCTTTCCTTTTTCTCCTGCTACTGAGTGGCTAGGATGGTTTTCTTTCACCCGGAGCATGGTTATCTGGGTGACGGCATCATTATACTGCTCATCCCTTCACATGCACCCCTTTCCGCCCTCCATTACTGAAAACGCTTTCAGCAGAGAAACTTAATCCACAATTTTATAAGCCGCTATAGCCATGTATTTAAAAAATTTTTTTATTTCTTTCCTGCATAAATACAAAACATATTTTTTGATACCCTGAAGAAAACACATCTTGGGCAGAAGAAGGGAATTTTTAAAAGCACACAATAAAAGAAGCAAGGTGCTGGAAAATAGGAAAGCCAGGAGTCTACTGGGCCTCACAGAACTCCCTGGCCATTGAGTTTCTTGGGTTGAGTGGCCTTGTAAATTGGTGTTTGACCTCTGAAAAAAATGGGGTCCCAAGGTCAGACTTGGCCTCTGGGTCTTATTTTCCCTGTTTGGACTACTTGGGCACTGGATGAAATGTTGGCCCCGTAAGATAAACCTTCCCTCTCTCCTGTAAGTTTTAGTTTAAGCTTGTTATCCTAGAGCAGGGTTTCTCAACCTTGGCACTGTTGATATTTGGAACCAGATAATTGCTGTTTGGGGAGCAGTCCTGTTCACCGCTATAAGACCATTAGCCAAATCCCTAGTCTTCATCCATTAGAGGCCGGCAGCAACTTCCCCTCCAATGCAGTTGTCACAACTAGAAATGCCTCCAGACATTACCAGATGTGCCCTGGGGTGCAAAATTGCCCCCATGCAAGAACCACTGCCCTAAAGTTATCATTGAAGAGAGGTTAGAAGTACGCACGGTGCTTGTTGGGTTCAGAGCTGGTACAAAATTGCATAATGTTTTAAAACAATTTGCTTATGAAAATATAATCAACACATATCTTACCCTTCCCCCCCCCCCAACCCGCCACCAAAAAAAGTGCTTAGTTAAGCAAAGTACACTTATATATTAAACAATCCTTTCTTAGGGAGCCCGGCTGGCTCAGTTGGTGAGCATGACTCTTGATCTCGGAGTCATGAGTTCAAGTCCCACATTCATCATAAAGCTTACTTTAAAAAGGAATCCTTTCCAAAAAAAAAAATAATAATAATAATCCTTTCCTATAAGTAAATGGCCCAATTAATACCTATTGTTGCTAGGTTTGAAACAAAGACACCATGAACAACTCAAGTTCAGCCTTAGGATTTAAATTTTTTTTTAATGTTTTTTTTTTAATTTATTTTTGAGAGAGAGAGAGAGAGAGAGACGAGCAGGGGAGGGGCAGAGAGAGACACAATCCATGAATCAGGCTCCAGGCTCTGAGCTGTCAGCACAGAGCCCGATGCAGAGCTCGAACCCATGAACCATGAGATCATGACCTGAGCAGACGTTGGAAGCTTAACCGACTGAACCACCCAGGCGCCCCCAACCTTAGGATTTAAATAAAATATTGAAAAGGTGATTTCTCCCATGAGCCTCCCTTTGGAAGAGGAACAGAAGTTGAAGAGCAGTCCAAGAAACAAGTTTTCCTAGAATGTCTTTGCATTTCCTTTTCCTTCTAGCCAGTAAGCTTTCTCCAAAGAGCCATATGGCTTGCTTGCTTACTTTGTTCATGTATCTGTTTCAATATCTCCTTATCAGAAAGGCCTTGCGAGCCCAACCTTCACAAACAACACCTTCCCCAATCTGGTGCTCCTTATCCTGGATAGCGCTTCTCACCATCAGACATACTTTATATTTTACTTTTCCTTGTTTTCTGCCCTCTACACCCCTAAGGTGTCAGTTCCAGACGATCAGGGTTTTTGTTTTATTGTCTGCTGTATCCTTACACCTGTGAGTAGTGCCTAGCACTAGATAAGTCTCAGTAAATATTTGTTGAATGAGCCAATGAACGGAGGTGGTGAGTGCTGGGCAAGGAGATGTCTGTCAAACGCCAAGGAAGGTTCAAGCTCCCCTGGGATGGGGTGGGAGGGAGACTTTTCCCTGCATCTTGTATAGCACCTTTTGAGTTGTGAATCGTGTGAAAATAATAGCTACTTAAAACAGTGAAAATGTAAGAGAAAACAATGGTCTGTTTCTTCCTTTCACCAAATGGGGCAAAATAGTACCTGCTCTATTATGTCCACATTACTGTACTTGAGAATCATACTCCAAAGGTGTTTTCACCATGTCTCGTTTACCCTTAGTGTGAAAGTGACTTGCGTTTATGGTTGGCGCGACACAAAGTGGCAGATTATTTTAGATCCTCAGTCCTCATTTTGAGAGCCTCTTGGCCTCTTTTAAGCCATGCGTCCGTGTTTCTTCAGTTTTTTCAAGTATTTTTAGCCATATAAAAGCAAAAAAAAAAAAAAAAAAAAAAAAAAAAAAAAAAAAAGCGAAGCTATCGCTATGTGTCGTCTACAATTAGGAAGAGCGGTTATTTCAAGCATATTATATCTACTTAACTTGATCACTACTTTTTGAGGACAATGAAGTGTAAATTCAAATTGGGTACATCAAAGAGTTTAAACGTAGACATGGAGACATTCTAAGATGATCCTGTGGTGACTATTTTTATTTTTTAAAAAATGGAGACAAAAGTCCTGCTACGAAGCAAGTAATTAGACCTGTGATATTGTGATTCATAATATGAAATATACGTTTGGTCTTTGTCCCTCACATTTCTGGCTCCTAAAACCCTTGGAATTTCCAAAGTGAGGAGGGTGACAAAGGTGTCTTTTGTTATGTTAATAAGGCAACTTTTGGATTGCACCTAAGGATGGGGGCCGGTTGCCAGGAGAACCAACCTAGTGATAAGAGAGTTGGAACTTTCAGTCCCATCCCCTGCATTTCTGGAGAAAGGAGAGGGGCTGGAGGTTGAATCATTGGCCATTGGTGACCAATGGCCAATGACCTAATCAGTCAGTAGTAGTAATCAGTAATGCAGCCTCTATAAAAACCCAAACGGACAAGATTCAGAAAACACATGGTGAACACATGGAGATTTGGGGACAGTGGTACACTCCCAGAGGTAGTGGAAGCTCCTGATCTCTTCCCTATGCCCTGCCCTATGAATTTCTGCCATCTGGCTATTCCCGAGTTACCTGCTTTTATAAATACAGTGGTGATCTGGTAAGAGAAAGTTTCTCTAACTTCTTTGAGCCATTCCAGCAAATTAATTGAACCCAAGAAGGGTGTCATGGAACCTCTGATCTACAGCCCATTGGTCAGAAGTGCAGTTGACAACCTGGGCTGATGGCTGGAGCCTGAAGATTGGGGGAGGGAGCCGTCTTGGAGTACTGAGCCCTTAACATATGGAAGCTGATGCTTTCTTCCAGTACATAGTGTCCGAATTCAGTTGAATCATAGGACACCCAGCTGGTGTCTGAGAATTGCTTGGTGGTGTGGGGTGGAAATATCTGTACACATTGGAAGTGGGCGCAGAACTGTAATCCCTTATTCTACCCAGGCCTCTCCTTAGCCTATCCAAGCTACACACAAACATCACATCTGGCTTCCTGAGTGACATGATTAAAATTACAAAGAGCAAGATAGAATTACAAAGACCCTAAAATATATCTGCCCACGCAATGCATTTGAACTCGGTTGGGCAGGATACATGCAATGGTGGTCGTGGGGGTGTAGGGTGTGCAAAAACGAATAAACATGTAAATGAATGAGTGAAAACACAGATGGTAGGACTATTTTATGGCAAAGCAAAAGTAGAAGTTTATTGCACAAGTCACTCCATCTTTCTGGAACTCAGTGCGAGGGAGCAAAATAGTGTAGAAAAATATTATGCAGAAAATAATCACTTTAGGCAACTTTGGGGTAGCCTGATTGTTTTTTGGAATGCCATCAAAGTGCAGCCTGACATTCAAAATTTAGTGACCTCTCCTGCTCTGGGCAAAATAACCTTGGGAGGTGAGGAGACAAGCTGGATATGTCCAAAGTGTACAACTTTGCTCAAACCAAGAACTAAGGGACAGTTCTTAGAGGCTCAGGACCAAGATTCATTTTTTCACCCACTTTTACAAAGAAGAAATAACCATCAGCACTCTCGTTTTGGAACTCAAAAACACTCTCTTAAGGAAGTGATATGCCCAGATCACCTGTGATGATCGGGATTTACTACAAGGATATTGGGTAGCAAAGGACATGTTGCTTCTTTCGGGCTTCTAGATTCCTCATGTCTCTGGGCTACTCAGTGCAGCAGGAGAAAAGAACAATAGCTTAGTGTCCTTTAGCATAAAGCCTGAGCACCTGCTTCAAGCTCTCCTTGGACACTTAACATTTGAGTCTTCCAAAATGAGAGTGTTGAGTTGTTTTGTCCCCGTTCAAAATGGACAGTTTCGCATCAAGCCATCTTCAGCCAACATATGGCTGCCATGGGCTGTGGATCAATCCCCTGGCCAGCCCTATCAGTCACAGCAAAAGAGCGTGGTTAGTCACTCAACATAGAAGGCGCAAGCCATAGCAACTTATGCAGAAAATAATTAGGCTACTTTCAGTAAAGCAGCTGTGGGTACATTGGGAAGAGGCTGTTTCCTAACCAAGCTATGTCTATTGATGGCAGTGCTGTCCTAGTAATCAAGGTTACCTGTAACCTCTCGCCTGTATAACTGACCATTCATCAAGACTTGTCAAGACTTCTCTGTCAGATTCTTCCATCCCTCCCCCACCCCCCATCCCCCCACCGCCCTTCCGGGGCAGGCAGAATGTGCTGCTCACTTCAGAAATGACTCGCTGCCCAGCTGTGGGGAGTGTCTTTGTCTGATCCCCTCTAGCTCTCAGCAACTTCAGGCTCTGCCTCAGCTCTTCAAGACAAGATCACACTCTTGGGGGCCGGGGGGAATCCCCAGCCAATAACTGAACGAGATAATGGTGCCAAGGCCTGGCCATCTCCCGTCAGTGCAAGACTCCTTGAGCAGCAATCTCTGTGCTGCCCTCCTCATGGGGCTCGCCAACTTGGTCCAGTCTGATGGCCTTCTGACTGCTCTGCCCTCCAGGTTCTGCTTCCTCCCCTTTTCTTCGGTGGAAGACTCCTCCCTCTCAATATGCATGTCTCTTTCTCAGCCTCAACTTCCTAGAGAACCTCGCTGCTGCAGGGGCTCTCTTCCCTTAGCCCTGAGGATTTGTCAGATGCCAGTCCAGGATGTGTGCTGTCGTGTGAAAGTCTCCCAAGAAACTGCCCCCGTCCCAGTGATTCTCGTGTTCCCAGAGGAGAGGTGTAAAGGAAAACACAAATGATGTGTCAAAACCTGAATAATCATCATGTGGGGAAAAAAATGAAATATGGGTACAAATCACCAGGTTTGGGTTCAATGTTGGATTTTTTTCTTTTTCTTTTCTTTCTTGGTTCTTTCAAGGGGCGCCTGGGTGGCTCAGTCTGTGAAGTGTCCAACTTTGGCTCAAGTCATGATCTCACGGTTCATGGGTTCAAGCCCCGCATTGAACTGTTCTGACAGCTTGGAGCCTGGAGCCTACTTAGGATTCTGTGTCTGTCTCTCTCTCTGCCCCTGCCCCACTTGCACTCTGCCTCTCTTCCTCTTTCTCTCTCTCTCTCACAAAAATAAATATTGAAAAAAAATTAAAAGAAAATAAGTTAAAAAAAATTTTAAATAATAATTAGAAGTATTCAACACAAGTAGAATTAGTTGCTGCCTGAGATGGGAAACTCCTATCACTGGGCTATTCAAAAGGCCATATTTATTGAGTGACAAATTGGGCCACGTGAATTCTAAAGTCCAGGTTCTATGATTTAATGAGAATTCAATATTCTTCACCCACAGCAGGCGATACAAAGAAGAAAACCATCCTTGGCTCTAATGGTTCACAATCTAATTGAAAGGACCCTGTTTCGTTTAAAGTTATTCTATATAAATAGAACTGTTTACAGTACCATCCATTTTATACCAAATCTGTGCACTCCCCCATATGTAAAAATCTTAAAAGCATACTCAAAAACTAGAATTGAGCTGCACACACACACACACAGCTTAGAAGCAGGGAGCCCTTGCTCCTGTAATTTCTTCCCTCTCTTACAGGGTGACTTCTTTGACTTCTTTGACCTTCAGGTCATGCAATAAGAAACATCTATTTCCTTGAGCTTTCCCCAGGTAGGAGCCAGATTAAAATGGAAAAAGAGAATCACTTAAGAGGTTGTGTTGCTGGGGATTTTAATTTTTGAAACACAATCTAAATTGTAGTTTGAAAATTAAAATTTTAAAAAGCTCAAAGGTGAAGAAGGAGTGCCTGCATGGCTCAGTTTGTTAAGTGTCTGACTCTTGGTTTCAGCTCAGGTCATGATCTCGTAGTTTGTGAGATCGAGCCCCACATGGGGCTCTGCACTGAAGGTGTGGAACCTGCTTGGGATTCTCTCTCTCCCTCTCTCTGCCCTTTCCCTCCATTCTCTCTCTCTCTCTGTCTCTCTCTCTCTCAAAATACATAAACATTAAAAAAAAGTTCAAAGGTGAAAAAGAAAAGAAATAAGAAAAAGTTATAAAGATAATATTCAAACTTGTTCGTTTCTCTTCAATATGTTAATTAAAAATCAACATTATGGGGCGCCTGGGTGGCTCAGTAGGTTAAGCGTCCGACTTCAGCTCAGGTCATGATCTCGCGGTCCGTGGGTTCAAGCCCTGCGTCGGGCTCTGTGCTGACAGCTCAGAGCCTGGAGCCTGTTTCGGATTCTGTGTCTCCCTCTTTCTCTGACCCTCCCCTGTTCATGCTCTCTCTCTCTCTGTCTCAAAAATAAATAAACGTTAAACAAATTTAAAAAAATAAAAATAAAAATCAACATTAGCAAATGCCAATGTTCATTGTCGCACTAATCCTTGGGGGAATTTTTTGATATTTTTTTATATCTATATTTGTTGAATGGAATACCAGTTGGAAGAAACCAGTTTCTAGGTCTTCGGCCTATAGGGTAGAAAACGTGGGTATGCTAAAGAGATCACATATTGTTCAAGTTTATACATGGTAGGTTCCAATAAATTTATAAAATGATATCTGCAATGATACCTGCAAACATAGCAGAGGGCAAGTTTAAGGCCAGGCGAGTTTTGGATTAGTTCAAGCTTAGAATGCAAGTAAAATAAAGAAGGCAGGCAGGGGACAGTAGCAGTTAAAATACCAGTGTCAGGATTTGACTTTGGATTCCATCTCTGTCTCTTACTAACTGAAGAATTTGGAGCAAGTTACTTCACTTTTATGTGTCTCTGCTTTCTGTAAAATAAGGATAAAGAAACCTACTTCCTATTAGTTTTGTGAGAATTCATATGTAAAGCACTTAGCACACAGCTTGACACATGATAAGTGGCCAATTATTGAAAACGACCCATAACAAAATGTAACCTTGAAATAAAAACCTATCACTGGGGTGCATGGGTGGCTCAGCCAGTTGAGTTTTCAGTTCTTGGTTTCTGCTCAGGTCATGATCTCAGAGCTTGTGAGTTCAAGCCCCGCATCGGGCTCTGCAAGTTGTGGAGACTGCTTGGGATTCTCTCTCCCTCTCTCCCTGCCCCTTCCCTGCTCGCATGCTCTCTCTCTCTCTCTCTCTCTCTCTCAAAATAAATAAATAAACTTTAAAGTAAAAATAAAAATAAAAACCTATCACAATGATCACTTCTAATGTTTAAGTGGTTAACTTAAGCTATAGACAAGGAAGACTGAAATATGAGAATAAGAATTCTTATTTATTGACCCTCCACTATGAGCCAAGCATATTGGCAGACATTTTATTCACAAAACACTAATTCTCATGTTCTACCTCGTACTATTATCGCCATTTTGAAACTGAGGATCGGAAGGTCAGACTCTAACCCCATCTCTTTACTAGGCCAACTGCCTCTGGGCATTGCAATTCGATCAAATTAATTAGTAAATAAAATTAAGATATTAAACAATGCAACTGATTGCTGACTTCCACATCATTCCTGTCAGATGTCACGCACCATATGGAGGAATATTTCCAACGATGGGGAGCTTACCCTCTCTGAGGCAGCACATTTCACTGCCAAAGAACTGATGCTTACCGAACTCTCTTCTATTTTAGTAAAATATGCTTTAAAAAGGAATGAAAGTAGAGGAATGAGGAATTGCCCTCTGTGTTAGTAGGTTAACACCTTTGACAGCGTGATTAACTTGTACTCCTGGGTTGGCATCATAGGTCTTACAGTGCCTGGTGGACCCTGGTCTCAAATCCACCACCGGTCTTTAAACTACTGGATAGAAATGAAAAGCAAGGGGCGCCTGGGTGGCTCAGTCAAGTGTCTGACTCTTGTTTTCAGCTCAGGTCATGATTTCATGGTTCGTGAGTTTGAGCCGTGCATCAGGCTCTGCATCAGTGTGGAGCCTGCTTGAGATTCTCTCTCTCTCCCTCTCTCTCTCCCTGGCCCTCCCCAACTTGCTCTCTCTTTCTCTGTCAAAATAAATAACTAAACATTAAAAAAAAAGGAAGAAATGAAAAGCAAGACAGAATATTCCACTGCCTTCCATCCCTCTCTAGTGCCATTACCTTCTGGATTTGTGGCACTTATTTCTAAAAAAGGCGTGTCCCGAGATGCATCTTTTGCAGCACAGAGAGGCTTTTGAAAGTTAGAAGAAGGAATGATTACCTTTGGGAGGAGTCAGAAAAATTACCTAGAAGAGTTATTCACTAAAATGCTAAAACCCTGACTTGAAGAAGTTAAATCCTTCAACATGCAGTTAGCACTATGACCACCAAAATATCACGTTCACTTTAAGTCACCAAAGAATGAACAGTAAGCACTGTTTTTTCAGTTAATTAGTTACATATCCGTCTTTAAACAACTAAGTATGTACATGGAAATCCAAATATATACACACACCAGATAAATTACAAAATTCTCTCTCTTTCTCTCTCTTTAAATGAGGAGCAACTTTTGTTTTCTTAAAGCTCTAAGATCCTTTGAGCCTGGGAAGAACTACTTTGAGATCCCTTTGACAGTAAGCTCCCTCAAAATACTTATTTGGTGTTGTTTAGACACATAATTAGTAAGACCAAAAGTAAAATTAAAAATGAGAAAAAGATAAGATGCACAAATGGTGAGTAGGCACACGAAACAATATCCAACATCATTTGTCATTAAGGAAATGCATTTTAAAGTTTATTTATTTTTGAGACAGACAGAGACTGCTTGAGCTGGGGAGGAGCAGAGAGAGAGAGAGAGAGAGAGAGAGAGAGAGCATTCCAAGCAAGCTCTGTGCTATCAGACTCACAAAACCACAAGATCATGACCTGAGCCCAAACCAAGGATGGGATGCTTAACCAACTGAGCCACCCAGGCATCCCAGGAAAATGGATTTTAAAACCACAATGAGATAGCACTACATACCCACTAGAGTGGCTATAATCAAAGAGACTGACAATACTAAGTGTTGACAAGGATATAGAACAACTGGAACTCTCACACGTTGCTTGTGGGGATGTAAAATAGTGTAGCCACTTTGGAAAACAGTTTGGCAATTTCTTATAAAGTTAAACATATACTTACCATACAACCCCTCACTCCTACTCCTAGATATTTATCCAAGAGAAACAAAAGCAAATGTCCACGTAAAAAACTGGTATGTGTTCCCAGCGGCTTTATTCATAATAGCCAAAAGCAAAAACAAAAACAAAAATAAAAAACCAAATGTCCAACATTCAGTGAATGGATAAAGACATTAGTATGTCCATACATGGAATACTATTCAGTAACAAAAAGAACAAACCAGGGGTGCCTGGGTGGCTCAGTTGGTTAAGTGTCTGACTTTGGCTCAGGTCATGATCTTGTGGTTCGTGGGTTTGAGCTCCGTGAAGGGCTCTCTGCTGTCAGCACAGAGCCCACTTTGGATCTTCTGTCCCCCTGTCTATCTGACCCTCCCCTGCTTGCGGTCTCTCTCTCTCTCTCTATCAAAATAAATAAATAAATAAACTTTAAAAATGCACATAAAAAGAATAAACTAAATAGACCCACGCTACATGACGAACTGATTTTTGGCGAATGTGCAAAAGAAATTCAATGGAAGAACCTTTCCAAAAAATGGTTCTAGATAAATTGGACATCTACAGCCAAAACAAATTGAACCTCAACCTTGACTCACAGAATCCATGACAAGTACATAGAACAGGTAACCATTTTAGGACTCTTTATACAACTATTGATTAGAATTAGGTTTGATGTATATGACATAAACCCCAATTAGCAAGGACTTAATTACATAAGCTTTTACTTATCAACAACAACAACAGCTTGTGGTTTCCGGCTAGTACCACAGTTCCCAGGTGTTGTGAGAGCCCTGGGCCACTTGAGCTTTGCTGTTCCACCTGGCCCAGGGTGGCTGCTAGAGCCCTTCCTATCCACATTCTGGCCAGCAGGAAAGGGAAGGGACAAAGCAGTGGGCATCCTTTTCCTTTATGGACCCTTGCCAAGAGTCAAACTTGAAACCTCTCCTTCCACCTCTTGGCCATCACTTAATTTACAGGGCCCACCTTGCTGGATGGGCTGTGAGAAATGTGTGCTGTATTCCAGGTAGTGTGGTGCCCAGCTGTATATCAGAAATTGTACTGATATTGCTAAGGAAAAAGGAGGAAGGTATATTGGACAAAACTTGCAAACTCTTCCACAGGCCACATTTACATTTTTTCCTTCAAAAGTTCTCAAGCCTCTATCTTCCTGAAAGGTCTGAACAAGAAATACAATTTGTCTATAAAAATCTGCAGGGTGGCTGGGTGTCTCAGTTAGTTGAGCATCTGACTCTTGATTGCGGCTCAGGTCATGATCCCAGGGTTGTGGGATCAAGCCCTGTGTCAGGCTCTGAGTGTGGAGCCTGCTTGGGATTCTCTCTCTCTCTCTCTCTCTCTCTCTCTCCCTCTACTCCTCTCCTCTACTCATGCTCTCTCACTCTCTAAAAAGAAAAAGAAAACTAAAACACCCCAAACTCATTGATTATCATTCACTCAATAAACATAGAAATTATTTTTTTTAAGAAACCGTGCTAGGTGCTAAATTATTAAGAGAAAGACACACTGTTAAGGTAAAAAGAATGTTTCATTATTAGTAGCAACTAAAGAACCCTTATTATTGGGGCACCTGGCTGGCTCAGTTGGTGAAACATGCAATTCTTGGTCTTGGGGTTGTGAGTTTGAGCCCCATGTTGAGCATTGAGATGACTTAAAAAAAAAAAACTCTTATTATTGGTATGTAGTTTTAAGTATACCTTTTTTATTTTTATTCTATAGAAATGATCTAAGACACAAGGGGTTAAATTTTGGCTTTCAGAAATTAATAGGTTGTGTTGTTGTATATGATCCTTTATTTGTATATGGGTTTTTTTTGTATATATTTATCAATGTATCAAAATATATTTGATATTTGTATATCATTTGTATATGATCATTTATTTGAAAAATATCCTATATTTTTTCAGAAACAGACTGGAAGATGATATTTGAATTTTAGTAGCCCTTTCTAAATTTTTGTCTTGAATCTGTACCCTGAGTCAAGTAAATATTTCAAAAATGATAATGTCCCATTTATTTTCAGTATTTATACACAAGTGGATTACCCAAGTCTCATCTCTCTTCTCATTTTACCCCTTATCTCATTTCATCACTAACCAAATCTCTATCAGGGTTCTTGGCAGAGAAATGAACATAAAGAAATCTTACTCAGCTTTAATGAATAGAGAAATACTTCCTGGTATTTCTGTATTTAAATAAATATTGAGAATGTGTTCATCAGTGAATTTCACTTATTCATGTTATTATTCATAAATAGTAGTATTAGTAATCTCCAAAATGCTATTCTATTCTTATAAAAGCCCATTTATTCATCTTTCTTCAACCAATCTTTACCAATTACTTATAAGGACATGGCTAATGGAATATATTTGTCTTTCCCACTAAAATGTGATTCCACTGTGGTCCAGAAGTATCTTTTTCGTTTCCATCTTTCCACTCTCAGTACCAGTTAACTTCTGGTATCTAAATAGCTATTCAACAAACATCTGTTCAAGAATGAATGAAAGAATAAATGTGGTCTTTCCAGAACCCAGATCCATCGGTGGTGTTCTGTTTTCCTAAAGATGATGAAAGCCTGTCCATGGTCATGTTGCATGTTTCACTGACATTCCAGAATCCCCTAGTCCTGATCATATTTACTTGCCCTTCTAGAAAGGCCTTCGAGATGTTTCAGCAAAGGAGAGCAGTAGGATATCATAACCAAAGCTTCATCATAGAACACGCTCTCCTTTCGGTCTATGCAGAAGACATTAGGAGCTTTCCCTGCATCTAAACATTCCCTTTATTCTTGGTCAAGTACAACACCCACTTCTTCTTGACCTCTGACTCTCAACTTACTCTAATAAAACAATCAAGCCTTTTTTTTTTTTTTGTCAGCAGCTCAGGGTTAATTGTTCTTTCTAGAGAGTGACCTTTGTACTGTTTTTAATCCCTGCCTTCTCGCATCTACAGATGCTGCCTAGCTGATATATTTTAACTTATTTATGCTGCTCGCTGCTCGAGTGCATAAGCTATTGCTAGCTGTGCTGCTGTGATAGGAAAGTTACAAAAGGAAGGTGACCTCATCTTATAAACTGCTTAGATAGATCTTTTAACAAATGGTGGTTTAGAGAAATAGTTCTACGCATGTGTCCTTTCTTTCCGCTGGTCACATACCAATTCAAGTGTTCCTCTAGCTGTTACTTATTCATTTTTTTAATAGTTCAAGCCTGAAGCCTGCTAACTATATATTAGCCTGACTGAAAAAAAAAATCAATGTTTAACAAATAAGTGAGGCATTAACTGTATGAGAGTTAGTCACGTCAAAAACACACATCTGACTTACCCAGAGTAACCATCTTTTGTCCCCTGGAGTGGGTTTGGTTCAAATTTCCTCTCAAGTTGCTGAAACATTGAAAGAATATTTCAAGGATTCCTGAGGATTTTATGGTCAAGAAAGTGTGTGAACTCCTCCTAAAAATAATTTCAAGTTGAGAGCAATTGCCCCAGAGGAAGACCGGGAGAACTAGAAAACAGAAATTCTACTCTCAGGTCCAGGAAAAATTTTACATCAGGTCCTGGGAAAACTGCCAGAAATCCACATTGCCCTTGATTCCTTTTCCAGATGCCTGTTTTACTAGAGGGGGAATTTTTTTTTTAAGTGACTTCTGATATGTATGCATTCTTATTATATTTTAAATCCGTAATGAATTCCAAATGTTCCCTTTGCTTGTTCTTGGGTACTCCAGGACTGAAATATGTGCCAGGAAGGAACAAATTCTCTTTCTGACCTTTCACTCCGTGATTGCTACTGATCACTTCTGAATTGCAAATTAGGCACTTTTGAAACTGTGTTTCCCAGCTGTCTTTACCTTCCTCGAGCCATTGTCACCTGGCGACAAGGTCTACTTGTGAGCAGACGTGGTAGTACCTGTATTTTTTTCTCATTTTTCTTTGTGCAAAGTGTACCTCTCATATGAAATGACTCTTGAATTCAGACAAAATTCCTGGTATGTATTATACACCAGTGTCTTCATTTCTGCACCTCTAATCTCAGTGGTAACTTCCAAAAGCTATTGTAATATTTAACACCAAATTAAAATCTTTACCTGTGTTTTTACAAAGTGTAAAAATGTGATACATTAAAAAACTTAGCAGATCAAGAGAATGAGAAGACAAGCCACATATAAAATATTTGCAAAAGACATATCTGATAAAGGACTGTGATCCAGAAATACACAAAGAACTCCTAAAACTCAACAATGAGAAAACAAACAACCAGATTAAAAAGTGGACCAAAGACTTTAACAGACACCTCACCAAAGAAGATATACAGATGGCAAATAAGCATATGCTAAGATGTTCCGCATCGTATGTCCTCAAGGAAATGCAAATTCAAACATCAATGCCACTACATACCTATTAGAATGGCCAAAATCCAGAACAGTGACAACACCAAATGCAAATAAGGATGTAGAGCCATAGGAACTCTCATTCATTGATGGTGGGAAGGCAAAATAGTACAGTCTCTGTGGAAGACAGATTGTCAGTTTCTTACAAAACTAAACATACTCTTAGTATATGATCCAGCAATGGCTTTCCTTGGTATTTCCTCAAAGTAGATGAGCTTTATTTATAATTGCTGAAACCTGGAAACAAGTAGGTAAATAAACTGTGGTACATCCAGACTATGGAATATTATTCAGCACTAAAAAGAAAGAAAATGCCGTGAAGGAAAGCCATGAAAAGACATGGAGGAAACTTACATGCATATTTACTAAGTGAAAGAAGCCAGTGTGAAAAGGCTACATACTCTATGATTGCAACTCTGGGACATTCTGGAAAAGACAAAACTATGGAGACGATATAAACATTAGTGGTTGCCATAGATTAAAAAGGAGAGATGAATAAGTGGAGCAGAGGATTTTTGTATGTTACTATATGATATATATGATATGATATATGATTTGTATGATACTGTAATAGTGGATACATGTCATTGTACATTTGTCCAAACTCATAGAATGTATAACACCAGGAGTGAACTCTAATGTAAACTGTGGGCTTCGGGTGATAATGATTTGTGAATATATTTTGACAAAATATACTATTCACTTTTCACAAATTAATTTTATGAATTTTAACAGGTATACCATTCTGGTGGGAGATGTTGAAAATAGGGGAGGCTATGCATGAATTGGGGCAAGGATATATAGGAAATCTCTGTACCTTCTCAATCGTGCTGTGAATGTAAAACTGCAATAAAAAAATAAATTCTACTAAATATATGTTAAAAAACTATACATAGGGGCGCCTGGGTGGCTCAGTCGGTTAAGCGTCCGACTTCAGCTCAGGTCACGATCTCGCGGTCCGTGAGTTCGAGCCCCGAACTCTGATGGCTCAGAGCCTGGAGCCTGCTTCCGATTCTGTGTCTCCCTCTCTCTCTGCCCCTCCCCCGTTCATGCTCTCTCTCTGTCTCAAAAATAAATAAAACGTTAAAAAAAAAAAAATTAAAAAAAAAACTATACATATGTTAAAAGACAATTTAACTGATTAAATTTTAAAAATCCTATTATCTTTATTCAACAATTCATAAACCAGGTCGAGTCCTATCTAGCGTATAGAAAGCTCCAAAGAACTCTACAAAATGAAAGACTTTTATAGGCAGAAGGAGGTGGGACAAAACAAAAGGGGGTAGAAGCAAAGAGTGGATTGTTTGGGGCAAGGTCACCTTCCTTTTGGGGATGTCAGGGGTCTATCAGGTGAATTATCTTAGTAGTGCTGACCGGGAAATTCCAGACTGACTAGTTAAGATTACATTCCCAGGAGAAGCTGAAAATGCAATTACATTAGGTATTAAGTCTTGGTTTAGTAATGTGGGCTAAGCACAAGTGACTCCATTTGGAGCCTGTTGTCTCTTTTTAAAAAATTTATATATATATATATATATATATATATATATATATATATTAAATATATATATATTTTATGTATATTTATTAAATATATATTTATATATTTTTTATATATATTTATTAAATATATATTTATATATTTTATATATATATTTATTAAATATATATATTATATATATATTTATTAGATATATATATTTATATATATATTTTATATATATATTTATTAGATATATATATATTTATATATATATTTTATATATATATATATATTTGTGTGTGTGTGTGTGTATAAGTGACTGGACTCTGGACTCTTAAGGGTTAAGATGTTAAAATGGTGTCGAGTTTCTTGCTACAATCTTTCCCATCTTCGCATTAAAATATCAGGTAAGACTTTTTGAAAAATAAGAGTCAACCAAATATTTTCAAGAGGAATTTCCACTGACTATACAGGGCAGAGGAGGTTGAATCTAGAAATTGTATCATGGATAATTTATCCTCTGAAAAAAAAGGGCAAAGTTGGTAGGAAGAAGTTAAGCCTTCAAACTGTTATTCGGTCAAAATCTACAAATCCCCAGAGAAGGTACAACAAAAGTACAGAGCTAGGGAGGCAGGAGTGGCTGGTTACAAAATGTGATGGACAGACCCCAGGAATAAGGAACTGCAAATAAAGCAACATGTGGAAGAACACTGACAGCCCACAGTAATCACACTTGTAGTTTTTACATTTATCACAGCTGTTTAAAACACACACACACACACACACACACACACACACACACAGCCTCTGATTCTTGACAACATAAATTCTCCTCGTTGCAGACAACTAGACAGCAGGGACAGGACAAGATCTTGTCATGGCGGTTGCTCAACAGGTGATAAATGTAAATATCTACTGGAGTCCAGAATTTGGCCAAGGGAGCATGTACTTGCACCCTCCTACAACTTTAGACCTAAGAGTTTCCAAGAGGATGGTAAGGAGAAGCAGAGGAAATTTCATCCATCAGTTGGCCAACTCAGACTGGAAGGAACTTCCCTCACTGACATGTAATAGGAAAACAATCATCACAACGTAAAAGGGACCAAAATTTCTACAGTACAAGGAAATATAACACGATCTAAAGATTCCAAGGAAGAGCATATATCTGAAAATGACTTAACTACAGGAAAAGAATGCTCTAGAAAATGTCTCTGTCCTTAAGAGAATGCAAAGAGATATGATGTCTATCCAACAGTTAAGAATGTAAGGAAACTAAAAATTTCACTGGAGAACTAAAAATGTCATGGGAAGCAAGAAAGCAAAATTGACTTTGCTGATAATCACATCAGTAATTTATAGGCTGAATGTGACTGTGAGCTTTTTCAGGAAGGGACCATGATCTACACATTTATATTCCCAACGAGCAACATAACCCCAACCTGTGGGTCCTCATTAAGTGCTTATTGATGTAGGAAAGCTCAAAGTTGGCTTGGTTTCGTTTACGGTTTTATTTTTTAAATCGATGTGCAAAAAACCGCATCTATGACCAAAGTATCATAGAGCATAGGCCTAGAGTCTAGGATGTGGGGCTAGAGTTAAAAGGTATGGGCTGAAAAAAATATAACTAAAAAAGAAAAAAAGCTAAAGAGGCAGAGGGATGAGGATGGCATCAAGTAAATAGAGTATTTATTTAAAATTTTATTTTCATGCCAGGATAATTAACATACAGTGTTATGCTAGTTTTAAGAGTAGAATATAGTGATTCAACAATTCTATACACTACTCAGTGCTCATCAAGATAAGTGTACTCTTGGGGCACCTGGCTCAGTCAGTAGGACATGCGACTCTTAATCTTGGGGTCATGAGTTTGATCCCCATGCTGGGCATAGAGATTACTTAAAAAGAATAAATTAAAAAAAATAAGTGTACTCTTCACCCCACCCCACCCCCACCTCTCCTCTGGGAACCATCTGTTTGTTCTCTGTAGTGAAGAGTCAGTTTTTTGGTTTGTCACTTTTTCTTTTTGTTTCGTAAATTCCACATAGGAGTGAAATCATACGTATTTGTCTTTCTCTGACTGCCTTATTTTGCTTAGCATTACGCTCTTCAGATCTGTCCACGTTGCTATCAATGGGAAGGTTTCGTTCTTTTTTATATCCCTACTTGAATAACACCACTTCTTTCTCCATTCATCTATCAGTGGATTCTTGGGTTGCTTCCATATCTTGGCTATTGTAAATAATGCTGCAATAAACATAGGGAGGCATATATCCTTTCAAATTAGTGGGGAGTTTTGTTTTTTTTTGAGAGGGAGAGTGTACTCACGATACGGGGAGGGGCAGAGGGAGAGAGAATCTTAAGCAGGGTCCGTGCCCAGTGTGGAACCCTATGCAGGGCTCCGTCTCACAACCATGAGATCATGACTTGAGCTGAAATCAAGAGAAAAGACGCTTAACTGACTGAGCCACCCAGATGCCCCTCAAATTACTGTTTTTGTGTACTTTGGGTAAATACCCAGTATTGCAATTACTGGATCATATGGTAGCTTTATTTTATTTTTTGTTAATTGGCAAATTAAGAAAATAAAGTAGTGAGACTATCAGTTTGATTTAGCATTAAGAAAGGAAACCCTGCTTTTCTAAGGTCATTCTAGAAGTCAATAGAGTAGTTGAGAATGTTTGAAACTGCCTTTTCTCACAAGATCGGGTTCCTTTTTCTTACTCCCTAATTTCATTTGTTTCTCTTCCCAAACCACCCCGCCCCCCTTTTTTTTCTTAAATGTTTTCATGTTTTGGACTTGCCAATGCCATCTACAGTATCACAAGTGCTAGCTGTTAGGAGATAAATCCTAAATCTCAGTGCCTTAAAAATTAGAAGTTATCCCTTAATAAAGTCTAAAATGGTCAGGGAAAGGCTTTCAGGGAAAGCCAGGGAAAGGGTTTTTCCAGGCTCTTTTCATTTCATGGTCCCTCTAAAGACTTGGAATCCTTTCCATTCATTTGACAGATAGAGGTCTATTCAGGGACAGACCAGAGGTCCACAGAGGAAGTTTATGGGACAGGCCTACAAGTGGAGCCCTTCACATTGGTCATAGGTCATTAGTTAGCGCTCACTCACATGGCCA
This sequence comes from Panthera leo, assembly GCF_018350215.1. Lineage (NCBI taxonomy): Eukaryota > Metazoa > Chordata > Mammalia > Carnivora > Felidae > Panthera > Panthera leo. The sequence goes on along the minus strand of NC_056695.1, from coordinate 46,844,088 downwards.
CGCCTAACTGCAAGGGAGACCTGAGCCATGGAATCTAGCTGTGGCCCTGACAGCAAAATGGGTTTGGTGAAATCGGCCTCTGCAACAAACTCTAGATTATTCCAACCATAGATAATCATGATCTAGAGCACAATGTGTAGCGCTCTCCTTTCTTACTCAAAGTTTGCAATAATCTGATGGAATTGGGTATTGTGTCCCATTTAGTAGCCTGAGGTTATATAAAAGCCTGATTGACAAACCAAGATTTGTACCCAGTCCCGACTCCGAAGTCCATTAAACCATGCTGCATTTTTCCAATTAAATCATATTAACGTGAGATTAGAACCTGAATGAATTGAGATTAAATTTAAAAGATCGTGTAACTGCTGCTTATCAGGAGAGTTGATCTTTCGAGGTTTTTCCAATTTGAATGATGCACTTTTGCAAATTCTCCTGAACTCTTTCTTATTTTAATGTATAGCATAGATGTGAAGACATCATTACAGTCCCTTGTACATGAACGGAGAAATATTCACTGTCTTATCCCTTAAGTCTCGTTAGTCCTGACAAACTCACACAAATTTGCCTTTCCAGAGGGAACATCTTTATACCTCACTTTTTAAAGACATTTTAAATAGTTTCATTTTGCCTTCACAACCCTTTGAACAGTAGAGACATGTCTGCTTATAAATGAATAATAGTTCAATTACTTTTCGCAATGAATGATGCTAAGGAGTATAAGATTATAATGACTTCTATGTATCTTATAACTACTTCTGTAAGACACTTATATACTACATATACACAAAACTTCATTTAATCTTCACCACTTAACAAGTTAAGTGTGTTTATTACCAGTATTTTATTGATGTGGCAATCAAGGCACAGAGGGTTGAGCAAGTTGACTGAGGCAACAAAGTTGAACAGTGAAGAAAATAAAACAGGTCAGGCTACATGAAATTCTCCCAGTAATTCTCCCCAGCTCAAGTTCATGGGTCCTCTTCATTCTTCGTTTTGCCTTTATCCTTGCCATATATATTCCTATTCCTTGATATACTTATCACTCGGGGCTTTTAGGACTTTCTCTATTCTTGCCTCCCTGCAACCTCATTACACCTTTATTCCATGAACTCAAATTCCTTGATTGGAGTATGTAAAACCTAATACTAAAAAAAAAAAAAAAAAAAACCAAAACCTAATACTTCCTATTGTTTCCTACACACATGCCTTGCTCTTTAAAACATGAAGCAAACGCCTAATTTAACGGTTTCCTAAAGTAAACCCACAATTTATTAATGCATAGGAATCCCTAAACCTCCTCTAAAACAAAAAGGCATATGTTCTACCTACACACATTGTTGAGATTAGAGAAACATCAATTTCCCTTTTAAGTAAGATTTAACAATATTTTCTGTCAACTTTCTGGTGCCATGCCTAGCACAAAAGCAAAGAGAACTTAAAAGGAAAGGGTTTTGAAATAGTTCCTTTGAGTCACTCTCACAAAGAATTTACTTGGGAGTCAAAGAACAGTGACTTTACCATCTCAGAAATATAACCCTGATCAATTTGTTCACCCATTCAGCCTAGCATGAATCTGTCCAGATGCGGAAACGGGGGGGGGGGGGGGGGGGGAATAAAAAACCCCGAAACTGGAAAACTCTCTTCCTGGTTTGTGCTTTACTGTCTAAATGCCAGCGGGAATTTCAGGCAAAACGTAATTTGCAGACCAGTCTGTGTTAGAAACACTGTATCCAACATACAGAACAGACAAGGCGCCGCAAGAGCGAGGAAAGATTTTACGTGTCTGCGATTGACAAATTCAATCCTCTGGACAACTTGAGGCTGAACTCTTCAGAGGCTCCTTTGTCAGCTGTGCCTCAAGGCAGGTCTCCTAGTAGGTGCTCAATAAAGGTATGTTGGGAAGAAAAAAAGAGACAGCCCAAGAAAGACTCTTTACGATAGAGAACAAACTGATGGTTACCAGAGGGGAGGGAGGGAGGGAGATGGGGGAAATAGGGGATGGGAGTTAAAGAGTACATTTATGAGGAGGGGAAAAAAAAAAAGGATAGGTTGGAAAAATCTGTAAGGCCAAGATGGAGTGTGCAAAAGGTAGTAGGGAGATTTCTGAGTTCTCACTGCAACTATAAACTTAGAGGACTTTTGCAACTGGTTTTTCAGCTCATCCAAGCGCTAATCTTTTCTTAGCTCTAACACATTTAAAGGGAGAAGAGGCAGAGGCACTTTACACCGTCGATGTACCTCTTTGAACTTCCTTAAGTTGACTGGGCGGAGGCTCTACCGTTTTAGGTCCGCCCGTTTGTGCGGCACCTGCAATTTCCGCTCCTCACTTTACCCTCTTCCTGGCTCCAGGTCCTCGCTCCTGGCCCCGCCTGCGGCCCCCTTCCACTGCCCGCTGGGTCAGCGGGGTCCCTGGGAACTACCACGTCCCGCAAACCTTGCTTCAGGAGAAAACAGGTAATGAATGATCTTTAGGTTTTAAATCACTGCAACATGAAGTCTTCAATTGGACGCATGATTTGGATGGAAAAATCTGATCTACGAGAAACGAGTCAGTACGGTCCAACCTCCGCTCTTTGCCTCTCTTCGTGTTACGGTTTCCAGGATCACCCGAACCCTCCATCTAAGAGAGCTGCCGTCTCCTCTCGGGAGTTGTAGGCTTTCTGAAAGCGGCGGCCTCTCCTTCCAGGCCTCACCTCCCGCCAGCTCCGCCCCGCCCGACCCACCTCACCCCCGCTTCGCGCCCCCATTGTCCCCTCGCAGCTGTCACAGCGCGCACATCCCGAGGCCCCGATTGGAAAACCTTCCCGTCACTCAGCCCACACTCCGGGGCCGGACGCCTCACTCCCTATTCCGAGCCTTAAAAGGTCTAAGGCCGCTTTCCGCGAGCCAGCAGGTAGAGCCGCGGCGGCGGAAGGGAGGAAGGGAGGGGCTGCGCGCTCAGGTTGGCCCCGCCTGGCGACGGGGTGCGGCGGGCTGAGGGGGCAGCGCGCCACACCGCCCTTCCCCGACCGTCTGACCGCGCCCTCCCCCGCCACCCCCAAGGCCTGATCACAATGCCAGAGCGGCGGAGCCACTCGCGTAACCCAGCCCCCGGCCGGCCCAGGAGGCAGTTAACCACCGCGGGGCACGGAGGGCGGGGCGGACCAGGGCGCCTGGAAGGGGATGGGGGGGGGGGGATGTGAAAGGTCCCGGATGTTGCTGAACCGGAGCCCCTTCTAGAGGGAGTGACTGGCGCAGGCGCAGAAGGGCCGCACGGAAAACCAAGGTGGGGGTGGGGAGGAATTTCCTTCTTGCTGGTTTTGAGGAAGAGTGAGCCTGGGAAGGTTGCGGGGGATCCGAGGGGAAGGCGAGGTAGGAAGGTAGTGGTGGGGAGAGGGGGAAAAGGAAAAGGAAGGAGCTTCCTGCCCAGGCTCCCTCTCCCAAGAGCAGAGAAGTTGGGAGCTGAGCGGGCTGGGGAGGAGTGTTGGTAGCGGGAGAGGTGGTGCGCTCCGCCGCTCGCCCTCTAGCGCGGGCGGGCAGGACGCGCGCGCTAGGGAGCGGCGGTTGCACTGGGCCCCCAGAGCTGTGGGCACCAATCAACGGTTGCCATAGCAGCGTTTGACGTCATCGTGCGTGTGGTGCCCCTGCTGCCGGGGCTGGTGATTGGAGGAAACCCCGTGTCTGCGGAGCGGCTGTAGCCTGTGAGCAGCGAGATCCAGGGACAGAGTCTCAGCCTCGCCGCTGCCGCCCAGAGACTGCTGAGCCCCCGTCCGTCCGTCCGCCGCCACCCACTCCGGGCACAGGTAAGAGACCCGGCCGCCGCCGCCTCGTCCTACTCCTTCCTTTCCCAGACCAGCCTTCGGAAAGCGCGGGGGCCGTCCCCGCTCCACAGCCCCTCAGCCCCGCTCGCCCGGCGGTAGCGGCGCTGGGCTGAGGCGGAGTCTCCTCAGGCGGAGACGGGCGGCGGCTTTTCCGCTGGGTTCGGGCGGGCGGCTCGCGGCCGCCTCGGGCTGCTTGCTTCCGGATCGACGCCTTGGCCCCGATAAGCTCCGGTTCCCGGTCCCCGTCCCCCGGGTGGAATGGGCGCCCACACGCGAGATCCCCAGGGACCCGCCCGGCCTCCGGCTCCCGGGGGTGACCGAGGCTCCGCTGGGCGCGATCCTTTCCCACCCTTGCCGGCCTCCCCCCCCCCCCCAAAGCCCCTTCCTCGTCGCCGCCCAGCCTCCCGCTTCCGCCCGAGATAATGACTCGGCGGCTGCGGGCATTGCAGTGGCGCAGGTGAGGCCGCCCCCTCCCCTCGCCGCCCTCCCCTCCCCCTGCCTCTCCCGCCCGCTCCTCGGCGCAGCCTCCGCGCCCCGCGCTGCGGCGACGGCACCCAGCCCTCCCCCACCCGGGCGGCGGCGCGGCGGCAGGGCCGGGCCTGGGGACCGGGCCGCGAGCCGAGGCTGGGCCGGAGGCGCCCGCCAGGTACGCGAGGGCGAGGCTGCCCTTCTGGCACGGGCGGGAGCCGGCTCCGGGGTGGGGCTGGCCTGGGACCCGGGGCCGAATTTCCTGGGTTCCGCGGTAGGGTGGGGGATGGGGCTGGGGTTTTTTTGTTTTGTTTTGTTTTTTTGTTTTTCCTTCGGGTGCATGGGGGCTGTGCGCCCAGGGCGGGGGATAGAGAAGAGAATGGGGAAGACGGTGGGCCGGCGTCTCGCTCGTCTGTCTGGTGGGCTTGAACCGAGGGTCCCCGTGCTCGCTTTTTAGATGGTGACCTCCTCTTCGGGCGGGTAAGGCTGAGCGTAACAGCCGGCTGTGGCCCCGCTCGCCTGGGTGTGGCTCTTGCCCCCTCCCCCACCTGCTGCAGCTGTCGGGTCCTTATAGACTAAATGAGCACCAGCGGTGTCCGGTGGCGGAGGAGACGCGGGTGGGAGAGTGGGGTGTGTCCGCCGCCCGGCCGGTCGTGGTTCCGCTTCTGCGGGCGGCGCTGGCGTCTCTGCCCCCGGGGCGGGCGGGCTGCTCCCCCCCCCCCTTCCCCGGCTCGGGCGGGGGCGCGCTGCTCCTCCCTCTTGCTCTGGTGGGGGGAATTAACACTCGGCGGTAGGTTGGGCTCCTTGACACAGATCCGCCATGACAAAGAGGGAGAATCGGGGACTTGGGCGGAGCCAAGGAGGGGTGGTTGCGGATAGCGCGGACGGAAGGATTTGCACTTTAAAGTCAAGGTCTGCCAGTGTTCGTTTCACCTCACTCGACGTCTTAACGTTGGTTAAGGGTTAAATGGGTGCGGCTAGTCTTCTCCGCAGTAAAGAGGCGAGGCCTTGGAGTACTAGTTACTGTGTGAGAAGCCCGATCCACTTCCCCTTGTACCAGAGGGGTTGGGGAGAGAAACCTTTGTACTGGTTTTTGTAATTTTTCGTTAGAAGCAGCATTAACCTAAGAGCGTTCTCGAGATCCTAGGGGGAAAATTAGTAATTTTGAGGGGTGTGGAGGGTATGTAATCATAAATTTTAAATAGTTTCGCTTTGACACGGTATCCCTTGCACCCAAGCTAGGTGATTACTTGTTCACCTTGTTCCGATTTGGCTTTAAAAAAGAAGTATTGTGGGATTTTCCTGAGAAGGTGAAGGATCTGATACCGGGTGTCAATTCTTCTAGTGACAGTGGCTCTTCTGTTCACCTTTTAATAGTGCACTTCAGGCTCTATATTTACCACTTGCTGTGGGATCAGGGTATGGTTTAGCTTCTTTCTGTGCTGTTTTAGCACGTTTCAAAAGGATATCTTTAAGGAAAAGTATAACGGGTAAGTTAAAAAAGGTCTAGGGAACTTGAAGATGAGAGAGAATTAGGTGGGAAGTTATGGTAAGGGCAGCTTGAGTGATCATATAACCAGTTAAATTTTGACTACTGGAAACAATGCAATAACTCTGCATTTAAACTAGAGCAGTGACATAAGAAACACCAATCACACTAGAAGCACTTAATAAATACATCTTAGTGCTCACATGAAGGTAAGAGTCAGGACTCATGGATGTGTTTTTAAAGCATGTATGTGTATAACAAGGTACAGGTAGATGAGGTGTTAGGGTCTGTTAGATGGCAAAGGCGAGGTTGTTTGTTTTGTATTCAAAATGCCTTAAATCAAGCAGTTTGGCCCGTTCTTCCGGAAAATTATCATGCCAAGATCAGCTGTCAAGTGTTGCAGAGATCACTGGGTTTGGGGTGGGAGTAATACCAATAAAATGTAAACTTAAATGCTTCTGACTATAACAGTAGGTATTATTAAAATGAACAGACACGAATTACATTAAGCTGACTTGAATCATGGTTCTGGAAAAATGGTAGAGGTTGTAACGTTCCTCATTGGTACTGCTTTCACTAAAGAAAAACTGCTGACTTTTGGATTACTTAGGATATTGGAAATTGGAATTGAGATTTTGGCCAAGTAAGGTAAGGGATGGATTTTAAGGTAGCCTTTTGATCAAATGTGCTTTGACTTTATGTGAAATTAGAATCTTCTGAGCAAAGATGATGTAATGCAATTTTAGTTTTGCTACATTTATGTTAATGGCTTTAAATTTGCCCCCTGAAGGCTGAGGGCATTCTCCCTTCTCCCTTCCCTTTTTTTTTTTTTTCTTCCTCTTGTCATCCTTTTGTAGGGCTGCATTAAATTCCTCATGTGAAGACTCTTCCACAGGCAATTAGGTTTGAGGTGTTAATCTAACATTTACAAAAGGTATAATACTGAGTCTTTATTTTCATGGAAAAAATATCTGAATGTTACTTTTTTTCCCTGCAGAACATCCAGTCATGGATAAAAATGAGCTGGTGCAGAAGGCCAAGCTGGCCGAGCAGGCTGAGCGATATGATGACATGGCAGCCTGCATGAAGTCTGTAACTGAGCAAGGAGCTGAATTATCCAATGAGGAGAGGAATCTTCTCTCAGTTGCTTATAAAAATGTTGTAGGAGCCCGTAGGTCATCTTGGAGGGTCGTCTCAAGTATTGAGCAAAAGACGGAAGGTGCTGAGAAAAAACAGCAGATGGCTCGAGAATACAGAGAGAAAATTGAGACCGAGCTCAGAGATATCTGCAATGATGTACTGGTGAGAACCAAACATTCAGTCTAGCTTCACTATGATATAGGATTCCTATAATGAATATCAGGTGTTGGTCTCAACTTTTTCTTCCTTTGGTTTTTCTTTTCTTTTATAAAATTGAGCGTTCTCAATTTGGAAGTCTTCAGGGTGTCATTACTAAAAGGTTATTAAAACAGTTGTAGTTAAGCTTGTGTAAATTAAATGGAATACTGATTATCAGTCACTTCAGGTAGACTAAAAAAGACTGGTAGTATATTTTATACTAATTGAAAAGATAAAAGTATTTCTGTTGTGGTCAGGGTGTTTGTAGTAGTTCTAGAACTCATTTTCTTAAATGTACATCTGTGGATACAGGAATTTTGCATATTTTGTTTTATGTATGAGAGATGTAATAGAAGACTGATTACAGACTTAGTACCCTTCCTTGGTTTAGCCAGTATAATGTAATGAATTAGCTATGCCAAAAATCATGGCTTCAGAGTTGCTTTTTGCCTCTTCTTGCATTTAAGTGTTAGAGGTCAACTTTGACAACTAGAGTAAAAAATCATGAATAACTCAAACCTGATTTTTTTCAGGTTCAGTCAAGAAGTAGTTTTAGAATTCAGTACCTATTATTTTGAAGCACTGCTTCTCTAAGAAGCTTAAAAGAATAGAACATAGCAATATTCCTTAACACACAAGTCTTTAATTACTAGTAGAATAGCTTTACATCCTAAATTATGAATATTTTCCTGAAATGGTACTTTTTTCATGCTGTCTTTTTTTTTTTTTTTTTTTTTTTAATTTTTTTTTAAACGTTTATTTATTATTGAGAGACAGGGAAAGACAGAGCATGAGGATGGAGGAGGGGCCCAGAGACGAGACACAGAATCCGAAATAGGCTCTAGGCTCTGAGCTGTCAGCACAGAGCCCCATGCGGGGCTCGAACCCACAAACTGCAAGATCATGACCTGAGCCAAAGTCGGATGCTTAACCGACTGAGCCACCCAGGCGCCCCAGTGCTGTCTTTTAAAGAACAATATTTTTTATCTTAGTTAACATGGGTTCACAAAATCTTCTCATGTATTATCTTTCTTCGGTGCTTTTTTGTTTTTTATTTAAAATCTTCACGTTGGTAGGTGTCATTTATTTTTAAGATGGGAAAGGAATTCCATGTTTTTATTAAGGCTAAATAACATGTTTATTTTGTGGTTTGCTAAGGTAATAAGAATATTTAAAATTCAAAAATAATGTTTTTCTGTAATAAAAAAATGTGTTGGGTGTTTTCCCCCCCTTACTCTCTTTACTGACTAGTACCTGCATACATGATACTGAATTTTGTAGCTCTGGTGGTTTTCCCCCAATTATTATACTTGATAGATTAGATAATTTTTATTTTGGTTTCAAAGAGTTTGTTGGCTTAGGAGTAAAAGGGGATGTAGTAACATTTTACTTTCTACTAACAAGCTTCTTTGCTATTTCAGGTAGGTATTTGCATGTTTTCCCCATATAAGGTCTAAAAGCTCCTGTCATTGTGAGGATTTTCCTAGGAAAAGACTAGCAGTTTTAATTTTGTTTTCCTTTTGTTTCCTTACCAAGAAAAAAAAATACTGCAAAGGATCAGTGGATGAGAATAACTAGATTAATCTGTAAATACCTTCTGTTTGTCGATTATTAATGGGGTTTGATATTGGTGACTACCCATGTTATCCTTCAGAATAGTACTGGCCTCTCACCAAGCCTGAGTGAAATTTCTACCTTGAGCATATAGATAAAGCAAAGTTTAATTCCTTCACTATACAAAAGCTAAACAAAGTTTTGCTTCCAGCCTTGGTCTTTTGGTGATCTAAAAGTAGATCTTTCAGCTCTGCTCTGTTAGTGGTCTTTGCGTGGTTCATGCTTCCTAACATATAGTATGTACTCAAGTATTTGGTAAGAAAATGAACAAAAAGGCTTCTTTTGGAAAAGAGGGTAGTAGAACTAGGTCAGCAGCACTGCTAATTTTCCAAGGCCTTTTCTGTTTCATCTTGGGAAAATTCAGTATTTACAGATATTGTGGTTCTTTACAAGTAGGCCTATCATCTTTTTTCAAACAGGTCATGTTGGCTCTGGAAATAGCTTACATAAAATTCCTTTTTCCCCTTCAAATAAAATGGAAGAATAAAATACGGAAGAACTGCCATTTCTCGTAGAGAAAAAATTTTTTGATGTACTTGATGATTAGTGAAAGGTTGTTTTAATTATATTTTAAGGTCTCACATGGTAAAAAGTAATCATAATTTTTATTCTAGCTTTTTCTGAACTTTGATGGTTTTTTTTGTTTTTTTTTTTTTCATTTGAGAAAAATAAGCAGGTAATCCCTTTTCAGAATTTAATGTTTTTGTTGCGGTTGCATCAGTGATGAACCAGACTTCATTGTTCTATCAAGCACCTATATGATACTGGCTAAGATCTTTTCTCATAAAAAGGAGCTAAGTTTTTCTAAAGAGCTTTTTAGTTGTTATAAAATGGTGACTTCCATTCTGGTTATATGCATTTATCAAGTGTTTAATTTATACCATTTACTAAACAAAGAGTAGCCTTGTCACTTTGTGCAAGAATTGTAGAACATTACTGTGGAAAATGGTCACAGGCATATTCTTGACAACATGGAGTTCTCTTTATGCTAGAGAACTTGGGGTTCTTCCTTGTGTTGTTAATTTGAAGTTTGCAATATGTGAACTAATGCAGTCTGCCTTTTCCTGCCAGATCTTAGACCAAAAGCTCTCTTGGTAGTAAGGCAGGGACCCAACACTAGTGATCTCTAATACCTCCTCTGCATAAACCCACAAGAAGAAGCTAAAAATTGGACAGTTTTTTCTTGAACGTGAAATGACAAAATGAGGAAATCTATACTAGAAAACCCAGTTCAAGTTCAAAGAAGAATGTAGTGGTGTAAAAAGAATGCCAGGTTTTGAGTCAGACCAACCTAAAAAAAAATTTTTTTTTGTTTTGTTTATTTATTTTTGAGAAACAGAGAGAGACAGAGTGTGAGCAGCTGAGGGTCAGAGAGAGAGGGAGACACGGAACCTGAAGCAGGCTTCAGGCTCGGAGCTGTCAGCACAGAACCCAACACAGGGCTCAAACTCACGAACCACAAGATCATGACCTGAGCTGAAGTTGGACGCTTAACCGACTGAGCCACTCAGGCTCCCAGTTGAGTCAGACCAACTTTTAACCATCTAATAGTTGCAAGGCCTAAGGAAATCATGCGGTCCCTCTGAGAAAATGGAGTTCAATTAGAATGTCTACCCTGTAAGATTGTAATGGAGAATGAAATCAGGAGTCTCTTAACTAAAGAGTCTAGGAATGGGATTTAAATCCAAGAAGCCTTAAAAACTGTATTTTTGTGGGGCAGAGGGTCCATACTGACCAGTAAATTTTCTGAAGTTGTATTAAAAAATTTGAAAGCCACAGGAGTAAGACAACAGCTTATAGGAGGTGAAGCAGTGAAATCTTGAATCTAGCATTTGTAACAGTTGGCAACAGTAGGAGAGTAACAGTAATAGTTAACTCAGTTAATTTGACTGAATTCAATTTTATTAAGTTTTTCTACATTTTTATTTGCCCAGGGCACTTTTAAGGTGTGGTTGCTAGGCATTGGTTTTTATCTCCAGGCTACAGAACTGCTATTAAGCAGCTAAGAAACCAGGTAGCTTTGGGGGCTTTCCTGGTCTGAATATCTTCATATGTGCCTTGGGCTTTGAAAACCGCTGTATGCAATTGTAGGGTGAAAATCACTACGCAGCTCATTTATTGGAATAAGTGCTTCTCAAAAGAATTCTACAGTTATACTCATCTTTACCACTTAATATATTTACATGTTTTTGTCAAAAGGCTTTTGGTATGTTCCAAAATACAAAGACCTTCTGTGGCATAGTAGATACCTACAGTCTCTTCTAGAGAGGAATACATTGGACAGAGTCTTTTCGATAATACAATATTTTTTGAAGAGTTAATCGTGATAAGCAGTAAGTATTGCACCTGGTAAGGTGTTTTATACAGTTGGGAAGTCCGAGGTGTATGATAGGGAAATGAAAGAAAATAAAAGGAGAATAGAAAGGCTGGTGTTTACTGTCTGGTGGGAAGGGGAAGAATAATCAACAACTTAAGAGCACCAGGCTACCTATCCTTTTCCAGTATAGCAGTACTTCAGTAAGAATAGAGTATGTTCAGGGCACCTGGGTGGCTCAGTCCGTTAAACATCTGACTCTTGATTTCAGGCTCAGGTCATGATCTCAGGGTTTGTGGGATCAGGCTTTGCACTGCTAAAGATTCTCTCGAGCTCTCTCTCCCTGCTCCTCCCGACTCACTTGCATGTGAGTGCTCTTTCTCTCCTCCTCCCCCTCTCTCAAATAAACTTAAAAAAGAATGGGGTGCTTTCTACCTGTTCTAGTAAGAGATAGACGTGGAGATGTTTAGTTTTAGTCGTAAGATGAGCCGTGAAGATTATTATTAGTGTGTTAAAAGCAAACTGAGGAAATGATTAAAGGACTTAAAGTTGGGATTAGAGTGAAAAACACCTGAGTTAAAATCCCAAAAGTATAGGAAGGACAGGCATACTTCTAAAATAATGATCCAACTCTTAGAATCTACCGAAGAGAAAGGAAGAAATTGTTTGCAGCCCCAGCAGAGGCATTTTGAATTAGAAAGGTGGAAAATAAGCTACTTTAGAGTTATTTATAATAGCTTACCAAGAACAATTTTGCTTTTCATTTTTTAAGAACACTCAGTTTTTTTGTTAAAGAAATCCTACTGGTAATACCTCAGTAGTGGTACAGTAGAGGCATCCTAATTAATTGGTTAATTGAAAAGTAGTCTGCAATCATACTTGTTTTAAACCTTTGTTTTAAATGAAAATGTAGATGTTTATATGTGTTCTGTTGTCTGTTTTTAATGTGAGACCAAGACTGTTTTTTTAAGTTTTATTTATTTATTTTGGGAGAGACAGAGTGTGAGTGCGGGGAGGGGTAGAGAGAGGGAGAGAGAAAATCCCAAGTAGGCTGCACACTGTGAGAACTGTGAGATCATGACCTGAGCCGAAGCCTAGAGTTGGACGCTTAACCAACTGAGCCACCCACGTGCTCCCCATAACCTTTTCAAATACTTTGCTAACTACTCCTACAGATGAATCCTTTATAAAATACATTTTGGGTTTGCATAGTAGAGTGAGAACATAAATGTTTGATAAACAGTCAGTACAGAATCCTAGAAATGTGTAATTGTTTCTAATCTTTCAGTTGTTGAACCCAGGTGATTTTTCTGTGTGTGACTCTCCTTTAAAAACTAGTTGTTCCAAAGCACTTAATTTAGTTTTCATAGTAACCTACCTTTTCACACTCGTATTTCCTAATATTTAGGTAGCATAACATTTTAAGTAATTAATAGCCAGTTTAGCGTGGTTTGGAAACAAATATTGGATTGTTCATTGGATATCTTAAACAGATACCAGTAACTGCTGGTAGAAGCTGAGGGGGATTCCAGAGAATATCTGAAAAGCCTACTATCCTCAGGCATTTAGCCCAAGTCATGGTCATTGTCCTGTTTGCTTAGCTAGGAGTGAAGAATGTAGTATAATTTAGGTTGTCAATTGAGTGAAATTTGTCTAATTCAGCACATTACGGTTTTGTAGAAGAGTTGTTGCATTCAGGATCATTCTATCAGAACATTGGGTGGAGAGAACATCGGTTCCTTTAAAATGCTTTTTCAGTAATATTGCAAGAGATGAGACTAGGAGAGATGGGTACTGGTTAGATCATACTACACTATTATACCTACTGTATATACACCTAGTATAGTGCTGTAAACTAAGGAATGGGTGACTTCAAAGGACAGGAAAAAATTTCAGCAAAGAAAATGACACCAGGGGCATATGGTTGGTACAGTCGGTTAAGCATCTGACTCTTGATCTGGCTCAGGTCGTCATCTCAAGAGTTTGTGAGGTTGAGCCCTGCATCAGGCTCTGTGCTGATGGTGCGGAGCCTGCTTGGGATTCTGTCTCTCCTTCTCTCTGCACCTCCCCCCTCCACCCGCCTTGTTCTGTCTGTCTCTCTCTCTCAAAAAATTTTAAAAAATGACACCAAATTTTGCCTCTTAGAAGGTGGGTTGGTAGGCGAAGAAGAAAATCAGAGCTTTTATAATGTGGCAGATTTTTTGAAGATTTGATCTTTGACGGTCTGGTTCTGTTCTTTGGACTCATTTTCTCCTTTTACTAATACCAGAATAGATTCTCACTGCCTTCCATTTTATAGTTAATCATTATTTATACATTTATCTTGTTTTTATAATTGAGGCTCTAACCTATGAAAGACTTTTTTACCCTGTGAATATAGTATCTACATTCTATATAGATACTCTTTCTATATTTTCTATATATCTATGGTGGTTCAGGCACATAAAGGGAGCCCAGTATATGAAATAGTTTGGCCTTTATAATATTGAATTAAATGTTATTGGGCTATTGAGATTAATTTGACTACGTATTTTTGATCCCAAAAGTAGGCAGTCTTTGGTGCATTCACATTGAAGAATGTGTCTATGTATGAAAAAAAATTTTTTTTAAGTTTAAATTAAAGATGTTCAGATGTCAACCATGTTTTAGAAAACTTAACTGTAGTCCACTGAAATTATAATAGGTATTAGAGTATTGTTTTTCCTAGAATTTCAGAGATCCCTATTGTGATTTCATCCTCATTCTTGCAGCTCTTTATTATGATGGTTTTACATTGAGAGTAAACACTGCTCTTTAGGAGATTTAGGATTGCTGTCAGTTTCAATATGTCAAAAGCTAGAGTTCATCTTTCTTTTGAAATTACCTGTCCTTTTGTCTACCTAATTTTAGCAGTTCTGTGCTGCATACAGCTCTTATATATCTGTAAAACACTGGTTTCCTTCTCTCTGACTGCTCTTTGTCAAAATCCCATACACAAAGCCTTTGGGTCTAGTTTGGTCTTAACCACTCACTGTTCCTGTTACAAACCATTGCTAATTCCCATCTTTATGGCCTGATGATTTCTGCTTCATTATGATTTAGAATTTACTTTTATCCTGTTCTTTTTTTTTTTTTCAACTAAAGAGGATTGGCTCCATTCCTTCATTCTCCTTGAAAACAGGATAGACCATTGATGTTTATGGTATTTAATTAGATACTAAGCTTACCAATATTTTTTAGGTAGCACAGATTTGAACTGGCTTGGGAGGAATGGTGTGCTTAGCCACTGTGTCTCAACAGTTCCCAGTGTATTTGGTACATTTCTGTGCAACAGGTCATTCTTCATTTGTTCTCTCTGAATGAAAATGTGGTACCAGTTGTCATTTGTGGTTGATTTAGTTTTGCATTTTTTGGTAAGATACAATGTGTGACATAAGTACATCTTGTCAGAATTCACTAGTTATTTTCTAGTGGCTTGCCTATTTGTTTATAGCTACAGTTGGCTCTTGGGGCAACAAAGCATGAATTTATAGCTAGCTGATTAATTTATTAGCATGGTCCTATGGTATGCACATGCACATTTGTTTACATTGAGATAGATAACTAAAAGATTTCAGCATAAAAACTTTTGTCAGTTTCTTTTGACAGAATTTGTTGTGAGCATTCTTTCCTTCTCCCCTAAATGAAAATATGCTTACAGTGGGGTTAGCCATAGGCAGGATGGCAAGGTGAGAATGTAAGGACAGTCAAATGTTAATATGTAGAGTTAAGTAGACCAAAAGAAGACGGTTGACCTCCTGTATGCCTGTTCTTTTTGTTTTGTTTTGTTTTTAATCTAAGAAAGACCCTGTTGGATTTAATTTGTAAGGAGTGCCCAATTTTTGTTATATTGGGATTTCATTTATTTGAATTGTTTAATGAGAAGTTAAAAACGCTTTTCAGGGGAGGTTAATTGCCTTCTTGAAAATAGCTTTTGGGATCTAGGAGTTTTTTTTTAATTAGCAGTATTACTAAGGAACCGCAACCAGTCTGAACTGAGGGTTTCTCATCTTAATTGATTAATTACAAATGCTTTTTTGAAAAAAACCTTTTTTTTTTCCTTTTTTTGCTTCTTAACACGTATAATAAACACCATTCCCAGAGTTTAGAAGGACATAGACCTACTTGGACCACATTTAACAGAGGGACATTTAATGAAAATTCTACCCCAAATGCATTACTTTTAAAATGTGATTCTGTGGAATTGACAGTTGAGGGCAGCATTATGTGTAGGCAGGCTGGAGTATACTTAGAACAAGTAAGTTCTCAATTCAGTGATTTGAATTGTACTGCTGTGTTTGGAAGAGGTTTGGAAATATGACATCCCAAAGTGATCAAGCCCTTTGTTACGAATAATGACTTTTCCTTCCAGTTCCCCCTTTGGTTGTTTTCATCTGATAGAGGGGATTGTCATCAGAGTGTTAATTTAATTGGATCACAGGAATAAGACTTGAAGAATAATCTTGTGAAATTCTTCTAAAAATAAAGGAAAGCGTATACAACCTTTAAAGGATGATAGAATCTAACAGGCTATGCAGACTTTTAGGCGTTGATTTTTTTTTTTTTTTTTTTTTTTTAATGATTTTGGGGCAAGTTATTACATTCCTGTGACTTTCTACATCTTCAATATGGGAATGATGATAGTATCTACCTTTAGGATGTTAAGTCCTTTGCTCTTAAAAAATCTTGACAACTTAGGAAAATAGACACAAATAATATGAGAGGGGGAAGTACTTCATGTTGTTTGAATATGAAAGAACTGGTCTTCACCTCTTTTAAAAAACAGCTAACAAAATACAGTCCCACTAGGGAGTTTATACATACTATAAATCTGTGTATGTGCAAATTAAACACTGTCAAATTAGGTGTTTTAAACAAAAAGTGTTTTGTGATGGCAATACTGAGAAATGGGGCCTTGATCGGTGACTGCCCAGGTCAAGGTTGACACCAGCTAGCAGGGGAGAAGAAGGAAAGCCCCCCAAGCATAGCAGGACAGTTTTACTAGTTACCACTTAATGGTCTATAAATTCTTTTTGGTACTTTCCACCATTTACTTTTAATCATTAGGAGCTACATTTTGAATATGAGGTAAAACATTGATTATCCTAAGATTATTTTGCTGGTATTAAGGATCCAAAGGCAGACAGTTCTCTGAACCTGATTTAACTTAGCATTTTTTCATACCACTTATTGTGAGTCTTTTCACCCAGTTAATATTTCAAAACATACATGCAAACTATTTTAGAACACCAGGCTTTCTATCACTTAAGTTTTCTGCAAATTATCTGTTGATTCATTTGGAGGGAAAAAATCAGGGAGCAACTGTTGCAGCTTTCGACAGGAATTAGAATGAAATTTCAGGCTGGCTTTGACATTCCTTAAACACCAGGGATAATATATCTTGGTTTTCTCAAATTCAGTTGTTGATTTTCTAGAAGTTAAATGGTGAAGATTTGGCATGTATTTATTAATGGCAAATGTGTTCAGTTAAGTGATTGGTCAGAATCCTCTGTGATTCCCCATCCTTGAAGTGAAGCAGCTCTTGTTTTTTTCATACCATATGACCTTATTCATAGGCCAACATTGCATAGAAAAGTGGATTTAAGTAGAAATGTCTGCAAATTAGTTCTTGACACCACCTGATTAGTTAGCAGTTTTGGTGGGGCACTTAACTAATTGGTTGGAAGCAACTAATGGAAATTGCAGTTGAGAGAAAAGACGCCATTCCAGCCACAAGGGGGAGTAAGAGACTAATTTCCAAATCGATGGGCCCCTACTGCAACAAAACAATCCTGCTTTCTTTTTAAAATTTTAGATCTAGGAATGATAAAAGGCTCATTTGCTCTGCAAAATAAAGTGAAAGTTTTGGGAAGACTCTCCACAAGCGAATTGTGCAAGACTAGAAATTTGAACTTACACAGTGTGCTGTAAAATTGGAGTTAAATTTCCTGTTGAAGATGTTATTAAAAATGACTTTTGCAGGGTGTTATGAGGCTTGTAATTAAATAATAAAATAAATTGGAAGTTGAACTTTAGAATCATTGGATTTTAGGCTTGGAGGAGCATCCAGCCTAGTTTTTTTTTATTATCGCAGATTAGAAACTGAAGGTCAGAGGTTAGGTTACACCATAAGCATTAATATTTTTTGTCTCTCTCTTTTTTTTTTTTTTTTTTTTTTTTGAGGGAGAGAGATAGCATGAGTGGGAGGTGGGGAGAGAGAGGGAGAAAGAATCCCAAGCAGGCTCTGTGCCATTAGCATGGAACCCACGAAGCCATGAAATCATGACTTGAGCTGAAACCAAGAGTAAACCAACTGAGCCACCCAGGCTCCCAATATTTTTTGTCTTATCATTGTATATCACCTTAGTTGTAGATTGAGACATGATGTTTACTCTGTCATAAATGTATGAATTTTTAAGAGGGATTGGGGATTGTCAGAATAATGGAAAAATTATCACTGTGCTTAGTTTCGTTAAAAACAATGACTTCAGTTTTAGACTGTATTTTAGGGTTCTGTACTTAGCTGCAAATAATGAGAATCACATTTGGAGTCCTTTGTGCCTCAATTTCCTGCCCTTTTCCCTTTTAACCACTGGCATTTTTCATTCATGATTTGTATGAAAACAGAAAATTTGTATCTTAATGTCTTCATTTGTTTTCATGGAAGAGGGCCATGGTAGTACAATTTGAAACAGAGGAGTGGGTCTTTCCCATTCACATATTTGGTGAAGTCAAGTCAAAGGCGGCTTACTCCAGGTATATTTTCAAATTGCAGTCCGTAAATATCTTATTAAAAGTTCTTTTGCTTTGATATTCTGGGGCTATTTTACTAGTTGCAAATGACATTTTATGTATAGTTATCAAGGGAAATTAAATTTAGCTCTGTTGGGATACTCAGAGAAAAGTGGGACCCTTTCCCACCCTTTATATTTTTATTTACAAATGCATCATCACTTGTTTCTTGCTGTTTCTCTCCTAAATAGAAATTTTACCAACCCAATAATAAAATTTGAAAAACATAATTGAGTATAAGAACGGTATGTGGATGGAGAGCAAACTCACTGGTATTATCATGTTCTAGAAATAGTCGCTATTAAAAAGAATTTTTCCTTTAAAACTTACTTTTATGTAATAATTATAGTATTAAATAGCTAAAAGAGAAAACGATCTTATCTACATATGGTAGTTAAATTGTCTTTCTGACCAGTTATCTTATTTTTTAACTTCAATTTTGAAATAATTTCAAACCTGGAGGAAAAAATTGGAAAACAAGTATGATATATTTCCCATATATCCTTTACCTGATTTCCCCATATGTTAACATGTCCTATGACCACAGTATCATTATCAAAATCAGTATTTTATAAAATAACTGATGAAAGAAACTACATAACCTATAGAATTTATTCACAAATAGTACCACTATAACCTTCTAATTCTTTTCCAGAATTTAATCCAGGTTCACACTTTGCATTTTATTGTCATGTCTTCTTACTCTCGTTTTTGTTTTTTTGGGTTTTTTTTTTTTTGTTTTTTTGTTTTTTTTTTTTTTTTTTTTTGCGGGCGTGGGGGGCAGGCAGAGGGAGAGAAAGAATCTTAACTAGGCTCCACGCCCACCAAGGATTATCTCAACCCATCTCAAAACCTAGAGATTGTGGCCTGAGCCAAAATCAAGAGTCAGATGCTTAATCAACTGAGCCACCCAGGTGCCCCTTCTTACTCTCCTTTAATCTGAATCAGTTTTTCATTCTTTCCCTTTCATGATTTTGCCACTTTTTTTAAGACTACTGTTCCTGTTATTTTGTTGACTGTCCCTCAGTTTGGATTTGTCTAGTGAGTTCTTATTATGCAGATTGTGCATTTTAGAGAAGAATTCCTGGAAGTGATAGTCCCCTCCGGAGATAACATGATGTTGTCCTTTACTTAACCAATTATATTTACATAGGGCATTAATTTAAACAGCACCAAGGACTTCTAGAAACACCCTATGATACAAAAGTACCAAGCAGTAGAATTTTTTTAAGATAGATGCCCCATAGTGTGATTGTTTTGTCAGAGGTTATGAACTGAATGTATTTTGCTGAAGTACTTTCTAAATGGGTTATGTCAATTTTCTCATGAATGGATTACTCTTTGAAAGGGGGAAGATATCTCAGTTCTGCAACTTGTAATTTTCCTTTGAACTAGATTGTTTATTAGTTGGCTTTATGTATTGACAAGTCTATATCACAGCAATGTAATTTAAGTGCGTAGTGGCCATTCTTTAATGCTGAAATAAATATATAAACATTTTATAATGGGTTCTTGTTCATTTTTTAGAGCTTATTCTAAGGACCCATAGTCTATAAATTGACTCTCATTTAAGATAGGAAATAGTGACCTTGAATTTAAAGAAAATCTAAGGAAATCTAAGGAATAGTGGTGGTGTGGGAAGTATTCAGTATTCAGCATTAGAGAAGTTTTCCTGGGATAAAATTGGAAGGGAAAGGTTTTGAAATTAATGCTGCGGTGAGACACAGGAAGACCCTATCTCTGGTGGATTTTTGTCTCTTAGCCTACTTCAGGGTTATTACATACAAACTTGGAGCTTATCCAGAGGTCCTGGAAGCATATTAGGTTATATATGTACCTAGCCTGGCCCTTGGCTGCTGAATATAGTTGGGGCATGGACTCCCCACACAGTTGAAAATTGTATAACTGTTGACTGTACCCAAAAACTTCTTACCAGTACTGTAAACAGTCTGTTAACACCTATTTTTATGTTGTATGTGTTGTACACTATATTAAAATTAGAGAAAAAAATGTTACTAAGGAAATCATGGAAAATAAATGTACAGTACTGTGAAAAATCCACCTAATAGGAGGGCCCACATGCTTCAAATCTGTGTTATTGAAGAATCAACTGTATATGTGCGTCCAGCACCCAAACGCTTGTCATTTTTGAGGAGTTTCTTAGGTCTTTAGAGAAACAGAACGTTTCTTTGCAGAATAATCATTATCTGACCTACAGTACCAAGCTTAAAAATTTGTCCTGTTTTGTCTTAACTAGAGGTTTGGTAAGATGATGAACTCTTGAGAGTCTTCAGGTTGCTGAGCTACGATTATTTCCTCCTTGACTCTCTTTTAAGATTATTCTAAGTTTCTTCTGTTATATTAAAATGAAGTTATTGAAATTACACATATGTAATAATTCAGCCTGAGGATTTAATATTTAAGGGCCTAATATGTACAAAATATGTGTTTTTAAAGAGCCTGTAAGCAGGTTAAGAATATGGAGGTATGTGTGAAGTTAAAGGTACAAAATCATAATGTTATTTTAAATTATTGCTCTGGATAATAATTTAGATGTTATAGAACATAGGATATGAAGTAAAAAATAAATGAATGAATGAAAACCTGATTTTATCCTGCCTCCTCAGAGGTAATCTCTATTAGTCCTAGTCCTTTTTGTATCCTTCTGAGAATTTATGGTGCCCGTGTAAACACTTGTGTCCTTAAAGCTTAAAGAAGACACATGAGTAGGATCATATACAAACTATTCTGGGTGCGCCTCGCTGGCTCTGTTTACTAGAGCACATGACTCTTGATCTCGGGGTTGTAAGTTCAATCCCCACGTTGGGTGTAGAGATTACTTAAAAATAAAATCTTTAAAAAAAAAAAAACAAAAAAAGCCCTAAAGTATTCTGTAAATTGTGCACACGCAGGCCTACACACACCTAGACTTTGGTGTTTGTCTTAGGCTTCATTCTATATTGACACATGCCTTTTTTTTTTTTTTTTTAATGGTTTGTAGTGTTATATGGGTGTAATAAAAAAAAAGCTAAGATATTTCCTTTAATTAAAAGCTCTTCACTAAACACTAGAAGTACAGAAAATGTAGGCCTGAGCAGAATAGTTTTGAGAATTAGCTTTAGGGAGAACATAGGATTAGAACTAGATACTGAAAGACAGATGGTATTTAGCACAGATTACTTTATTATTTACTTACTTATTATTTTTAAATGTTTTATTTACTTTTGAAAGAGAAGAGCAGGTGCGGGGCAAAGAGGGAGACAGAGGATCCAAAGCAAGCTCTGCTGGTAGCAGAGACCCTAATGTGGGGGTCGAACTTAACGAACCTGAGAGCTGAGCGATCATGACCTGAGCCAAAGTCGGATGCTTAACCAACTGAGCCACCAGGCACCCCTGTTATTTTTTTTAAGGTTTATTTTGAGAGAGAGTGAGCAAGGGAGGGGCAGAGGGAGAGAGAGAAACCCAAGCAGGCTCCGTACTGACATGGGGCTCAATCTCACCGACCATGAAATCATGACCTGAGCTGAAATCAAGAGTTGGATGCTTAACTGACTGAGCCACCCACGTGCCCCAGCACAGATTACTTTAAATCAGTAGTTCTTAAAAGTGATCTGTGGATTGTTTTTAGAGGGGCTCCATGAGGTCACAACTATGTTCATGATAATACTAAGTCACCATTGACTCTTCACTCTGGTCATTAGCACTTATGCAAAAACGGTGGTGGCTGAAACTGCTGGTTCCAATACTAATAAAGATAGTAGTACCATATTGTGTTAGTAATTTATATGATCCTTACTTACCATCACACATCCACTTTTTGGGAGGGGGGAAAGACCAGCTTAGCTTAATGTCCTTGAACCTGTAAAATCATTAATAGCCTTTATGTAGACCTCTTTTTAGTATTCTGTGAGGCATAATGGGAAGTATAGCAGTTATTTCCAAAAGTTTTTGTGATTATTTGAATTGTGAGCTGAATTAGCTGCCTCCTCATTTCCACCCACAGAGCACTCTTTACTTCAAAGAATGACAGACAGGCAGGCTATGGTTTTTCAAACTTAGGTATTTGGCAGACATCATCTTGAAAATGAAGAAAGTGAGCTTGTCAGTAAGGAAAGCAATTGGTATTTGTGACCAATGATACAGTTTAAGCTTTGAAGCACAAACGAGAATTTTGGAAAACTTATATCCACTTCCATGATCTTGACAGCTGTTCAAATTTTTTTAAATGTTTGTTTATTTTTGAGAGCACAAGCGGGGGAGGAACAGAGAGAGAGGGAGACACAGAATCAGAAGCAGGCTCCAGGCCCCAAGCTGTCAGCACAGAGCCTGACACAGGGCTCAAACTCACCATCCGCCAGATCATGACCTGAGCTGAAGTTGGACACTTAACCGACCGAGCCACCCAGGCGCCCCCCGATTTTTTTTAATGAGTATGAAGAGATCTCAAGACCAAAAACCTTGAAGCCGTAAATACAGGGCATTTATTGTCACTACTTAGTTTTTTCCTACCAAGTGTATCTGTTCAGAGAGAAATAATAAGTACCATGGTTGGGAGTAATAAGTTAGCATTTTTTAAACATGAGGAAATTAGATCACATAAGAGGGGAGTCTGGACTTAAGGTGGATTTCTGGGAGAGTGGTGGATTGGTTGGTTAAGGTATTTAAGTTACTATCTATAGTGCAAATACTTCCCATGGTAATTTGTTTACGTGATTAGTTTAAACAGTACTTGAAAGAATAGTTGGTTGGAGAACTGTTGGTTCAGATTAAATTGTTTTATCTTCCAAAGGGTAACCTTGTGTACTAAATGCTTTCCATGTATTAATTCATTTAATCCTCAACAATCTTGTGTGTTACATCTACTAATAATATCTCCCTTTTACAGATGAGAAACCTTGAGACCCAGGGAGATTTCAGAACTTTGTCAAGGTGACACAGCTAGTAAGCGGTGAACTAGGATTTGAATTTAGGCAGTTGGAAGTCTATTTCCATAGATTATGGCTTTACAAATCTGTTGTAAAAAGAATAAAGGAAAATGTTACTTTCCTTTGATAGGACCATCCTGTGTTTTAAAGTAAAGCTTTTTGCACACTATTTCAACCTCTTAATAGTTACACAAATTTTAGATTCCTGAATTCAAAGTAAAGTATTAAAAAAAAGATTACAAGAGCACTAAAGCAGATTTTTGAATGTTGGGATCCTCCTACCTTATATCAGAATAGAGTGCCTGCTCTATCAGGAACTGAGATTGCCGCTTTCCTATTTATACTCTCATTTAGACCTCGTAGCAGCCTTTGAAGTAGATTTTCATTTTGATCATTTTATAGAAGTAGATTTTGATTTAATTTTGTAGATTAGAGCTGAGATTAATTGGCCTGAGATACCAAAATTAATGACAAGAGGAGCTTTCAAAGTCCGCCTGATTTTGGAGTGTTTGCTTTATTACCGAGCTTTTGTTCCAAGAAGTGCTTGGATACCCAGAGATTAGAGTCTTGCCACCGGTTCAGGTAATAGTTTTGGTGTTATAGGTGATTTCTGGTCTAATTGTTGCCTAAAGGTTTGATGTTTTACTCTTCCTCTTAATTTCATACTATAATCATACTAAAGGACTAGTGATAGTGGTATGTCTGTAGAATGGCTATAGATTTTCAGTTTATAAACCTTTCTTTAGAAATGTTTGACCACAGAGGCACCTGGGTGGTTCAGTCAGTTGAGCGTCGGACTTTGGCTCAGGTCATGATTTCAGTTTATGAGTTGGGTTTTTGAGTTCGAGCCCCACATCAGGGCTCCCTGCTGTCAGCACCGAGCCTGCTTTGGATCCTCTGTCCCACTCTCTCTGCCCCTCCCCCACTTGCGCTCTCCCAAAAATAAAAAAAATAAATAAAAGAAGACCAAGTATTTGACCACCGTCAGGATTGAATGTTTTAAGTTCCTATTAGTGGAGGCAAGTTGAGCCTACCCCAGGAAGGGCAGCCAAGACTACATGACATGTCGGTTTATGTGGTTCCTTAATTTTAATACACTTCCAAGTCAAAGCATTGATGGTATTAGATCATTCTTGGATCAAAGCATGTGTTAGAAACTATTACTAATGTATCCTGCTGTGGTAGATTGACTGGTTTGGGGGAAAAGGTCATTGGTTGACCCCCATATGTGTATCTTAAGTGTTTTCACAACCTAAGAGCTTAATTGTATTTGTAGATGGAGAAAAATCTTTTATCTCTAACCTCAAGGGCCACATAATCTATCCATTGACTAGATTAAGGTTCAGTGCCTCATCTTAAGAATGATACCATTTCTGGGGCGCCTGGGTGTTTCAGTTGCTTAAGCGTCCAACTTCAGCTCAGGTCATGATCTCCCGGTTTGTGAGTTTGTGCCCCACATCAGGGTCTTTGCTGACAGCTCAGAACCTGGAGCCTGCTTCAGATTCTGTGTCTCCCTCTCTCTCTTCCCCTCCCCCACCCATGCTGGTGTGCTCGCTCTCTCAAAAAATG
This sequence comes from Panthera leo, assembly GCF_018350215.1. Lineage (NCBI taxonomy): Eukaryota > Metazoa > Chordata > Mammalia > Carnivora > Felidae > Panthera > Panthera leo. Next base: position 46,819,761 of record NC_056695.1, on the reverse strand, counting down.
AATAAACATTAAAAAAGAGAGCCATATCACTTAGCACTGGATAATGAACATTTACAGAGAGGTGTTGGATGTGGGCTTCTAGTGGTATCTTGCTGCTTTCTGTTCCACTTAACATTAAGAGACAGTGGTTGTCATCAAAAGCAGGTTTTTAAATTGCTAGAGAAAATAGTGTGAATTTTTAATGTGTGCTTACTTTGGAATGAGAGAGAGAGTGTGTGTGTGTGTGTGTGTGTGTGAATGGGTGAGAGGAAGAGAGAGAGAAACATGGAATCTGAAGCAGCCTCCAGGCTCTGATCTCTCAGCCCAGAGCCTGACGCCGGGCTTGAAGTCACGAACTGCGAGATTATGACCTGAGCCAAAGTCAGACATTTAATCAACTGAGCTACCCACGTGCCCCAATACTGTGAATTTTTAAATCAAATTATATTTCAGCAAGGTTCATATGGATTATGTAGCCTCAATGCTTCAGTTTAAGATGTTTTTTAATTTCATGTTTGACTTAAATATCCTTTTCCATTTTAATTACATTTGTATTAAAAACAATGTACTATGCTATAGAAGAATTTTATAAATGCAGGTATGTCAGTAGTCAATCTTTGTCTCATAGTTGGAAGTAGTGATGTCTCACCTACCTCTTAAATAATGCTGTGTTTCCCCTTTGAATTCAGATTCTTAACAATGTCCCAGCATTATCACTTTCATTGTACTACAGTAGATGAATGAAATTTAGGAGGTTGCACTGTATATTTAGTAGGATATTCTCTGAAGTTTTTTTAGTATGTTTTGCAAATAGCTATTAGTCCTTTCCTCCCTTCCAATTTTTTTAATTTGCTCACCTCCACAATTTTTTTTCCTTGTCACTGCTGCTTTCTGATTAGTGCTGCTTTTTTGTTTTTCCTTTTCTTACTCTTTTTTGAGAGAGAGAGCACTCATGTGTGTGCTGGAGTGGGGGTGGGGGTGGGGGGTAGGGAGAGAGAATCTCCTGTGGGCTCCACGGCCCCTCCAGAGCCTCTCCAAGGCTCTATCCCATATCCCCATGACTGTGAGATCATGACCTGAGCCGAAACCAGAAACCAAGTGTTGGAAACTTAACCAGTAGAGCCACCCAAGTGCCCCCTGTTCTTACTCTTTCCATCTTGGTCTTCTCCCTATGTTGGCCTCTTTCCTCTGGCTTCTTAGTCTGGAAAATATACCTTTTATTTCCCTTTCATCAGTTTAAGAAATGAATATACTTAATTGCCTCTTTAGTGTCAAAATTAATTGAATGAATTCTGTATCTTCAGTATCTAACATTAGAGTTGAATGAAACCACATCTGATTTATGAATCTCCTCTATAAAATAGCCAAGTAATCATCTTATTTTTCCTTAAAAATCTCTGGAAGAGTAGATGGAGCTGTCTGACTAGATGGCCTATTCCAAGTTTGGACCACTCATACAAATCTCTCTTACTGAGCAGAAATCTGCCTCTTGCTAAATTTAACTAGTCTCGTCTAGAGCCATTCTTGTCATAATTCTTTAAACCTTCGTGATGGTTTCTAGTTTCTTGACCATTCTTGCTTTCCTGGATATTCTCCAGTTTGTCAGTGTCTGTTTTGATACTTTTTTTTAAAGAAGCAATATATTCTAGATTTGGTGTCATTAATACCTTATAGAACTTAATCACTTTCCTTAATTTTGATTCCTCATTCTATTAATATCTTGGAATCACATCCTTTTTGGCAGGTGTATCACCCTATTGAGGCAGAAAAAAAATGGAGCATAATTTTAGTAGTACAGGTCAGATTTCCTAGTTGGAGTTCACAAGTTAGTTGTGGTTTTGAGCACATAGCATAGCTGGGCCCCATTGTCTTTTGTAGGATAGGGATAATTTAGTTTGTATCTATCTCATGGGTAACTTTTGGAAGGATCAAATTAAATAATTTAAGTGTCAGAAATGTCAACTTCATGATCTTTTATCTTAGTTGTTTAATGTGTCACCATTTAAATTTATAGTGACTTTTAAAACTGATTTTTTCTTTCTTGTGATTCTGTGGCTTGCCTCAACTGAAGCTCTTCACATGGTATATTGGCTGGAGGCACTCATTGCTGCATTTGGCTGGAGCTGACATATCCAAATGACTTGACTTAACATGTCCCATTCCTTGGGCTAGCTTGTCTTGTCCCTTCTCTCCAGCAAGGTGGTTTGACTCTTTACAGGCTGGATATGGGTTCCAAGAGCAAAATGGAAAGCTGCCAGTCCTCTTAAGCGTTAGGCTCAGAAATGGGACTCAGTCACTTCCACTGCATTCTCTTGGTCAAAGCAAGTCATCAAAGTTAGCCCGAACTCAGGAGAAAGGGAATAAATTCCACACCTCAGCAGGAGGAAGAATGGCATATGTGGACAGGAATGGAGGGGAATTAGTGGTGGGCATCTTTAGAGACTGTCTACCACAATTCTGGTTTTTTTATATTATAGTTAGCTTATCGAACCAAATGTTAGGTGGCCCCTTTATTTGTTAATCTTTAATATCCAGTCTTCTTGTTTAAGTTTTAATGGTTCTTAGCTTTATGTCATTGGAAGATATGATTGCTGTTTATTTGCCACTTACTGGTTTTTCAGCTTTTTACTTGTAACAGCTTTATTGAGGTGTAACTGACAAAGAACTGCACATTTTCATAGTGTACAGTTTGATGAGCTTGCTTTCTCAACTTGTAGTCAGCACTTCATTCATGAAATATTTGTCACTGTTGATTAACTTAATTTGGTTCTTTTGGTCAATCATTAGGCCAGTAAGCTGCTTGACTACTGTTGTCTTGCCTTCCTATTACTTGTGCTTTCTGATTAATGTCTTTTAAAGTTTTTTTTGTTGTTACTGTTTTAGTCATATTGTGGCTAATTCGGCATTCACTTGGGAGGAAGAGGTTCTTAATTGCAGTTTAAAAAAATTCCCATATGAAATTTTCACTCCAACATAAAACAGCGTTTTTGGGGATACAGAAGTTAATACTCCTAAAAGATGGGTTACTAATTTCTTGACACCTTGCATAAGTAACTTCCACAAATTATATACTTTTAAAGTGTTACGTACATCTTAAGTGATTCACTCTTAACTGCACGTGTTTGTGGCCCTCATCTTGACCTAGAATGGGTTAAAGTCTTTGAAAAGTGAAGGTCATGACTGGGCCGTATTATTTTTTTAATTTTCTTTTTAATGTTTTATTCATTTTTGAGACAGAGACAGAGCGTGAGCAGGGGAGGGACAGAGAGACAGCCAGACACAGAATCCGAAGCAGGCTCCAGGCTCTAGGCTCTGAGCTGTCAGCACAGAGCCCGACGCGGGGTTCAAACTCACAAACCCGAGATCACGACCTGAGCCGAAGTCAGATGCTCAGCCGACTGAGCCACCCAGGCGCCCCTGGGCCATATTATTCTTAGTTTTTGTATTCTTTGCCAGAACAGTTGTCCACAAACTTAGAGACTATCTTGCCCATCATTGTATTCTTAGTGTTTAGCACAGTGGAATTAGGTGAATGTGAAAAATACTGAAGCAGTAAAATTTGAAATATAAATGCATAGGTGACAAATTACTTTCATGATTGGGCTTAGTTATTGTCACTTCTTTTACTTGAAAATACTTTTTTTTTTCCTTTTTCTTTTTTTGAGAGAATATGTGAGAGAACAGAGGGAGTGGGAGAGAGAGAATCTAAGGCAGGCTCCACTTCCAGTATGGAGCACAATGTGGGCCTTGATCTTACAACCATGAAATCATGACCTGAGCCAAAATCAAGAGTCAGACACATAACTGAGGCCCCCAGGCACCTAAAAATATTCTTAATGTAATGTTACATATGTAAATGAGCCAGAGAACAGTTCACAGTTGCCTTGTATATACACGGAGCCTTCTTTAAATTTGCATATTTTTCTTTTGCTGTTTGATCTGAAATTATTTGTGAATTCTGGTTAATCACATATTTTTCTTTAATTAGACATCATAGTCTAATCCTTAGCCTAGTCTGTCAGAAATAGAATTTACCCTTTTAAGTGTAGAGTTGCCACCATTTAAACCTAGACTGACTTCAAAGCCACTATGCTATGCCATCTTCCATAGTTGAACAAATAATGTATTTTTATAAAACTTGAAAAGGCCTAATCATTTGTTTCTAAGTGACATTTTAAAAAATCACATTCACATCAGTGAAAAATCCACTGATTATATTAAATGGAGCAGTGGTTTTTGGAGGTAGATCCCAAAAGAGCTGCCATAGTTAGGGTTCAAAGAGTGCTCATGTCCTACAGAACATGGTATTCAAAGGACAAAACACTTGGAACTGAGAGATCTTTGAACACAAGGGTTAAGGGTGCGGTTGTAATATAGTTTTTGTTTCCTAATCGAAGTGTTCATCTGATTTCAGGCCAATAGTTTCAAATATTGGTTAATAATCACAGGAAACATTTTAGATTGACTTCTCACCTTCAACCCCTTCCCATAATGCTGTGCAGCTTGGCCCTACTGCTTTGTTGACCACTACCCACTTCATCTGGGTATCTGTAGCTTCTAACTGTTTTGCATATAAGTAGGTGTTACATAGACTGAATTACTGGGTGACTGCCAGAAGAATAGAAACCAAGAATTAACTCTTTTCCTTGTAAAAACTGACTAGTTTGGGACTAAGCCCCGTTGAAAATTGACTTCCCTTGATTCCTAGGGTATTTTTAGTTAGGAAAATTGGGGGTGGTGAGATGATTTTGGTTTTTGATTATTAACTTTTGCCTAATTGTACTACTGGAATTCTCTTTCTCCCCTTTAAAAGAAAAAAAAAAAAAATCACTAGTTTATTGTGCCTTCTCCCCTGATTCCAGCCATCTAATTTTTTGCTGTGTATCAATTACAGAATGTAATTATTATTAGCATGTTAGGGTTTAAATTAATTTAAATTGTTAATAAAAAACAATTATAGGATGAAGTTTTATCTATTGTCTGGTGTCATCTGTAAACATGTATTTTATTAGCTAAACATCACTTTAATGAATTTACAGGTTTACTCTTCAGATCTTTAATTCTCATAATCCTGTCTACCTACTGTCCTAATTAGAAACAGTTAAACTTTTGACTTTGAACAACTTTCTGCCTGTTGTGAGGTTTTGCTTGAATTGTGTTCTTCTAAATGAAATTAATTTTGTTCTGCTTTCTCTTTATGCATTCTAAGAGTGTCTGTTACATTATTGGTTTTTGCTTGGGTCATAATCCTCCAGAGTCCCAAAAGGTTCATCTCTTACATTCTTTTCCTTCTAATGACTACCTTGAAAATGGAAAGTTTGACAGCCTGTTAGAAAAAGCTTGTTGGGAGCTGTGCTGCTTTCACATTCACTGAAACATTGTCAATTTTATCAGCATATGTATATAGATAGCAAAATGTGAGGGAGGTACATATTCAAAATGTATCATCCTTAAGTAATAAATTCAACACTAACTTCAAATTTTAAGTATTGCTGTCCAAAGCATCCTTCTTTTAAACCACAAATTCCTGGGCCTACTACATTCAACAATTGTATTATTGGCAATGACGGTATTAAAATTTGTCACTTAAGCTACATACAGTATGCTCTTAAGAAATGCAGATATTTTTTTAGTCTTATAATGATTTTATTCTTATTATGACTGTTTCTTTTCTTCTAAAGTCTCTTTTGGAAAAGTTTTTGATCCCCAATGCTTCACAAGCAGAGAGCAAAGTCTTCTATTTGAAAATGAAAGGAGACTACTATCGTTACTTGGCTGAGGTTGCTGCTGGTGATGACAAGAAAGGTATACTGTGTTTTTCAATGTGTTTGTTGAGTTTGTATAATATAACACAGTATGGAAATAGTCTTTTTTTTTTTTTTTTTTTTTTTTTTTAGTTTATTTTTTTGAGAGAGAGTGAGCAGCGGGGAGGGGTAGAGAGAGGGGGAGAGAGAGAATCCCAAGCGGGCTCCATGCTTCCGCACAGAGCCCAACACAGGGCTTGAACTCATAAACCGTGAAATCATGACCTGAGTAGAAATCAAGACTCAGACACTTAACCAACTGAGCCACACAGGCACCTCTGGGATATCGCGGGTTGTGTTTTTTAATTGCTTAGAGCACGAAATGAAGAGCAGTAATTAATTTTTTTAAAGTCCTGAGAAGGTACATCTACTGCCTAATATTGGTGTTCTAAAATGTTCACTTGCTGAAAAGCCAATTTTGTGCATAAGAATGTTTCCTTAAAATTTTAAGAAATCATGATCACAGCATAACTGTAGAGCAGTACAAACTAATTACTAAAAATGTAATAATTCTGAGGTGATGTGGTTTTGTCTTGACGTTGACCAGTGGCTAGTGTGTTCCTGGAGAAGGTTTTTGTTTGTTTTTTAATTTATAAGCCTCATTCAGTTAAGGTTGCTACAGCTTAATATTTCAGAGGATATCATTGGATATTAAAGGTTTGGTTTGAAGGAGGAAAATGAAGTGCAAACTTTGTCAGTACATTTTGGTGTGTTTTATTACCCAGGGATTGTGGATCAGTCACAACAAGCATACCAGGAAGCTTTTGAGATCAGCAAAAAGGAAATGCAACCAACACACCCCATCAGATTGGGTCTGGCCCTTAACTTCTCTGTGTTCTATTATGAGATTCTGAACTCCCCGGAGAAAGCCTGCTCTCTTGCAAAGACAGTAGGTATTTTACCTGTTTTGTGGAAATTTAGTAATCCTTATTATTTGAGCACTTAAATGTACTTTTTCAATCATAGGCTTTTGATGAAGCCATTGCTGAACTCGATACATTAAGTGAAGAGTCCTACAAAGACAGCACGCTAATAATGCAATTACTGAGAGACAACTTGACAGTAAGTACATAACAAACATCATTAATGGCCACTGTGGTTGAAATTCTGTTGTTCATTGATAACTACAGGAATATTTTCTCACCTCCTTATTGAATGCAAATTACTATCTGCTATTTAGAGCTGTGAAGAAAAACCACCTTTGCAGAAACAAATAATAAATAGGTCAAGGACCAAAAATGTATACTTTGATTAGTTACATATCTGTTGTTACAATTTTAGTTCTTAAAAATCATTTTTTAACCCATGGTTTTCAACTTTTAATCACCTAGACTGTTTTATTTTCTGTTTCAATCTGAGTGTTTCCATTTGTTCCATTTTAGTCACAGAAGAATTTAGTTTTTAATATCAAAAGTATAGTAAAGTTTTATGTTTAAGTTCCGTTAAAAATGATTTTCTTTAAAAAAAAAATAGTTTTCTTAAAGTTGCTTCCATATGTACTCCATCAGTAAGTTCAGTTACAAAATTGCAGATATTCTGTGGAATCTAAATGGAACTGTATTTTGCCTAGCTAGCCTTTTGTTTAAAGAAAAAAAAAGGCTTTTTATGGGACGTCATGCTTATCCTTCTTAGGATACTCCAGACTGAAAGAAAGAACTACAATGCCTTTTTAAAACAGTTTTTATTTGAATTGGGATCCAGATAAAGTCTATACCTTACAAAGTGGTCGTATCGTCTTTTTAGTCCCATAGGTTTTTCCATTCTCCTTCAGATAAATACTAAATTTGAAGTTTTGAGGCTTAAGACAAAATTATCAAATTCTGCTGTGCCAGGTAATGAACTAAGAGTGAAGATTGCAGTCAGTGTAGAGCTTGAGGACTGTATATCATCATTTCATATATTTTACTTCTAAGCTTTATTCCAGTTCACTGCCAGTTTTCTGAACCTGTTCAATATTCTAGTATTAAATACTCTCAGCAAAGGTTTTTGAACTGCATCATGTACTTTATCATTACTATAAACAAAATTATTTTATAAAGTGTAACTGGGGGCTACCAGAAACTTGTGGGATTTGTTTAGTCAAGAGAATAACCTGTAATTTCTTAAAGAATGAATTTCTTTTTTTTTTTAATTTTTTTCTAATGCTTATTTATCTTAGAGAGAGTGCCCGCACGCAAGCAGGGGAGGGGCAGAGAGAGAGAGAGGAAGACACAGAATCCAAAGCAGGCTCCAGCCTCTGAGCTGTCAGCACAGAGCCTGATGCTGGGCTTGAACTCAAAAACCATGAGATCATGACCTGAGCCGAAGTTGGCCACTTAATTGACTGAGCCACCCAGTGCCCCAAGAGTGAATTTCTTAAAACAAATGAAAGAAGCACTTCAATTTGTTACCTCTTTTTAATATTAAGAATTTTCATATTTTCTAAAGGTTTGAAGTGATGAACCTTGTCATTCCTATAAGGTAGAAATTGGGGCCTGCTTACTGTTACAGTGTCATCACTTTTTGAGAGGGCGTGATCTGATACGTGTACTTCCAGCTAAATTTTGGATATTAGTATAGCATGAAGAGCATCCTAGAACAACTGAGTAAGAAGAAAAGGAAGGATTATATTCTGATTCTGTCATTAGTTACTGTGGCTTCTCTGAGCCTTGGTGGTATCACTGGGTATCATTATTAGTTGGTTAGATCATTTATCTGTTAAGTAAAAAAATTTTGTCAAAACTACCTAGTATTTGAGTCTGGATCTGGTTGACTAATAATTGCTAACGCATAACCCTAGTAGAAAAAATGTGTCAAGTTTTTTAAGGCATTTATGGAAAATTCAAGAATCTTTGAAGTTCAGAACTGTGAAGAGGTGTTAGAAGACAATTTCATCTTATAAACCCCTGTTTAATAGGAACACACAGGCTTCCAGAGGTCATTTAATTTAAATATGACCTTGGAAGAAGTCTCCTTTCCGGGCCAGAGATCTATTTGGTTAATAAATAAAGAAAGCTAGTGGGTGATTTGGGAGTTAGGAAAATATTGAGGTGTTTTCATTGTATAAGCAATATAAAATTTAAGATCATCTTGAATTAGGCCTTTTGTAATTATCTCTAAAAGTCATTATGAACTATTTAGATTTGCAAAAGTTAATATTTGAAGCCGCTGAACTAATTTTGAAATCATTTTTTTAACTTGCTGATAAACTTAATGAAAAATTAATAGAATCCATAGTTTTAATTACTTAATTACCTCTCAGAAGGTTGGGTTGTGACCAGTGTTTTGTATTCAGCTATTTATTTTGAATCCTACAGATTGACAAAGGTATGTTTTTCTAAGCTAAAAACATTAGAAAGCTAAATTTGTAATTTAATTCAGACTTGATATCCTCACTCTTGAATTTCATGGAGTGTGGGATTCCCTTTCGAGTGGGGAGTCTTAAGTTTTACCAAGGGAAAGTAGTCGACCTGCGCTTGAACATGGGTTGGATTAAGAGGATCTCTCATATTGGGGGTATTCAGGGCAGTCTGATATTCTCGTAGCTGTTAATACTTAGTATTTGGTGGCTCTTCTGTGATGTTTATTTTGTTTTCTCTCATATGAATAATCAAGAATTTCTTGTACCTGACCTTGTTATTCGAAGACAACTCTTTGTACTTAAAATGTTTACGCAGTGGTTAGGGAGAAAATAAGGATGTTTTCCATCTTCATTGTTCTCTTCATTGCTGCTATTTTCTAAAGAAAGCCTTTCCACAAAAGCTGTGGTTATGTTTTGGTACCTTGATAAGTAAGTATATTAAGATTTTTTTTTTTTTCTGAACTGTGCTGAAAAATCTTTTTTTTTTCTTCTTTTTTTTTTAACCAGTTGTGGACATCGGATACCCAAGGAGATGAAGCTGAAGCAGGAGAAGGAGGGGAAAATTAACCGGCCTTCCAACTTTTGTCTGCCTCATTCTAAAATTTACACAGTAGACCATTTGTCATCTATGCTGTCCCACAAATAGTTTTTTGTTTACGATTTATGACAGGTTTATGTTACTTCTATTTGAATTTCTATATTTCCCATGTGGTTTTTATGTTTAATATTAGGGGAGTAGAGCCAGTTAACATTTAGGGAGTTATCTGTTTTCATCTTGAGGTGGCCAATATGGGGATGTGGAATTTTTATACTAGTATAAACGTTTGGCATAGTACTTTTGGTACATTGTGGCTTCACAAGGGCCAGTGTTAAAACTGCTTCCATGTCTAAGCAAAGAAAACTGCCTACATATTGGTTTGTCCTGGTGGGGAATAAAAGGGATAATTGGTTCCAGATACAGGTGTAGTTTTTGTGGGTACTTTAAGGTTTGGAGCACTTACAGGGCTGTAGTAGAAATGGGCGTCCCGTAGATATTACATGTTGAACCATGTGTATCTGTGGCGTGATCATTCTCAAATGTGCACACCTTTGACTACAGTTACAGAAGTGATCCTTTAGTTGTGACCCAATTTACTCTGGATAAGGGCAGAAACGGTTCACATTCCATTATTTGTAAAGTTACCTGCTGTTTGCTTTCATTATTTTTGCTACACTCATTTTATTTGTATTTAAATGTTTTAGGCAACCTAAGAACAAATGTACAAGTAAAGATGCAGTAAAACGAATTGCTTGATATCCATTACTTTATGTATATCAAGCACAGCAGCAAAACAAAAATCCCATGTATTTAACTTTTTTTAGGGTTTGTTTTTTTTTTTTTTTTTTTGGTTTCTGTTTTTGGGTTGTTTTTTTTTTTTTTTTTGATACTTGCCTAACATGCATGTGCTGTAAAAATAGTTAACAGGGAAATAACTTGAGATGACGGCTAGCTTTGTTTAATGTCTTATGAAATTTTCATGAACAATCCAAGCATAATTGTTAAGAACACGTGTATTAAGTTCATGTAAGTGGAATAAAAGTTTTATGAATGGACTTTTCAACTACTTTCTCTACAGCTTTTCATGTAAATTAGTCTTTTGGTTCTGAAACTTCTCTAAAGGAAATTGTACATTTTTGGAAATTTATTCCTTATTCCCTGTTGGCAGCTAATGGGCTTTTACCAAGTTTAAGTACAAAGTTTATCATAACAACAAAATACTACTACTATAACTACTACTGTTCCCAACCACCATGTCCCATATTTCTCCTTGTGTTTTTTTTTTCCAGACGGGAGATTGATTGGAAAAAAAGTAATGTGTTCCATTTAAAATTTTGGTATATGGCATTTTCTGACTTAGGAAGCCACAATGTTTTTGTTCTTGGCCCATCATGACATTGGGTAGCATTAAGTTTTGTCCTTCCAAATCACTTTTGTTTTTAAGGATTTCTTGATCTTGTTATAGCCTGCCTTCAATTTTGATCTTTATTCTTTCTATTTGTCAGGTGTACAGGATTACCTTTTTTAGCCTTCTGTCTTGTCACCAACCATTCCTACTTTGGTGGCCGTGTACTTGGAAAAAAGGCCGCATGATTTTTCTGGCTCCACTCAATGTCTAAGGATACCTTGCTTCCTTTGCTTGCATCCCACAAACTATTTCCCTCATCCTATTTACTGCAGCAAATCTCTCCTTAGTTGATGAGATTGTGTTTATCTCCTTGTAAACCCTATCTTTCCTGAATGGTCTGTCATTGTCTGCCTTTAAAATCCTTCCTCTTCCTCTCTTTAAATAATGATGGGGCTAAGTTATACCCAAAGCTCACCCTACAGACTATTTCCTCAGTACCTTGCAGAAAACACCAAACAAAAATACCATTTTAAAAGAGGTGTATTTTTTTTTTTCTTTTAGAATGTAAGCTCCTCAAGAGCAGGGACAATGTTTTCTGTATGTTCTATTGTGCCTAGTACACTGTAAATGCTCAATAAATATTGATGATGGGAGGCAGTGAGTCTTGGTGATAAGGGTGAGAAACTGAAATCCCAAATACTGTTTTGTTGCTTGTTTTATTATGACCTCAGATTAAATTGGGAAATATCAGCCCTTTGGGACAGTTGTCCCAAATACTACATTCAAATAAAAGTGCAATGGAGGTCTTGGGGTCTTTCTTTCAAGGAGAAAAGATCTTTTATGCATTGGGGTAAGATAATCCTCTTCATGGCTCTTTTTTTACGATTTCTCCTGACCCCCAGGCCAAGGACATGAAGTAATCATTTATAGCTGAGGAACATTAAGCTAGACTTGATTCTCATTCAAGTAAACTATAAATAAAATCTAAGCTTGTCACATTTGCCTATTTATGTGCATTAGTCATCTAAATTAGTTTGATATTGAAATGAATTGTGATAATACTTCATTAATATTAGCTGTTAATTTAATGTTTCTACGCACTAGTGCCCAATAGATGAAGGAGGATTCCAACCTGAGATTTTTTGCCTTGGGATTTGAATAATAAATTTTTATAACATTTCTTCAATTGTCCCAAATCCAGGCTTCATGTCTGTTTTTGTCAATGTAACGTGGTATTTCCAGGAATTTGGAGAACCCAACCGTGTATTTTGCGTGTGTGTAGTCTTGGAGTTGTTTAAAACAAAGAAAAGCTAGATTCCACTTCACAGTTGTCCTTTGAGAGAAGAACCAGCAGTGCGATCAGTTGAAAGGATGGACTCGGCTGCAGCTCTGGCCTCTGGTTCTAGCTTTTGCATTTCATAGGTCCGCTGCTGCTTCATGCTATAAAGGTCGTACAGATGGCATCGGGGAGGGAGGACTAGGAAAATTAAAAGAATGTGAAGTGGCTTCACTAAGGCCTCAGGTTGTTTTCCATTCTGGCTTCCCTGCAGTCAATCCTGCCCCATGGCCCAAATCCTATTTAAAACTAGTCAAGGCCAATATGGAATGTGTAGTCTCAAGATTATTTGTGGTTAGACCTCAGTTTGAGAGTAAAACCTTCATTGAATAATTGGGGAACTCTTAACCAACAATGAGATGTTGAAAAGTCTTACGTGGCCTCTAGGTACAAATCTGAGAATTTTGGAGACTTTGCAGTAGTGACAGCATCATTAAAACAGTTTAATATCCTTTACGTTAGGGGAAAAGGGCACTTCATTTGGATGCACGGACGCGATAGTCCTTGCATGAGAACCTACAGTGTGTTAGGAACTTTCTAACTGGTGCTATCTTCTCAGAGACAGTCTTAACACATTCCTGGAGGGGAAGAGCAAGAAACCGTAATTTTTTGCTTTGTTTTGTTGTATGTAGGAAATTGTAGTGGCGGAATGGAAACATCTACAGTTCTGAGGTGGTGGCTGAAACCAGGCACTTGGAAGATGGCTAGACTTGGATCTTGTGCTAAATGTGAAAGTATGTCCATAAAATTCTCTTTAGTGTGACGTGGCAGTCACAATCTTCTTGGTTAATTCTAGTTCTCCTAAAGATTAAAGGCCTAAAAATAAGGTATTGCTGGATCTGTGTAGGTTGTTGTGTTTTGTTTTTTTAAAGAAACTTCACAAACAGACCTTTAAGGAAAATGGTACTCTTGGATGACAAAATCGTCTTGGAGAGCTCATCACGGTAGATCTGCTTTAACTTGAAAACTAACCACAAAAGTGTTGCAGTATCCATCCAAATCCGACGCTGCCCACCTGGATTCTTCGAAGTCTTAATTTATGTATGACTGTCAACCCCCAAGTAGTTCAGAACTTGAAAGTTCCTGGAATAGCAAGACTTTTGACCTGCGAACTTTCTGGAAGACATCTGCACCTCCCCTGTATTATCCTAATTACTCAATTTGTTTGTTTATTTTGATAGAGGGCATGCATGGGTGGTGGAGGGGCCGAGAGCAGGAGAGAGAATCCCAAGCAGGCTCTGTGCTTGGTGCACAGAGCCTGATGTGGGGCTCAATCTCACCATCCTGAGATACGACCTGAGCTGAAATCAAGGGTCAGGTGTTTAACTGACCGAGCCACCCAGGTGCCCCTTACTCAGTTGATAAGAATGTCTATCATGCTGGACAAGCAAGCATGTGTCTTGGCTATAGAAACCAAGTTGAAAGTGGGTGGATTTAGGCACAGCTCTTTTCAACCCCGAGTGATGCCAGAGACTCCGTTGATAAGGAGTACTTTTTTCCATATTTGAGCCCATTCCATGAAATTTCTGAAAGCACAAACTTAACCGGTCAAATGTGCATAGAAGACTTAAGTATTAATTTCCAAATCCAGACCTCAAAACCTATCAGTACAAGATTTACATTTGAGTCAGGACTTGCAGAACGAATGGGGTCTGGGTGGAGGTTAACAGCATGTGCAAAGGCTTCAAGTTACAAGAACTTAGACAATTTCCATGCTCCCACAAGCAAGGGACTCTGTCTAGGGAAGAAATAGGTTAACGTTCTGTTTTCTAAATAACAGGCTTGTGGTTTTCACTTTTAATGCTTTTGATCACCTGAGGAGCTTAAAAATGTCTGTTCCCAGCAACCAGTCTCAAGGATTGTAAGTTCTTAGGTTGGAGTCCAGGAATATGCATTTTTGGCAAAGCTCCCATGGGCTTTAATGATGGAGTCTCCTTACTGCTGAAGTCTACAGGGGGATGGGGAACACATGATTGGGAAGACTACATTTTGAGTCAAAAAAGGCTAGTTCTAAAACCACAGTCTGTATAACAAGGTTGTGGATCTGCTCAGCAGATGATTCCCAAAGCAAGGAGATTAAGGATAAAGTTACCTGCCATAACGGGTTCTCCACATTAATGACTGGTTTGGTGTGGAAACAGGTACTATTTTGGAACTTTCACTGTGTCGAGAGGAGAGAAGTAACTTACAATTTTGTGTATTTTAAGAAAATGCCATTTGCACTCGTAAATCATGCCATGCACAAAAATCAAATCCAGAAGAATGAAGGAGTTAACGGGTGAACAATGTTCGTAAGATAGAGGTGGTAACTTGGTGACTTTGCAGTTTGTAAGGAAACATCTCAAAATGGACACAACATGTATAACTAAGAAAGTTATATGTAAACTCAGACTCAGTGTATATATGAACTTTAAATTCAACTACATAAAAATTTAGCTGGAAGTGGAAAGTAACTGAGACAACATATGAAGGACAATCAGAATGAATAATACAAACTATAAGAAAATAGGAAAGTGGGCAAAGATTTTGAACATTTTCATGGAAGAGGAAATAGAGGACCAGTAATTACATGAAGAGAGGTTGAACAAGGGAAATGTGAACAAGGACCACAATTAGATACCACCGTCTTACCCCCCACTTAATACAATTTGGAAGTCTGGTAATGCCAAATATTGGAGATGATGTGGTTTGGGACCTCTTACGCATTGCTGATGGGAGTTACATCCCTCTGGAAAATAATTTGGCATTATCTCAAAGGTGACTTTCACATTGCTATAATCCAGCAACTTGCCCCTGGGTGTATGTCCTGGAACACTTGGATGTGTACCAAAAACTGCTGCACTTTTTGAACAAGCAAAATAGGAGACTATCCAAATGTCCATTGGACAGAGAATGGTTATTTTATCCAATGACAGTCTTCATTAGTGAAAATCAACTGCAGCCCAGTGGGTAACATGACTGAATTTTAATAACAATATTCTGTGAAAAACAATACGACATAAAGTTCAAAAATGAACAAACCTTTTGCTTAGGCATACACATACGTGATAGGATTTCTCTTTCCTCTACCAAAAATATGAATGATACAAAATTTAGGATGGAGGTTGCCTGTGGATAAGTGGGGGGCACAGGCTAGGGCAGAAGGACATAGGTAAATGTAAGTAATTTGTAACATTACCGGCTTGGGGAGGGGATGGTGGGTTCACAAATGCTCATTAGAAAGCGATCCATTCAAGAACAGGGATCAAACAAGGGATACGATTAATCCAGCCCTGGGCACTAGAGGTCACAAAGGAGAAGAAAGGGAAACGGTACAGTAGGCGAGTACATTCAGTAGTCAAAGGCTTGCCTGATGGTGGTAAGATTAAGCAAAGAAAATCTGAAAACTAGCCACCAAGTTTGGTGAAAGAGCATACAAAATGGTCAGTTGCTGTCCTATTCATTACACCCTAAAATCGTCCTACCTACTCTGGAGGAGCAGGAAGCAAGAACTGGAGATTTGGTCAGAGGAAGGACTGAGTTGGCAAGGCTGTACCAGGAAACACTGGAACAAATGAAAAGTACGGTCTCCAAAATGAAGGAGCAGGAAAGTCTTTAAGAACTTTTAGTAGCACATAGCGTGTCCTTGTAGGGCCTGAAGAAGTTTTTGTCCTAAACCACTTGAGCCAATTCAGCGAATTCAGACTGTCCTAAGGTTCTGCGCTTCCCCATCTTTAGAGGAAATGCCCCGCACTCAGTCCTGAGTCCCTGAGGCATCTGTCACGCCCCATGGATAGCCAAGTCTTAAGATTTTCAACTTTTTTTTCTCATGTCCCTCTGCGATTCGAGTCTTACTGGTTTCTGTAGGAAAAGTCTAATGACGATGAGAGTTCAGGGTACAGAATCTATTTCTAACCCATAAATAGTACTAGACAAAATATAAATATGGTTGCTGGTTATTTTTTTTTTCTTTACCAGGATTTGCAAGGGAGCTGTCCAGAAAGTCATTAAAAAGTTTTTTTTAATGTTTATTTTTGGGAGAGAGAGATTGTGAGCAGTATAGGGCAGTGAGAGAGAGAGAGAGAGAGAGAGAGAGAGAGAGAGAGGGAGACACAGAATCTGAAGCAGGCTCTGGGCTCTGAGCTGTCAGCACAGAGCCTGACGCAGGGCTTGAACTCGTGAACCACGAGATCATGACCTGAGCTGAAGTCAGACGCTTAAGTGACTGAGCCGCCCAGGCGCCCCCAGGAAGTCATTTTTACGGGCCTTAGTCCATTTTTGGAGAACTTTCTAAGGGGTCAAATTTGAAGAACCAAAAAAATTGGAAATGGGAGAATTTGGAGAAAGCTTTGGAGTGCTCAGTGAAGGAGAGAAGGGGTGCTCCAACGGGGCCACCTCACAGACTATCCTGGGATCGAATCCATGTGGCACGGAGTGACACTAGGCTCCCTGGGCACTCTAAAGTCAGAAGATGGAGTCTAGCTTGCCATGCTGAGGGCAGAGTGGGGGAGACGTAACTGCATTAGAAATGGCCTGCTCTCCCAAGGTTTGTGGAGGCAAAGAATGTGGACCTGTTTCTAGCCAGCCAGGGTCAAGACCAGAAACTTGGCTTAAAAGGGCTGCCTGGATGGAATCCCCATGGTGGAGTCTGAGTGGTGGTCAAGCAGCAGCTGGCAGAGAGCGCGCTCAAGAGATAATTGGTGACCGGCCCCGAAAGGATCCGTGGGTGACTCTGAAAGTTGGCTTTAGTGTCTGTCCTGGGCAGAGGAGGGCAATGTCTTCCAGTCACGTGAGACCCTCCCTGCCCCTACAGAGTGTAACCCCGGCTGAGCCATGCAGCCAGTGGATGAAGAGGAGTGGGCCGGGCGAGGCAGTAGGGAATGACGCTGACCACAGACCCCCCCCCAGCCCCTGGACCACAGAGAGGAGAGGCTTTAGCGGGAAGCCACTTAGGTCTTCCGCCTCACTTACAATGTCAGCTCCCGGTGGAGAGTGACAAAGGCCGGTGCAAAGGATGAACTGAAGAGATTCGCGCTCTCGAGAACTCTGAGTGAAAGAGCCGTTGGAAAGACACCACAAAGCAAATGCGTTTGATATGAAGAAGACGAAAGACAGAACGGAAACCCAAATGAAAAAAAAAAAAAAATGGAAACTGAAAAAAATGAAGTGACACTAGGTAATCGAATAATCTGGCAGGTAATCCGGTTTAGAGCTAGAACCCAGTTCTATAAACTAAGAAAACCTATTCCTGTTCCCCGCTATTTTTTTTTTCTTTCAAGGGACTTTATTATTTATTTTTTTAATGTTTCTTTTTGGGAGACAGAGACAGAGCATGAGCGGGGGAGGGGGCAGAGAGAGAAGGGGGCAAAGAATCCAGAGCAGGCTCCAGGCTCCAAGCTATCAGCACAGAGCCCGATGTGGGGCTTGAACTCAGGAACTACGAGATTATGACTTGAGCGGAAGTTGGAGCTTAATTGACAGGGCCACCCAGGCGCCCCTCTTTGAAAGGACTTTAAAGCAAAAACACTAACCATGAGGAATTATACATATCTCAGGGAATAAACTCTTCTGCCTGATGATACAAAACAGCTTTATCCCGAGAATAAAGTCTTGTCATTATTCTCTTAAGAGACAAAGATTCGGGTCACCTGGGTGGCTCCGTTGGTTAAGTGTCAGACTTCGGCTCAGGTCATGATCTCACCATTGGTGAGTTCGAGCCCCACGTGGGAGCCTAGAGCCTGCTTCAGATTCTGTCTCCCTCTCCACCCCTCCCCTGCTTGCTCTCTCTCTCTCTCTCTCTCTCTCAAATATAAATAAAAACATTAAAAAATGTTCAAAAACCAAACATTCATATTTTACGATGTTAATATTCTGGGTATCTTATTTTAAATAATTTGATTGTATCATTTAGTGAATACCTGAGAGTGTCTCCTCTCCAAAAGAAGTATGTTCAATGTTGTGGAATTTTAGGTGATTTGCAGTTAAAGGCCTTCTTTGGTTGCATATTCTAAATGACGATAGCATTAAATACTCTTTTTTATTTTAAACAATTTTAGACCTAGGGACACCTCTGTGGCTCAGTCGGTTAAACATCCCAATCTTGACTTCGGCTCGGGTCATTATGTCACAGTGAGTTCGAGCCCCGAGTCAGGCTCTATGAGCTGATAGCGTGGAGCCTGCTTGGGATTCTCTCTCTCTTCTCTCTCAACCCCTCCTCTGCTCGTGTGCTCTCTCTCAAAATAAATAAACATTTTTTAAAAATTTTAGGTCCATAGAAAAGTTGCAAAAATAGTACAGAGAATTGAATATACCCTTTTATCCAGCTTTTCCAAATCACAGCCTATTACTGTTTATATATTTTTTTCTGAATCATTTGAGAGTAAATTGTAGATATGGAGCCTCTTGACCTCTATATACTTCAGTGTTTATTTCTTTTTTTTTTTTTTATTTCTTAATTAAGTGGAGTTTTTTTTTTTTGAGAGAGAGAGAGAGAGAGAGAAAAAACATGAGTGGGGGAGGGGCAGAGAGAGAGAGAGAGAATCCCAAGTAGGCTCTTCACCCTCAGCACAGAGCCCAATGGAGGGCTTGAACGCACAAACCGTGAGATCACGACCTGAGTTGAAACCAAGAGTTGGACGCTTAACTGCCTGAGCCACCCGGCCACCGCTGTAGTGTTTATTTCTTAAAAACAAGATAGTTTCATATAAAACCATACACAGTAAAACCTTGGTTTGTGAGCATACTGTGTTTCAGAAACATGCTTGGAATCCAAAGCATTTGTATCTCAAAGCGAATTTCAAGAACCATTGGCTCAGTTGTGACCATGTGACGTTCGGTGTCACGTGCTTTCTACTCATATGGCAAGACATCACTCGTTTATCAAGTTACAAATTAATAGAAAGGTTTGCTTGTCTTGCAGAACGCTCGCAAAACGAGCTACTCGCAATCCAAGGTTTTACTATAATTATAAAAACCAGAAAATTTACACTGATGTGATGCTAACATCTGATCTACAGATCTTACTCAAACCTGCAGTTGTCCTACTAATGTCCTTTGTGGCTGAAGAAAGAAAACTCTCCCTGGGTCTACTAAGGTCCAGTCCAAGATCTTCAGTTGTATATAGTTGCTAGGTCTCTTTTGCCTCCACTGATCTGGAACAATTTCTCAGTTTTGTCTTTCATGACCAAATAATTTGTAGGATGGCCTTCTTTTTTGTCGTTGTGTTGGTTTATCCCGATGTTTTTCCATTAGTTTCAGGCTATGCACTTTGCTTCAGGAATCTTACTGAGGTGCTTCCGGGTCCTTAGGGCGATGTAACAGGAGGCACATGATCTCCTTGTCCCATTACCGATGCGACTAAAGAAAAAGAGCTTCTCAGGTTAAGAAAATGGAGAACACTATTTATTCGACAGTTTCATCGGTTTAAAATTATACAAGTAAAAGAAACTGCGAACTCGCTAAACCCTTGTTAACAGGAGACCATTTCTGCCAGCAGCAATTATTCCTGATGGTAGGAATTCCTGATGGCAATAACTGTCCTTAACTGTCCTCAGCTAGAACCTGCATGTACCAGAGGATCCCAGGAGGAAGTGTATACTGCCTATCAGGGGAGGCATTCTGGAAGCCCTCCAGCCAAGTCCTCTACCTAATATAGCCTGCAAGCGAAGCTTCTAGAGGGCAGCAACTATGTCCTGTTGATCATTGTGTTCTCGGCACTCGGCACAGAAGCTGGCACAGAATAGATACTTAGCAAAAGATACAGAATAGATACTTAACCCCCCTTCTGACCTCTGTGCTAAGAAAAAAGGTTTCCCTTTTTTAAATTGGTAAATAGCTAACATAGTGACGTACTCCCAATAGGTGCTAAAAAACTGTTGGGTTGGAGAAAATGACTCTCGTGTGGTAATCTTCTCCTAAGACCTTATTTCCAGAATAAAGTTTGTTTTGGACTTCATAGATGCCTGGTTTTTAATACAAAAAAAAAAAAAAAAAAAAAAAAAGCATCATAGGGATATTGGTAACAGAAGTATCCCTTTGAGTTATCGGTTAATTTGGAAAAGACTTTAAAGAAATGCACTTGGCTTCTAGCCCAAGGTCAGCTTTATTACAATAACCATCCTCTGCATTGGTGGGGCTCTTATTCACAGGGAGGCACAGAACTGTGGCCTTTTCTGTTCCCTAACCTCCACGGATCTGTTTTTTGCTCTTTTTAACCTACAACCAGCATGTTGTATCTGCCCTCACATACCTGAAATTCTGGTGGTCGTTTGTGGTCCCCGGATTCTGTTGTGACTTGAGTCCTCTTTGAGCATGTAGAGCTCATCTGTCTGACGTTTAGGTATGACCTGGTCAGGCTGGGACGAGAGCCACATTTACCTGGTGACGTGCAGTGGCACGAACGAAACTTCTAGGGCCCAAGCGTATGTGAGACAGAGACAGAAGGAGATATTAGACCCAGTGCAAATTTGCCAGCTCTGATTCGGAAAAAGCAGTTTCGGATGTGGGGGGGGGGGGGGGGGGGGAAGCCATGTTCCATGCTGACAATGAGCCTCAAGAAATAAAAACTCTAGAATGATGGTTCCTAAACACTGCCCATTAGAATCGCCCCAACAGCACTCAAGACCTACTGCGTATCAGTATCTGGGGTAGGATCCAGGAATTCTTTTAAGCTCTCATTTGTCTAATTATAAGGGACCAAAACAGCCTTTGAAAAGCATTTATCTGGTGTTCAGCATCCATCACGGGCCCCTGGGGGAGTCAGGGCTCAGCCCCGCCTTCCACGGCTGGTTTGTGAGTTTTGCGCCAGTGACAACTTTCTTGCTTCTGAGCTCAGTTTCCTCATCCGTTAAAAGGATTCAAACGCTGGGCCTTGGGATCAGACATCCCCCCAGAAAAGGAAAGGGGTTTGCAAGAAGCTGGGATTCCACAGGTAGGGCTGGGGGTCTCAGGCAAGTAACGGCTTTCGCTATTGCTGCTTTGAGCCTCTGTTGTCCTTCAGGTGGACAAGCTGGAGATCTAAATAAAAGGAGAGGGAAGAAGTCATTGCTTATTCATGTTCTCTCTCTAGAACTTCAGAATGCAGTATTTTCCACATCAAAGACTCCCTGCCTGGAAGGAAGAAAAAACAATCCGCTGTGGGTTTAGCCACCAAAGTCCAGAGGAACTATTATTAGGTTTTCATGACAAAAATGGAACAGAGAACAAGTACCGAAGACTGTCCTGCCCTTCTCGAGTTTAACCCGCCTGCCTCACGAGAAAGTGACGCGGCTCGTTTAACACAGGCGCACCTTTACAGAGCTAGCAATCCGAGAATAAAATTCCTTCTAAAACATCACGACAGACTTTAAACCTCAAGATTCCCTCTGTGCCTGTGTTTGCTGCTCCTTTCACATCAGTATTCTGGTAACCCTTGACATTTGTGTGATGCTTTGAAATTTTAAACCATTTTTAGAGTTGGGAACTGGAAAACCAACTTTATGAGGTTAACAGGGCTGGTATCAGTTGCTGCATCTTGACATTGAAGAAGCCGTTTAGAGGAATTAACTGACCTTCCCCACATCAGACATCCCGGCTGGCCGAGCGGAGCTGGAGCCCAGATTTGAAGGGGGAGAGTAGGCCGGGTGAAGGGAAAAGCATGAACAGACAGTCGGGGAGCGGCATGTGGAAGGCATGTCTGGAGAAACCAAGGTCTGTGCGTGGAGGCAGAGGGCAAGCGATGGGCACGGAGACGCAGGAACAGACGCCTGAAGACGCGCAGGGCATTGGGTATTCCGGGGGGGCATCACAAATACCCTCAAGCTCCAGGGAGGGCAGGGCCCCGTGTTCTGCAGCATCAAGGGATAGACACAGCTGTTTACTGCGGGCACCTCTTGCTGTGGTTCCTTCCTTTAGGGCCGGGAGGTGTGAGCGGCTTCCATGTGCCAACTGAGAAGACCGAGGACACCTGTGTCCCCAGACTTCTAGGCACTGTCATAGAGAACTCCTGAAATTAGACTGCCCTTCAAGACACAAAGGAATTCTTTTTTTTTTCAATGTTTATTAATTAATTAATTTTTTTTTTCCAGAGAGGGAGAGAGGGAGAGCATACACACAAGTGGGGGAGGGGCAGAGAAAGAGGGAGACACAGAATCCCAAGCAGCTCCCAAGCTGTCAGCACAGAGCCCAACGCGGGGTTTGAACTCCTGAACCCTGAGATCGTGACCTGAGCTGAAGTCGGACGCCTAACCTACTGAGCCACCCAGGTGCCCCAAGACACAAAGGAATTATTAATGCACCCCAAAGGTGCATTAGGCAGTGGTGGAGGAGGTATTTGGGGACCTCCCTAGCGTCTCACAAATCATGAGTGATTTTCTACTGCCCTTGTTGTTGTGAGAGGTCTTCGAGAAGACATGACCTCCAGTTAACCCGGGAGCTGGACCCTGGCCATCAGGGGCTCCTCACTCCCTCCCCTGTCGCTGGAATGCGGGCTCCTCTTGCCTTTATCCACTCCCAGAGGATGCTCCAAGGACATAGCCTTGAGATAGTGCTGTGATATTGAGAACGCCTGCAGGTGTACGCGACTGAACCTAGTTAAAGCTTCTATATAAACTTGGAAACTTAGGTGGCAGGTGTGGGAATCTACTCTTCAGGCTGCTACCCAAGACACTCCTTAAATGTAAGTTCCCTTTGCTTATTAATGCTGCCAGCCACCAACCTGCAGTGGCCTGCCTCTGTCTTCTCTCTGTGTCCTTTGTTTGTTCTTTCGTTGGTGCGTTGGTGCGTCGGGCCAGTCTCAGATCACACGGGGGGAAGCTCTCTTTGCTATTTAGTTGCGGGGTCCCCACAGGACATACATTTTGCTGGGTTGGGGAAGGCATATCCAGTTTGGTTTCCCCTCGTTGATTTATCTAAAAGGAACATCCACAGATTAATCCCTTGTCTTAATCTAAGGCTCCAGTAACTTTTACCTACAGAAATCGAGACTTAGTTACAGCTCCTTAAGTGAGCCATCAGTATGAAGTTTCTCTTTTCGTTGTTATAGTCTGGCTTCTAATTTCCTTCACGTCTCCTGGGGATCCTCCGAAGGGAATTAACTTCCTTTATCTCCTATTGCTTAAGATTAACTATAGAACTCCACAAAGCAAGAGACCCCCCACTCCCACCCCACAAAATACACTTTTAGGCCAAAGAGGAAGATAATTGGCTGCACGAGGACCTCAAATCCTACATGTCTTACCTCTTGTCCCCCAACAACCTGCCCAAAGGAAGCAGCCACTTCTTCGTTAAGCAGACAGCTCCAGATCTGGTTGCCAGCCTCTCAACACCACACATGATAGAGACTGTGGAATGCAAACCTAAGAACAGGAAAAAGACTCTCAAAAGTACCTGAAAACGTCCAACAGCCGCCTTCCCCACAATGTGCTACCCGAGTACATTTCAGAGAATGATGGCCCGTCAATGGACGGAAGGGACCTCAGAGATCTTCAAGTTCAACCCCTTCGTTCTACAAATGAGGAAACTGAGAACCAGAGAATGGAGGCGATTTGCTCAGGGCCATGCCGCTGATGGACAGAGTGGGAGAAAGTATCCAAAGGTGAGATGAGAATTCTCTGAGGACTGGAATATAGTTTCAGGTATATTCCCGCTCCCCCTAGGCCTATGTTGTCTTTGTGAAGACAACTGCCTTCCAGCTCACACATGAACCCTAGATGTCTTGAGCTGCCTTCATTTCCTGGTCATATTCCTTTACTTCTAAGGAGAGAGTCACAACCTCTCTGTTGTGTTTAATATGTTTAATATTAATATCACAACTGTTTAATACAGCAGCCACTCGCCACGAGTGACTTCTAGAACTTGAAATGTAGCTGGTCCAAACTGAGACGTGCTAGATTTTTGGAGAATGCAAAAAGAATGTAAAACATTTCATTCATAATGTTTTAATTTTGATTACATGTAGAAATGATAATATTTGGGGCATTATCAAGATAGACAACATACACTTTTAAAATTAATTTCACTTACAAAAACTCAAAAAAACATTTAAGTAGGCTCCACACCCAACATGGGGCTCAAACTCACAACCCTGAGATCAAGTCACATGCCTTACCCACTGAGCCAGCCAGGCACCCGTAATTTTACATTTTAATGTGACTCCTAGAAAAGTTTAAGTTACATGTGTAGCTTGCATTCTGTTTCTATTGATGCTGTTCTAAAAGGTAAAAATCACAAATCTCAGATACATGGAAAGCGAACATGTATCAAGAAGTTTTGAAGACTCGATTAATGAAGGAACCAGTAAGATATTATGACCGGTACAAGGAACATGTGAGAAGCTAAGATATTTAGAGGCAAATTAACAACAATATATTCAAATACATTTGCTTGGTTAGATATGAAACTGATTAGTCCTACAGGCAAGCCACACTGGAATGTTAGATTTTCTAATAGCCACATTTTAAAAAAGAAATAAAAAGAAACAGGTGAAATTAATTTTTTTATCCTTTTTAAAACAATTTTTATACATTTTTTAAAATTTACGTCCAAGTTAGTTAGCATATAGTGCAACAATGATTTCAGGAGGAGATTCCTTAGTGCCCCTTCCCCATTTAGCCCATCCCCCCTCCCCAACCCCCTGCAGTAACCCTGTTTGTTCTCCATATTTCAAAGTCTCTTCTGCTTTGTCTCCCTCCCTGTTTTTATATTATTTTTGCTTCCCTTCCCTTGTGTTCATCTGTTCTGTGTCTTAAAGTCCTCATATGAGTGAAGTCATAGGATTTTTGTCTTTCTCAGACTAATTTCACTTAGCATAATACCCTCCAGTTCCATCCACGTAGTTGCAAATGGCAAGATTTCATTCTTTTTGATTGCCGAGTAATACTCCATTGTGTGTGTGTGTGTGTGTGTGTGTGTGTGTGTGTATCACATTGTCTTTATCCATTCATCCATCGATGGACATTTGGGCTCTTTCCATCCTTTGGCTATCGTTGATAGTGCTGCTATAAACATGGGGGTGCATGTGTCCCTTTGAAACAGCACACCTGTATCCTGTGGATAAATGCCTACTAGTGCAATTGCTTGGTCGTAAGGTAGTTCGATTTTTAGTTTTTCGAGGAAACTCCATACTGTTTTCCAGAGTGGCTGCACCGGCTGGCATTGCCACCCACAATGCAAAAGAGATCCTCTTACCCCGCATCCTCGCCAACATCTGTTGTTGCCTGAGTTGTTCATGTTAGCCGTTCTGAGAAACAGGTGAAATTAATTTTAATAATGTATCTTATCTCGCCCAATATACTCAAAATATTATCGCTTCAACATGTCATCAGCATAACATTCTTACTCAGATATGTTACAATTTTTTTTTCCATTCTAAGTCTCTGAAATCCAGTGTAGAGTTTTCACTAACAGCACATCTCAATTCAGACCAGCCACATTTTAGGAGCTCGATAGCCACACAGGGTTATTGTACAGGACGGCACAGTTCTAGATAATCCTCCGATGGTCTTCTACCCGCTATGATATGGAAAGGATGTGCCGTCCGCCTTTTCTGCCTCATTTCCAGGCGTTGGATGTTTTTTCTGACAGTCCCCAGGGCCTCCTGTGAATTAGGTGGGCTCTGGGGATGTTAGGAATGGAAGAGTTCGTGTCGTGGATCCGAATGTGGGCTGTGGGGCCAGAGCATCGGACCCGAGTCCTCACTGGGTGTTTGGTCGAATAAGCTGATGCACTTTGCAGCTCACACAGTGTCTGGAGCATAGGAAATGCCCCGCGGGTACCCTTTGCCTCTCCCCTCGCCCCCACCCCTCTTCACACCGCTGCAGAGAGGCAGGCTTCCCCACCCCCCCCAACCCCCTACCCCGCCCCAGGAGGCAGGGAGGAGCTCCGATGAGTCATCTGTACACACAGAATGGCAGTGACTCACCCCCAGGCGGGGCTAGACGCCGAGAAGCCTCATCAGAATCTTCCCACGCGTGTGGTCCTTCCTCACGCACAACGCACAACTCCCTGCAGCCTCCAGTGTGGCTCCGACACCAGCTTCCTCCTCCTCTTTCTTCCCGGAAAGGCTGAGAACGGGAAGAGCGGCTTCTGAACTCCCGGGGACAGACCCCGGCAGCAGCCAGAAGGCACAGCCGCGCCGACCGCTCCACGGGCGACCTGGAGGTGACACAGGGCCCTGGCCGAGCCCCGCAGAGCTCTCGCTTGGCCCCGTCGTAGAGCCGTGCGTTGGGTAAAGGAGGAAGTGAGGCCGCAGCCTCCAGTAAAAACACACGCGAGGAGGTTTTATCGTCAAGGCAGGCCTGACCTTCAGGCATTTCTGTCACCCCAGATGTTCACAGCCGGTGCCCGTTGGGCTCGGCGGGCGCCCCTGCTGGACCAGTTCAGGCGTATGCTGCTGGTTGGGATCGCACCCCGGGATGAAGGCGCCCCCGTTGGAGCCTCTCCAGGCACCTCCAGGTGCCATGAACTCTCCCTCCTCTTCTAGGCTTTCCCGCCTGCTACTTTCTCGCCAGGCATGCCTCCCTCCCTTTCCGACTCTCTTCTTGTCCCTGGTGGAGAACCAGATTAAGTGACAGACCAGCCGTGCACGCCTCTGTAGCCCGCCTGGCTCACGGCCCTTGGAAGCAGGAGCCCCCAAGACGACGTCACTCGGCCAGTGGGACTCCAGGGGGTGACTGAGCCCCCAAATGTGAGCCACCCGCTGGCGAGTGACTTGGGGGCCCTGGATTGAAGAGCTCAGCTGGATCAATCGGGTGGCTGTTTCTTTCTGGCAGTTGAACTGATTCTGTAAATTGTGGCCAGGCAGTGATAAAACAAAGACAAAGCAAAACGGAAAACGGTACTGGAAGTGTATCTGGAGTCTAGGCTTGAAGTCTGTGGGTCCTTTACAAGCTGACGAACGGGTGGAAGAAGCTGATGTGCAAAGAAAAAAGAGGAGACACAGAGAGGAGAAAAGAGAGAGGAGGGGAAGGAGGAGAAGGAGGGCTGGGGGGCCACTGAGCCTCTAGTCTTTCCAGCGTCCTGTTCGAGTTCAATAACCCGGGGCTCCCTAACTCACTTCCTGAGCTTGGGTTCCGTGAGATTCCTCAATCGTGACTGGAAAAGCTTCATTCTCACTTTAGCTAGTTTGAAGAGATGTCTGTTCCTTAAAGCCAAAAGAGCCTTGGCTAGAATATTGTCCTTTGAGACTCAGACTGAACATGCCCTCATGTGAGGATCACCCCCCGCCCCCCTGCACAGGCACAGCCCTGACACAGCCCCCAGCTGTCACGGCACTTGTCTCCCTCTCTCAGTTCCAGGCTTCTCCAAGGAGGGGGCTTGTCCTCGTTTCTTTGTACCCTCAGCACCCAGCACCCGTCTCGCGAAAGGTCTGTTGCCTCATACGTGATGGTTGACTGACCAAGAGTTTTCAAGCTCCAGTAAAAACGCCTTCCCTTTTCATGTATTTTCTAGCTTGTGAAACATGCTCATCCCCAGGCTTCTAGCTTATAGATGACCCGAACACCCTCGCCGTCTGCTTGTTGGAACGGTACGAACGTGGCACTGGCTGCCGGTGAGGGCTTTTGGGGGCTGCCCTCGCTTGACAGAAGTGAGCAGTGGAGAAGGTCAGTGACTTGCCTGACATTGAACGGTTGGTGACCTAGCTGGGGCTGTGAGTCAGGTCCCCTGACCCTGAGCTGGCATATTCCTGGACCCAGAGCCTGTATCCTTGCATTTACCTCCGCCTTTATGAATTAGGTTGCGTGATCCCCAAAATACCAAGGCAATCCTCAAAGAAGACTTTTGGTCCCACCTCTGAGAGCCCTCGCCTCACTCTAGGGACTGATCAGCGAATCTAGGGCAAGGTTTTAAAGGACATCGGCTCTCCGGAATTAGGGCAGCACTGTCCTCTCAAAGCTTTGCACCAGCCCTTGGCTCTCTGCTGCTCTCCCCGGGCCTGTATCCCCTCACAAAACCATGGGGCCGGGCCTCAGAACTCCACGGTGTCCTCATTCCCTAGAATTTCCCCTCAGCTCACGAAAGCATTCCCAGTGACTCTCCCCAACTCACAATTTCTTAGCACCGCCGCAGACGCTGAATGCAACATGCAGTCCCCAGAAGCAAACTTCCTTCCTTCCCTGCTTCTATTAGCCCCTTGTCCGCACAAAGCATTAACGTGTGGGATGTCTCCTCCTCAAAATGTTATCCTATGCTCCTAATAAGAGAACAATTCTCTGCAGAACTTTAAGTGGAATCCCCAAATTCTAAGTGTTCACAAAGAATGGATTTTTTCTATGTTTAAGATACTGTTTTTTAATAATTTTTTAACGTTTATTTATTATTGAGAGACAGAGAGATGCAGGGGAGGGGGCATAGAGAGAGGGGGCAGAGAGAGGGGGAGACACAGAGAAGCAGGCTCAGGCTCTAAGCTGTCAGCACAGAGCCTGACGTGGGGCTCGAACTCACGGACCGTGAGATCATGACCTGAGCCGAAATCGGTCGCCTAACCAACTGAGCCACCTAGGCGCCCCCACATATAAGATACTTAAAACTACTGGGACTATATATATATATATATATATATATATATATAACCAATATTATTCTGAGTACCTCCCAATAATGAATATGATAAAAATCATTTTTAGCATTTTGGTAACACTTAGAAAGCTATTGAGTTTGTCCAACAACATGGCTTATTCTCTTATTCTTCACTCAGTCCTGTGACGGGCCGGCAAGTGTCATTTTTGACAAATGCAAAATGTTTCTGGAAGCCCTGGATGAAGGGAGAAAAGATCCCCGAATTATGAGAAGAACTTTGTCACGCTCCACAAAAGCAACTACATTTACCTTTTGCAGTTGGCGTGAAATTCACGTAACATGGAATCAACCATTTTTAAACAAACAGCTCAGTGTTTGAAGCGAACAGCCCAGTGGCGTTGAGTGCATTTACAGTGATGTGCAAATACCACCTCTATGGAGTTCTGAAGCGTTTTCATCACCCCCAGAACAAATCGCAAGCCCATCAAGCCGTTGTCTCCGTTTCCCTTGGTAACCACCAACCTGCTTTTCGTCCCTGGGGATTTGCCTACTCTGGAAATCACGTGTATGTGGAATCCTAGAACACGTAGCCATTTCTGTCTGGCTTCTTCCACGTCGCATGATGTCTTCAAGGTCCATCCACATGTGGCATGTGTCAATGCTTCGCTCCTTTTAGGCTGAACGACATTCCATTGTGTGGATGCGCAGAGCCTGCGAAACTCAAGGGGGAGGGGACCCAGAACCCACCCACCTATGGGAGGAGTGTCCAAGAATGTGTGGCCATCCTTAAAACACCAAGATAAGTAAACTCCGATCCTTTTTTCCTCTTGTGCTTTTTTTTTTTTTTTTTTTGGTGGGAGAGGCTGCGCACAGATCGTTGAACTTAATCTCCAGGTGACTAAGTGGGTCTCCCCTGCCCAGCTAGTCATGGCTTCTGTGCATCGAGGGCCTCCTATAAGCCAGGCACCTGCATGATTTCCCCTAATGACCTCCCCTTGAAGTGCAGATTCTATTATGCCCATTTCACGGGAGAGACCCAGAGAGACGGAGGAACTTGTCCAGTGACCAGGTACCACCAAGCCCCTGACCTCCACCTTGCCATGCCGCTTCTAGACCTGCATTGTCTTCTTGGCTCCTGTCGTAGTCCAGTTGGGTTGCTACAATAAAATACTATATGCTGGGTAGCTTAGAAACAACAGAAGTTCATTTCTCACGGTTCTGGAAGCTGGAAGTCCTAGATCGGGGTGCCGGCATGATCGGGTGAGGGCCCTCTTCTGGGTGGCAGATTTCTCCTTGTGTCTTTATTCGGTGGAAGGGGCAAGGGAGCTCTGTAGGGTCTTTCACACTAATCCCACTTACGAGGGCTCCACCTTTGTGCCCTAAGCGCCTCCTAATACCATCACGTTGGGCAATAGGATTCAACATACGAGTCTGGGGGATGGGGGAGACACAAACATTCAGGCTATAGCGCCTCCTTCTCTTCCAGGTTGCATCGTCTTGGGTAGTGCTCTACCTGGATTACAAACCTCACCGGGTCCCTTTTTTGTATCCTCAGGTAACAGTCCAAAGCTCTCAGCCCGACCTCATTTCCTACCCCTTCCCACCCTGAGCGGTGCAATCCAACAATACTTAACTGTTTCTGGTCGACAGAGCATCCAGGGTTCCTTTGCACCTCTGTGCCTTTGCACATGCTGTTCCCTTTGATTGGAAGGCCCTCCTTGTTATTCTACTTGACAAACGCCTATCTGTCCTTAAAGCCTCAGCTCCTCTGTGAAAGCTTTCTGAGGCTCTCGTGTAGCCTTAAGAATTCATTTCCGTGGGTCCCAGAGTGGCCGTGGAACCTCTGTTACAGCCTGTGCTGGAAGGCAGAGACCCTGTCTTCCCTCTGTGCATCCCCAATACCCAGCACCACACTACCCCTTGGCTTCCAAAGTCTGCTCCCCAAATGAAGCTGTACCTTGTCCCCCCCCCCGGCCAGCCCTAGGCAGTTATCCAGATAACAAGGGGGGTCATGGGACCCAGGGTCGGATGAAGCAATTCTGAAAGGCAGAGCGTCTGAAAGGCAGTTGTGCAAGGCCTTGGCAGGGCATGGAGAGGCTAGAGTGTTCAAGTTCTCTTTTGCTGAGATGCCAGTTGTCCATAATTTTCTCCTTTTTCTGGTAAAAAGGAAACCGCCCCCCCAGAACTCTGTTCATCATTCTCTGGGCCACTCCTTCACCTCTGCCTCTACCTCTCCTGTACATATGCCACCTTCTCATTTTTCTGTTGCTGAGCGGAGGAGCAGGGGCCACTTCTGGAAGGTGACAGAAGGACAACGAGGAGCAGTTCTAGAGAGAGAAAGAAAATCTTACACATTTTTTTTTTTAAATCCCAGAGGGATTTTTTTGTTCTCTTGAATTCTGCCCCCTACACACAAGCACACTGAAGCCATGCCCCACTTTTTACTCCCTCCTGGTGTTTTTACCCTTCCTTGGGAAATTTCCCTGGGATGGGGCCATGGTCAAACGTTAGCGTTTCCTGTGCGTTAGCTATTGAGTGGATGCCAGAGAGAGTGGGTGTGTCCACAAGAGAACAAGTGAGCAGTAGCTGGGAAAAGAGGATGTGAAGAATGAATGGGAAGACAAAATTTGTTCCAGAAAAGCCTTCAGTGGCAGTCTCCTTACCAGGGTCCCTGCTCTCTGGTGTGGGGATACCGAGGCCCCCCAGTGCTGCAGCTGTGTCTGTCTAGTTGGGGGGGTGGGCGGTCAACATGCCTGCAGGAAATCCCGCTCCTCAAGCTTGTCTCAGATCAGGTAAAAACATTAGAAATTATGAAAAAAAAATTGCATTGCCATGACATTCATTAATTCATTGATCCTTCTATTTAGTCGACAAATATCGGTCGAACACTTTTCATACTCCAGGTGGTATGCTGGACCCTAAGTTTACATCGATGAACCTGCCCCATGTCGCTTCTAGGGGAAATAGATATCACCATACATCACACTACTTCCTGCCTGATTTCTGCCCTCCTGTCCTGAGTCTTAGTGCTGGAGAGCTTAGAAATACCTAGATCAGTGCATGTGCTTTATAGGTGAGGGAAGAAAGTTCCAGAGAGGTTATGTGATTTGCTCAAAGTCACTCAGGTGATCTTCAGTGGAAGCTGGGATTAGTACCAAGTCCTTTGAGGGCTTGCTCTGTGCTCTGGGGGTGACCTCAGGGGTGGAGAAAATCCGATATTTTTGCTAGCCTTTGAGATAACATGAATAGTGTAGCAAATATACTTCCATGATGTTGACTGTCACCCTTTAGACCCTCTGTGTGGTTTAGCAGCTTGGCCCGACTGGTTCCTGCACACAGTAGGTGTACAGGAATGGTGTGAGCCCTTGAGAAGCTGGCAAGATTGATGACGGTGACACTTAGCACTATATTGTCCCAAGGTCCTGGGCCTTCAGGATTGGAACACTCACCTGAATGGGTGCTCTGAAGCCAGAACTGGGCACAGATGAGGCACAGAGCTCCAGGATTGAGCCAGGATGCCCTGGGTTGGGCCTAAGAGATAGGTGACTTCAGAGTCTTCTACATTGATGGTGGTCAGGAGTCAGTGCAGAGAAAAGAAAGCCAGGTCTGGTATAAAGGACTTGGTTACAGGTTGAATTGTGTCCCCCACAAAAGATGTTGAGGCCCTAAGCCCCAGGATCTGCAAATGTGACCTTGCTTGGTAATAGGGACTTTTTTTCCCCCACTGCTTCTTCCCCTCCCCCCATCTTTATTGAGATCTAATTGATATATAACATCGTGTAAAGTTAAGGTGAACAATGTGTTGATGTGGTATGCTTATATAAGGCAAAATGAAGCAATAGAATCTTTTGGACCCTTAGGGGGACACTAACTTGGAAACAGGATCATCGAACACCTGACCAGGTTAAGGTGAGATCACTGAGGTGGGCCCTAATCCAACATGGCTGTGTTCTTATGAGAAGGGGAAATTTGGACATGGAGACAGACCCACACGCTGGGAGAATGCCATGTGAAGACGAAGGTACGGACTGAGACGATTCAGGTACAAGTCAAGAAACGCCGACGATTGCCAACAAACCACCAGTGTCAGGACGAAGGCCTGGAAGAACGCCTCTCTCAGAGGGCACCAACCCCATCTCAGATCTCCGGCCTCCCGAGCTGAGACAATCAAGCTGTGTTGTTGAGCCACCCAGGTTGTGGTGCTTTGTTAGCGAAGCCCAGCTCCAACCGGAAGTCAGCTTGACCGAGCGATCATAGTGGGACATGGGACTGTTGAGAAATGCTCAGAGAGGTGGAAAAGCTATCCGGGGTCTCCGGGGACTCGCACAAAAGTAAGAAACAGCACCGGGTAAGCCCATGATTCTGGCGAGGATCTCCTGCTGCTTCCAGACCTGAGGGAGAGGCATGGACCCTTGGGAAACCTGGCGTCCCTCACCATCTCCGCCCACAGGGGCCTTGAGCGTCTCTGAAAATCAGAAAGTGGCCTCCACTTTATTGGGGGCAGAATCAATTTAAATTGCTGTCAGCTTGTCTTCCAGCTGTCAGCGCAGGCCAGAACATCACATATTTTCCATCAATAATTCAACTGCCTCAGGAATAGAGGCTCCGGGGACTCCCCGGGGAGCTGACTCGGTCCATTCATTATTAAGCTGGCACTTACAGCCTTGTTCCTGAGTGCTGGAGAATCCTGCTCCAGGCTGGATGCCTTCCCCTTCACTCCTTTCCCCTCCCCACCTCTGCCTTTCATTTTCGTTTTCTTTGTCTGCTCTTTCTCTGAGGCTGCTTCCTGTCCTCTGGTGTGGATACCTTCCCGAGTTTGCGGTCTCCCACGTCTCTATCTTGCTGTCCAGCATGGGCAGAGATGCAAAAGTCTAAGGTGAAAGATGGCTTTAAGAATCTTTTAGTTCTCTGCCATGCTTAAAAAGCTTTTGCGTGTAGGAACACATATAGGTTTTCGTTCGTTTGTTGCTTATTTTTTATTTTTTTTTCCAGGGTGCTTGTGAATTGTGCAAACAGGGCATCTTGGCTAGAGAGCTGGGAGAAGGATCACAGTGTTCCTTCTGATGGCTGCTTTGCACCCACTAGTTGTCTGGAAGCTGCTGGCCTTGTGCGTGGTAGGAGAGGGGGAGCAGGTGGGTGGCTGTGCATTGCGTCGCGGCCACTAGAGAGACAGCACACAGGGACAGCACGTGTGACAGGGCCAGCGAGCAGCAGCGGTGGTGAGACAGTTTTTGGTGGCGTCTCAGGCAGTGGACAGGAATGAGTGGGATTTGGAGCACAAGAGAAGTAGCCTTGAACACCCCATGGTCGTTGCCACTAACTAACTATTTTGAGAGCACATATGGGCTCCTCGGAGTGACGGGGGGGAACTGAAGAGTAAGGATGACAGCAGGGTCTATGTGGTTGCAATCAAGGGGCTGGAGGCTCAGAGCGATTGTATTTTGACATTGATGTTAATCTAATTTGGAACTCATAGCCTATAGAAGCTTGCAACATAGGACTTATATACTAAAGACAGGGCAATGTAAAAAAACAATTGCTGGTCACTGTAAAATATTTATTATTCAGCGTTCTGGTGATCTGTAGCTGGGGAACAAAATGCCCCAATACTGAATGGTTTCAAACCACCATTTATTTTGCTCATGGTTTTGCAGGTGAGGAACGTGTGGAGGGCTTGGCTGAATGGTTTATCTCTGTTCTAGACGGAGGACCCACTACCCAAAGGACTTTGTACTCAAATGTCCGGCACATTTAACATTCCTTGGTCTCTTTCTTCCCAGGTAGTGTCGTATCCTCCAGGGCCTGTCATGCAGCCTGACATTCTCACAGCATGGTGGTCCCAGGAAGGCTGCATTTCTTTTTCTTTAAAAAAAAAATTTTTTTTTAATGCTTATTTATTTTTGAGAGAGAGGGAGGGAGAGAGAGTGTGGGGGAGGGGCAGAGAGACAGGGAGACGCAGAATCCGAAGCAGGCTCCAGGCTCTGAGGTGTCACCATAGAGCCCGACGCGGGGCTCGAACCCACGAACCATGAGATCATGACCTGAGCTGAAGTCGGACGGCCAACCGAGTGAGCCACCCGGGTGCCCCAGGAAGGCTGCATTTCTTACATGATGGCTAGCATCCGAGGAGGTGGCAAAAACATGACCATCCAAGGGCTGTAACAAGAACCAGCGTTGGGTCATTTCTACCATGTAACATTGATCGAAGGCTGTTTTATGCTGCAGTAACAGGGCCCCCCCAGATCCCAGTTGCTCAATACTGCTAAAGTTTATTTCTTACTCATGCAAAAAGTCCACGGCGGACACAGTCATTCTCCAGGACTGCTGTTCTCCATAGGATGGTTCATCTTTCCAGGGCACTTTGGTCTTTAAAAAAAAAATTTTTTTTTAAGTTTATTCATTTCGAGAGAAACAGAGAGAGCAAGCAGGGGGAGGGCAGAGAGAGAGGGAGAGAGAGAATCCCAAGCAAGTTCTGCACAGTCAGCACAGAGCCCAATGCAGAGCTTGAAGTCAGGAAGCACAAGATCATGACCTGAGCCAAAACCAAGAGTCGCTGTTTAACCAACTCAGCTACCCAGGCACCCCCAGGACGCTTTGGTCTTAAGGCACCCCTGTATCAGCATGTGCTTTCAAGATCACTGTAGGAAGACAAATTCACATGCTTCCATGCAAACGTGAGATGTGTCCTTTTCACTCACATTTCATTGGCCAAAGCGAGTTAAGTGGCCAAAACTTATTTCAAGGGGGCAACGAAGCACAATCCTCCCTGCCAGAAAGACAGGAGAACCTGGCATATGGGTAAGCAGCAGTGACGTCACTTCGTTCCTCCAGAGGGAGATGTGAGGATTGAATGAAATCGCATCATAACTGGGAACCACACAACCACACTGACAAGGGACTATTCGGAGGCTAGTTAGTACCACTCAACACTAAGTGACTAACTGTGGGGAAATAGGTTCTACTTACATAAATGGGTTAGGACAGAAAGCCGCCACCACGGGGCAAAAATGCCCAAATTTAGCTAGTGAAATTTTGTAATGAGATCATGAGTAACTTGTTATCACCTGCAGGAAATTACTTTCCATCTGATGCCAATGTACTATTGTACTGTGATCACAAACTCCACTTGCCCCCCAGACCCTTTGCTTCTTACAAGTTAATGATGACTGATTGTCTTCTCTACGTTCACCACGTGTGTAAGATCTTGAAAGCTCAACAAATACGGAGATGAAACCCCTGTTTGGGGCTTTTGTCTCCTCCCAGACATTAGCCTCTCTTGTATTCAATCCTGTGTCCTCTCCCTTGCTGGACAAGAGAGATCTCCAGACTGGTAGTCTGTGACAATTAATCCCTGCCCTCCAGCCTTAGGGAGACAACGTTACTGGTGAGTCATGAGTTACTACAGGTTTTGGAGTTTCCATGTTGTCTTAATTCAGTCCGGTTGCTATAATAAAATGCCATAGACTAGGTGGCTTATAAGCAACGGAAATGTCTTTTTCACCATTCTGGAGGCTGTAAGTCCAAGATCAAGGCATCAACAGATTCAGCGTCTGTTGAGCATTTGTCTCCTCAGAGACCCTTGTCTTCTCACTGTAACCTCTCAGGGCAGAAGGAGCAAGCAAGGTCTCTGGGGTCTCTTTCATAAGAGCACTAATCTCGCTTATGAGGGTTCCACCCTCATGAACCACTTACTTCCTGTGGCTCCACCTCCTAATACCATCACCGTGGGGGGTAGGATTTCGACATATAAATTTTGCAGTGACACCAACATCTCGAGACCTCACCACATGCTTATTCGTAAGGAGTTGAGACGCTTAAGTCTTTAATTTAAAAACACAGAAATTCTATGTGTGTGAAATGAATAGACACAATGACTTCAAACAACGCACAAAGTCCATTCCAATGTTTGTTTCGCTTCCCTATGTTTTCACCCCATGCGACTTCAACCCCCAAGACAAAACAATAGCCCAGACAGAGCACTGTGTTCTTTACTCTGAAAGGCCAGAAGATGCTCCTAAGAAGCCCCTTCCTTGTGTTTAGGTGGAGAGCCAGTGCAGAGGCTCTATCTTCAATTTTCCCTAGGACGGAGGCACATTCCAACCACCTCAAGCTCTTAGGGCGCAAGAGGGGTTGTTTTGGTTTAAATTATACATTTCCCACGCTGGTTCCCTTTGGAGAGATTTAAAACCCCTGACTAGTTTCCAGGCCTGCGTGACCTAATGGGGAGACAGCTGTGTACAATTTTAAAACGACTTCGGTGTTCTCAGGGAAGGCTACTTCATAATTAGCCAACCACTTGTTTTCCCTTAATCTGGGTAATTACCTTTTTTTGTAACTGAGGCAGGAGGGCTGGGAGCCAAACAAACCCAACAGGCGAAAGCAGCGTTAGGAGGAGAAGGGAAAATTAGCCAATCAGAGGGAGGCAGGGAGGTGGGCGGACCCAGCGCTGCCAGAGCCTTGGGGCTCCAGGGGAGGGACCAGGTTGGGGCAGGCTGGGAGCAGAGATGTTTGGAGTAGTGGGTTTTTCGGGGAAAGTGAGATTTAAAAACGACTTTAACGCTTTTAGTAAAAAGTTCTCCAGGAAATGTATGCTTCCCTGCTGTAGTACAGGGAAAATGCAGCCAATTATGCCGTCACTGATGGCCGACTCGTCCTAAGGATACCTACCGCAGCCTGCGATGATGCTCTCACTCGTGAGCCCCCTGGACTGGAAGCTCCACGAGCCAAGGTCTGAGTCGGCGTTTGCTTGGTGTGGTAATCCCAGAGCCTATCGTGGTGCCTGGCACATGGCAAGCTGTGAGTCTTGGCTGATTGAGGAATACACAAGTTTATTACAAACGAGAGTATTGGACCCTGCCCAAGGCTGTTACTCCGAAAACACGTCCTTATTGCCCAGTCCCTGAGTGTGGATGGTACAGGAGGCTGAGTATGACACTTTAGACCACTGGCTCGGAGCAGCCTCGAGCACTGCACCGGGGGTCCAAACCTGGCTTTGCTACTTACTAGCATGCAAGCTTCTAACCTCTCAGTGTCTTCACCTATAAAATGGGGGTGATCATAATGCCCATTGTACAGGGCTGTGGCAAGGATTAAATGAGTTCGCGCACACGAAGCCCTTAGAGCGAGCAGTGCCTTGTAAGTACCAATGAGTATAAAAATAAGAATTATGCGCTCCAGCCAGAAAACTGTTTGGGATAAATCTCTGATATGAGTTTGCGTTGCTTTTGCCCTCTCGAAAGAATTTAGCCTAAGCTTTAAACTTCAGCCATGTTTCTGGTTAATTGAGGTTTTGTTGGAGACTGTTGGTACCTAGGAGATACAGTTTGATGCAATCCATAGAAAACTGGTGTGCTTCATTATGCTTTTATTATATTTATGAAGCTTATTGAGGGTTCTTAATTATGACCTTTCCATTGGGAGTCCTTTTCTGGCTCCAAGAAGTGTGCTCACAGAATCCCACCAAGTTTTAAACCCTCAGTTATGGTCCTTTCTCTTTTTCTCTTACGGTGGTTTTACACGACATCACATGGCTAAGCTAGAGCTATGTTTGTCACAGTCTCCTTCCCTCTGTGGTTCCAGCTTAGACTTGGCCAAAGAGAAATTTGTATGAGATCTGGAAGGCAGAAGGGAAATAGTGACCAACATTCTCTGAAAACTGTGGTGTTTTAAACGCTGAAAGAGACCGAGCGGAGGTGCCGGAAGACTCGAGCTTGTCCTTGCCCTTCCTGACTCTACGATCCGCTCATTTTCCTGACTATTAGCTCTGCTGACCAATAGCAACTCACTCCCAGACGCAGGCAACAGCCTCCACGGTCTTCTCTAGTAGCCTTCTGTGCGTCGTCCTTCCCCCGCTGAAGTGCTTTTCTTCTCAGGTTCCCTGCAAGCTCCAACTTGTCCCTCGGTTGGATAAGGTCTTGCTCATTTAATAAACCCCTTGTTCTGTAGCACATATAGAAATTATGCTTGATTCTGCTTCCCTCATCGAACTCTGTTGCAGTTACTGTGGCTGGTCTCCAGGTCTGGCCTAGGGAACCACCTGGATCGTCACCCTTTTGTGAAGTCCCTCCACCTGGAGCCTGGATGGCTCCCTGGGTCTCTTATATCACCAGAATTCAGTGGAAATGGCACAGGCTTCCTCTGGCCCTATGACTCAAGGGGACAGTGACTGCTGCTTGCACACTCATGGGTGCCCCAAATCCCGAGCAAGGAAGTCAAGCTACCTGGCGGGAGAGGCCATGTGGAAAAGCCCTGAGGCTGAGACCCAGACCCCACTGCCCCTCCGAGCCCGGCCCCCCAGTCACTGTCACCAGAGAAGATGAGACAGGATGAGGGCAGGGGCATCTTGGACATTCCTGTTTCAGCTGACATCTGACTGTAGAGACAAGTGAGCCCAAGTAAGTCCAGAAGGAAAACTGACCAGCTAAACCCAGGCAATCCACAGAAGCAGGAGGAATAAGCAAATGGTTGTTTTTAAACCCTTTCTGTTGTGACGTAATTACAGGCTTACAGAAAAGATCTAAAAATAGTACCTCCCAAATCTATCCCTTTCACCCAGATGTTAACATTTCCTCCCACCCCACCACCCGGCCATTCTCAGTCGTTTGAGAGGAAGTCACAATATCTCTTCACCCCTACACGATTCAGTCGTATCTCCTAAGAACAAGAACACTATCTTCCTTAAACTTAGTATAATTATAATATCAAAAAGTCACATTTTAATAAATGCCATCATGTGATCTCCACACCTTGTTCATGTTTTGCCAGTTGCCCTCCAGACATCCATCCTTTTTAGCAAAAAAAAAATCCTGGTTTGCACACTGCATCCAGTTGTCCTTTCTCTGTAATCTCTTTTAACCTGGACCCATCCTGTTCCTCTCCCTTCTTTGTCTTTCATGACCTTGACACTTGCAAAGAATACTTACTGGCCATTTAGTTTGTAGAATGTCTGTCAATTTGGGTTTATGTGGTGTTTCCCCGTGATTACATTCAGGTTATACATTTTTTGGCAGAAATATGGGAGAAGGGATCAGGTGATGTGAAACTTGAATGGGGTTATGATGGTGTCTGAAAGTTTTGTCCATATAAAGTTACTATCGTTTTCTTTGTAATTAATAAGTATCTCACAGAGTGATATGTAGAGATCATGTGAATACCCTGTTTCTCATGACACTTTGATCCCCTCGCTTTAGTATCCATTGATGATTCAATTGATGAACCGTGATGGCTGACTTTTGATTTCATCCTTCCTTCTGCATTTATTAGTATTCTACTGAAAGAGATTTCCTTCTTCCTCATTTATTTATAAAAATCAGTTTTAACTAATTGTTTGATTCAATAGGTTACAATCTGTTACTATTATGAATTATTCTGATGCTTAAGTTGTCCTAGATGTGGCCTTTGGGGCTCTTAGGATCTTTGATATGTTCCCGTCATTCTTTGAGCACTTTCATACCGTTTTGACACAAGATGTTCCCGGTACATCTTGTACTGCCCCTGCCCCGGCCTTGGAATCAACCATTTTCCTAAGGAGCCCTCTTTCCTTTCAGAGGGAAAGTATTTAGAAACCAAAATCGGGGTTCCTGGGATGCCTATTGCTACAAGATTGTCCTTGCTTTTTGGCTTTCTTACTGGCCAGATCTAGGAAGTATATGTCTGTATACACATGCACACACACACATATACACCCACACTTTATTTTCTATCTCTCCCTTTGTATTAAAAACCATTGGTTCAAACCATAAGTTTATACTGATTTCTCTAATACCGATCCAACACGACAGAGCTTCACTTTAACTCTCTCCTTCTCCATATTTATGACTTCCTTTTCCAATAGTGAACAACCTCGTTCCTATGAACCATGATATATTGTTCTATTTTCTTAATCTTAGGATATACATAAAGTAGTTTCAAAATTGTTAACCCATACCTCTGCAGGAAAAGAAAAAAAAAAAAAGCAAAGTGAAATTACTGGCCTGAGTTCAATGTTTACAGATAATTTTCGTGTCTAGCTTCAGAATAGACGGCTCAAATACTTGGTTCAAACGTTACTCAAGATAGCTATGGTTGTTGTTTTCACCACTAAGTTTGGGGTGGTTTGTTTTGCAAGGGATTGTAGAATGACTTTGGAAATCAGCATTTATCACAGGTCCAATGTGAAGAAGAAATCAGGCAGGACCTAAGTGACATCAAGCGCTGCGGAAAGACGTTTCATCTGACCCTTGTAGAAATAGGCATTAAATTATTATCTTCGGCACGTCTTGGGTGAGTCTGGGAAGAGAAGTACTGGCCTTGGGCCTAATTATGAATGAGGTGAAATTCGTCTTAGACATCCTGTCTCTCTCCTCTCTCCATCATTCCCGTCTGATGGGAGTCTCGCCCTCCGGATACTCACTGCTCTCTGGCTGCCCTGAACATCCTGCTGTGGTTTCCCAACTTTGCTTTAGGTCTTCCTTTCAACCCTCCAATTAGTCTTTCTACTCTCAGCTGTGAATGACCTGTGAGCCCCTGAGAGGATAGCTGTCTAGTTAAACACATTCACAAGAGAGAGTGAGAATGTTAGCCAGCTAGTTACGTACCCTCTCTTAGGGTACATGTGTGCTGCGTTTATTAAACTCAGGCCCTGGGGAAGCATAGAAGGGAGAGGTCTTTGGACCAGACCTTTCCTATCCCGACCCCTGACTCCTGCCTACTTAAATCTGTGGACTAGAATTGTCCTGCTGGGAGGAACTGGAGGAAGGGTACCCAAAG
Source organism: Panthera leo (assembly GCF_018350215.1). Classification (NCBI taxonomy): domain Eukaryota; kingdom Metazoa; phylum Chordata; class Mammalia; order Carnivora; family Felidae; genus Panthera; species Panthera leo. Next base: position 46,778,196 of record NC_056695.1, on the reverse strand, counting down.
TACGCTAGCTTGGAATCCATTACAGGTAATTTCCCACTTGAATGGTTTAATGCATAAATAAATACATTGCATTTCTATACCTATGTTACTGGACTAGTGGGTTTATGAGCAATTATATTCCGTAGCTCTCGATTCAATGGAACGTCTTTACCATCTACCACGTGAGCAATACATGAAGCAATGTATGGAAGAACTGGTCCATGGAAACTATTAAGACCCCCCCATGCATCACCGCTGCCACCATCCAGCCACGTCAGCTGGATATGCCATTTCACATATGCCATTTCATAGGGTGGGATAATATTGGTGACCGTTCAAATTAAGGAGCTTGAAGAGAACTCCTTCTTGAGCTACTGGCTTGCTCAAGGGCACGGAGCATTTCACATACTGACCCGCACAACGTCCGTCCAGAAGGTGGTAGGGTGGGCTTCGGGCGCAGCTAGAAGGATTGGTCACAGACTATGTAACCGTTTCTCAGAGGTTTCAGAAATTATTTAGGGTAGGACAACCTTTCAATAAGAACAGAGAGTTTCCATTACAATCAAGATGAAGATTCAGAGTCCCTTAACTGAAATTTTCAAAGAGACACAACATTAGTCTGTACTCCAGGCTGGCAAGGCAGGGCATGATTCCCGATACAATGCCATGTCGGGTGAGAAATTGTGCCTGCCCATCCGAATCGGTCTCTGCAGCTAATTTCCTAAGTGTCTCAAGGGCAGAGCACGCTAAGTGAGCATTATAAACTTGAGTGTTACAGAGAAATTTCCAGGGAGCTACAGCACAAGTTAATAAGCTGAGACTGAATTTGGAGGGATGATTAAAGTACCTTGGCTTGTCCGTCTTCTGTGGCAGAGCCGCTTCACTTGGGGTTCAGGGCTGGGCTTCAGAGCATCCCTGCACTCCCCAAACTTCATGGGGTTTTGTGTAACGTCCTCCTCGTGCATCTTAATGAGGACAGAGGCAGCAGCTTTCCCTGGATTCTCAAGGGGGCCCTTGACCCCTCAAAGGTTAAGAATCTTGATGGAGTTAAGCAATTCTGAGACCGGGTCTCCTGAGACAAGTACTGTAGGCAGCCTCCACCTGAGGGGTGATGCCTTATGGGTGTGTTCAGATATTAATAGCCCCCTGCCTCCACCCTAAATTGTGACAGGAAGTAGAGCCCCAGGATGGCTCAAACGTGCCATGACTACCTCTGCTTCCCTAGCAGGAGTCCCTTTCCTCCTCAAAAGAGAATATTCAAATACACGTAAAGATTGGCGAAGGAGCTGACTGCTGTATTTTGTTTTTAAGAGGGAATCAGTCCTCCCTGAAGTCGTGTTCGACATTTGTCACGCTGGGCTGAGGCAGGCTTGGGAAGCAATGCAGTGAAATGTATTCTGGAGAACAGTGAAAAACAAGAGGGTGAATTATGCGGTCTTTGTGACTGGATATGCCTGTGAGCTCAGTCTCCTCCTCTGCAAAATGAGGACGCTAGTAATGAGTTCTGACTGCATAGAGTTGTTGGTGAGGATTTCATGAGTTTATGCTCCGTCCAGCCCCAGAGCGGTGCTCAACAGGCAGTAGGCAACATAGGTGGCTGTGTTATTGTCTTCACCATCAGTTTGATCGACATAGTCAAATTCATCAGAGTCCGTTGATGGTCAGCACAGACCCAAATTTGGAATCCATTTAGGATTCAGCAGCTATGTAGAGACGAGTTCATCAGTTAAATAGTAGGTAGGTTCGATTAATTTGATTTCCGGAGGCATTTATGGCGGGGAGTGGATGGGCTTGTTTATCAGGGAAAGCCAGCTTCAGGCCTGAAGCGGTGAATGCCGCATTTCTGCCTGGCACAGGGCAAAGTTCCAGTTCATGCGATGGAGAAAAACAGTCTGATCTTAACGACCACCTCCCGAGGGCCATCCATATCGTAAGGACTCTACAGGTTTTATCACACTGATTCTTCACGATAATTCTTCAAGGTCAGCTGGATATGCCATTTCACATATGGGAAAATGGAGCCCCAGGCTGAGTAATTTTCTCAAGCTTGCTCAGCTGACTGGCATACACATTGACCGACTCCAAACACTCAGCTTCCTTCTGATTTCACAATTATCAACCAAAAGGAGAATCATTTTATGACGTCACCCGATTTTCCTATGTTAGCAATGCAGCTTCTTTCAGGAGACCTGGGGAAGGAAGACGGGACGGGAACCATCGATTTCTTCGTCAGTTCTCAAATTCAATGTGCTCTCTACTAGCCTCCCTTTCCCACACTCCGTGTTCTGTGCGCGCCTCCCCAATTCTTCCTCTTCTGCAGCCCTTGTCCCACTTAGCGTCATCACTGTCTTGCCTGTCTTCCCAAAGGCCAAGAAGCGATGTTTATCCTTCCTTTTAGTTCCTCCAGTTGCCTATAGGATAAAGTCTGAACGTCTGAACTCCTTATTGTGGCGTACAAGGCCATGGTCTGGAGTTTCCAGGATATTCACCCCAAAATGACCCACAGATTCCCCCTCCTCTGGGAACTGTTCCCTCTTCCATGCAGAGTTGGGCTGCCAGTCACCATATTTGCAAAAATGTGACCTTACCTCTTAGCCATAGTAGATTGGACCAGGGGTAGTCCCGTGACTGCAGCCGTACCAGTCAGAGTTCTGTCCCCAAGAAATTGGATTTGGAACCACAGAATTACTTTCTCTGTGCCTGAGTCTGTCTCATGTAAACTCTAGAGCTATGAGCCGGACAGGTGTTCTGTGACATGAACTGGATTGTGCAGAATTCTTGTCTGGAGGGAGAGAGAAGGAAAGAGATGCCCGTCTACAGAGAGAAGCAGAGAAAAAGATGGAGAGTGAACACTGCCTGGACTCACCCTGACCTTCTACCTCCAGGTTTTAGTTCTTCCTGGCATCCTGGTGTGCCCCTGCCTCTGGGTCGTGAGAGATTTTCTGTTGCTTTTCTTTTTTTTTAACGTTTTATTTATTTTTGAGACAGGGAGAGACAGAGCATGAACAGGGGAGGGTCAGAGAGAGGGAGACACAGAATCTGAAACAGGCTCCAGGCTCTGAGCTGTCAGCACAGAGCCCGATGCAGGGCTCGAACTCACAGACCGCGAGATCATGACCTGAGCTGAAGTCGGCCGCTCAACCGACTGAGCCACCCAGGCGCCCCTCCTGTTTCTTTATAGTAAAGTTTTCTCCTTAGCTTAAGCCAGCTTCGGTGGGTATTTACATGCTATTAAAGACCCAGCTAATCTGACCCCACCTTTCCTCCCCACATCTCTCACCAGTTCTTCCACCTTCCCTCTGTCCTTTCTGTGCTTTCTTCTTTTGCATCAGCCATGAAAGCATTCGATTCCTTACCGTTTGCTCCGCGTTCGTTACGCCGCCTTAGGTCATGCTCTTCCTTCTGCTTGGAATCCCCTTCCCTATCTTATTTGGCCTCAGATACTCTTACTCACCCTTTAAGGCTCTGTTCCTATGCTACTTCCCTCCTGAGGCTTTGCGCTAGTCCTTCCTGGGGTCTCAAGGCTTTGTTCATACCCTGTTCTGGAGCTTGCCCTCTTGACTTCGTGTTTATATGTCTGCCTCCCCATTAGACTGTAAGCTCCCTGCAGGCAGGATGCAGCCTTCCTCATTTTCTCAATCCTACTGTCTGTAGCTCAACCTGTAGAATTTCTTACATATGTTGGCCAAAGGAGGGTCTGTGGCTCAAAATTCTTGGCATAGACATGGTACATGGGTGGGGGGTAGAGATGCCTTCAGAAGGAGCCCCAAGATGGGACTATTGCAGAAAGGGAAAGATAGGGAGCCTCAAGGAATCAAACCTGTACTCCTTCATTCTGGACTTCCCTCAAAGCACCCCATAGGCTCTGGCTTGACCTTGCTTCCTTTCTGGTCAGTAACTTAACATGGCCCCAGAATATTAGGGCCCCATGGCTGACCTTGGGCACCCCAAAACTTGGCAATGAATGAACATTTGACATTGTTTCTGTTCCCTCCTTTCAGATCCTCTCTCAGGCACCTGATAGGCCCACATTTCCTTCTGGCTATCCTTTCCCTTCCTCTTCTCTCCTCCCCCCTCCACTGCTATCTCCCACCTCTACCCCGGACATGCCACTCTATCAGAATTCTTTCAGGACCCGTATCTTTGACATTTCACTTTATGAACTAATGAGAATTTATTATTTACTGTGCCAGGCAGTGAGCTACGTGCTCCCGGAGAGTTTGAGCCGGAAGGGGGACATTGTGTACCCGGCTCTGGTGTCCGATTCCCTGGGCTTGGATTCTGCTAGGAATAGGATTACTAATGGTTTCTAGGGGGCCCTGGGTGGTTGAGTTGGTTGGGTGTCTGGCTTTGGCTCAGGTTATGATTTTGTGGTCCATGAGTTCGAGCCCCACACCGGGCTCTATGCTGACAGCTCAGAACCTGGAGCGTGCTTCGGATTCCGTGCCTCCCTCTCTATCTGCCCCTCCTCCGCTCACGCTCTCTCTATCCCTCTCTCAAAAATAAATAAAAACATTAAAAATTTTTTAAATAAATAAACAGTGGTTTCTACCTCAGGGTACTGTTATAAAATTTAATGCACGTGAGGCATTCAGAAGAGCACCAAGCATACAGAAAGTGCTCAATAAGTTCTTATTTGTGGGTAAAGATAACATTCCTCCAACTTGAAGACACATGGGCATCCTAAGGAAGCTAAATGATACGGTGACCCTTCAAACCGATATTGTTAAATATCTGTTCAAACTTTATTTAGGCAGTGGTTTGCAAACTTTTGCACACACCAGAATCATCTGGAGGGCTTTAAAGACAGCTGGGCCTCACCCTCAAAGTGTCTGATTCAGTAGGTCTTGTACTGCCTACGGTTTACATTTCTTTTTTATTTTATTTTTAAGTTTCTAGTTATTTTATTGTTGTAAGAACACTTAACATGAGATGAGATCTTCCCTCTCAACAAAGTTTTAAGTGTAGAATACAGTATTATTTTAGCATCATAGTATAACGTATTATACATTTTTAAATTTTTTATGTTTATTTATTTATTTTGAGAGAGAGAGAGAGAGAGAGAGAGCGCACAAGCAGGGGAGGAGCAGAGAGAGAGAGGGAGAGAGAGAATCCCAGGCAGGCTCCCCGCAAGAGTCAGATGCTTGACCAACCGACCGAGCCACCCAGACGCCCCATATTATATGTTAATTATAGGCACAGTGTTGTAGAGCAGATCTCTAGAGCTTATGCATCTTGCATGTGGAGACTTTATGCCCATTGATTAGCAACTCCCCATTTCCCCCTCTTCCCTGCCCCTGGTAAATAACCACAATTCTACTCTCATTCTATGAGTTTGACCATTTCAGATACCTCATATAAGTGGAATGATGCAATATTTGTCTTTCTATGACTACTGACTTTCTATGACCACTGTCATTTCTCCATTGTATGTTCTTGGTGTTCTTGTTAAAGATTAGTTGACCGTATATGTGTGGATACGTGTGATATATGTGTAATTTCTGGCTTCTCTATTCTGTCCCATTGGTCTACATGTTTTTATGCCAGTCCATACTTTTTGGTTATTGTGACATTGTAACATATTTTGAAGTCAGGAAGTGTGATACTTTCAGCTTTGTTCTTTGTGTGTTAAGATTGTTTTGGCAATTCTTGGTCTTTTGTGGTTCCATATGAATTTTAGTATTTGTTTATTTTTGTAAAAAATGCCATTGGGATTTTGATAGGGATTGCATTGAATCTGTAGATTGCTTAGGATAGTATGGACATTTTAACAATAGTAAGTCTTCTAGTCTATGAACAGAGGATGTCTTTCTTGTATCTTCTTTAATGTCTTTCATTAGTGTTTTATAGTTTTCAAAATAGAAGTCTTTTACCTCCTTTGTTAAGTTTATTCCTAAGTATTTTTTTCCTTTTTAGTGCTATTATAAATGGAATTATTTTATTAATTTCCTTTTTCAGATAGTTCATTTTTAGTGTATAGAAATGCAACTGATTTTTGTATCTTGGTTTTGTGTCCTGCAACTTTATTGAATTCATTTATTCTAACGTGTGTGTGTGTGGTCTTTAGGGTTTTCTATATATCATATCATGTCATCTGCTAATAGACATTTTCATTTCCTATTTGCATATCTTTTATTTCTTTTTCTTGCCTAATTGCTCTGGCTAAAACTTCTAGTACTATACTGAATAGAAGTAGCAAAGAGCCAGCCTCATTGCTTTGTTTCCTGGTCTTAGAGAAAAAGCTTTCAGTTTTTCACCATTGAGTATGATATTAGCTCTGATGAATACAGATGCAAAAATCCTCAGTAAAATACCAGCAAAGTGCATTTAACAGCACGTTAAAAAGATCATGCACCATACCTAAGTTGGATTTATTTCTGGGCTGCGGCAATGGTTCAATATGCGAAAATCAATTAATATGATACTTCACATTAACGAATGAAGGCTCAAAATCACATCATGATCTCAACAGATGCAGAAACAGTATTTGAATTATGTCCTTTTATGATAAAAACTCCCAAGAAACTGAGCATAGAAGGAAATTGCCTGAAAATAACAAAAGTTATATAGGATTTGCATTTGTAACAAGTTACCAGATGATGCTGATTTGCTGGTCCGGGGACGAAACTTCAAGAACCACTTTTTTAGGGCTAAAACTAACAACACACGTAACAACAGTTGGTGAGGATACGGAAAGAGGAGCCCTCTTACACTGCTGGTGGGAATGCAAACTGGTGCAGCCTCTCTGGAAAACCATATGGAGGTTCTTCAAAAAGTTAAAAATGGAACTACCTATGACCTAGCAATGGCACTACTAGATATTTATCCAAAGGATACAAAAATACTGATTCAAGGGTCACGTGCACCCGGATGTTTCTAGCAGCACTATCAACAATAGTCAAATTATGGAAAGAGCCCGAATGTCCATCAACTGGTGAATGGATAAAGAAGATGTGGTGTACATGTGCACACACGCGCGCACACACACACACACACACACACACACACACACACTGGAATATTACTCAGCCATCAAAGAGAATGAAATCTTGCCATTTGCAATGATGTGGATGAAACTAGAGTATATTATGCTAAGTGAAATAAGTCATTCAGAGAAAGACAAATACCACATGATTTCACTCATATGTAGAATTTAAGAAACAAAACAGACGTACATAGGGGAAGGGGAGGAAAACTAAAATAAGATACAAACAGAGAGGGAGGCAAACCATAAAAGACTCTTAATTGGAGAGAACAAACTAAACTGCCGGAGGGGAGGTGGGGGGATGGGCTAAATTGGTGACAGGCATTAAGAAGGGAACTTGTGATGAGCGCTGAGTGTTACATGTAAGTGATGAATCACTAAATTCTAGTCCTGAAACCAATACTACATAATATGTTAACTAACTTGAATTTAAATAAAATCGTGGAAGAAGAAGAAAAAAAGAACCACGTATTTACAGCCAGGGTTCACAACCTTGGTTGTACATCAGAGCACTCAGAGAACTTTTTTTTTTATTTGAAGTTTATTTATTTATTTTGAGAGTGAGAGCACAAGCAGGGGCAGGCAGAGAGAGGGGAGATCCCAAGCAGTCTCTGTGCTGACAGCACAGAGCCCAACGTGGGGCTCGAACCCACGAGCTGAGCTGTGAGATCATGACGTGAGCCGAAGGCAGATGCTTAACTGACTGAGCCACCCAGATGCCTCGAGAACCACTCAGAGAACTTTTAAAAACAACCGATTTCTGAGCTGTATCCTCTGGAAATAAGTGAAGAGCAATCAAGTAAGGCCAAAGGCTATTTATTTGGAGTTTGCCCTAGCAGGAGAATCAAACACTACCATCCTGTGCATTTGGTAGAGACTCAAAGGCAGGCTCTCTGGGCTCAGACCTAGTTTGCAGCGACACGGCTAAACGCACCAAGAAGGTTCAGATTGTGGGTAAATGCGGGACCCGTTATGGTGCCTCCCTCCGGAAAATGAAATAAGCCAGCATGCCAAGTACACTTGCTCCTTCTGTGGCAAAACCAAAATGAAAAGACAAGCTGTGGGGATCTGGCATTGTGGTTTCTGCATGAAAACCGTAACAGGTGGTGCCTGGACCTATATCGCCTTTTCTGCTGTCACAGTCAAGTCGGCCATCAGAAGACTGAAGGCGTTGAAAGACCAGTAGAAGCTTCACCATGTGAAACATTGCTAGCCTATAATAAACCGGTTAATTTAAATAACAAAATTCAAAAGAGAGAGAGAGGGAGAGACCCAAAGTCAGGCAGAAGAGTGGAGAAAAAAGGCTTTTAGGTATGCCGTATTCGGGGTTGTTGAAATGGGAAAGCTGGAAGGGGGCTGACCAGAAGTGGGGCATGCAGTGTGATTGGTTAGGGGTGCATATTTGACTTTCCCTGGTTGATTTTCAGTTGGAAGCAGGGCCCAAAATTAGGAAAGCTGGCAGATATTAGGTACTGAGTGTTTGGGGCCAGTTGCTACAAAGGCTGTGTTGGTTTCCCGGGCTGGTTGCTGCAGATAGCGGGTCAGAATTCTATTGTCATATAAAGTCTGGCTGTTGTCCATTTGTATATTCAGTCTCTCAACCTAAACCAGTTGAATCGGAATTGCTGAGAGCAGGCTTAATTAAACACACACACACACACACACACACACACACACACACACTTTTTAAACTCTCCAAATGATTCCCATGAGAGTCAAGGTTAAGAAGCATGATTTCAAGAGAGAGCCTAAGTGCTCTGCAGGGTAGGGGTGGAGAGTGAGGAAGGACGGTGGTATTGCTTTTCCTTTCCTCCCTTCTCCCCAGGAACAAATTCCCTGGGTGAAGTGATTTGTGTGCTAACAACAGGTTAGTGATTGTCTTTGAACCTGGAGGCACTCTAGATGATGGATCCCCACCCCCAGGGCAGGAACTTACTGAAAATATGACAGCTAACAGTATTTGCCCTTTGTTTTACCATCTCTCATAGATTGGCTTCCACTGAAATTAGAATAAAAACCAAACTCACCGGGACCTACATTGCCCCTGCCAGTTCTCTGGGCCCATCTCCTGCCCCTGTTCCCTCGGTCTCCACACTCCCCCTTTACCATCCCCAGGTCAGCCTGTTCCTGCCACAGGGTGTGGTCCTCTCCATGACCATTCTCTCCTCTTAGAGAAGCCTCCCCCAAGGCCTTTTGCTGGGGTACTTCTCACCTCTCTCAGTCCCTTTTAGTCCTGTTTCTCTATTTGCTTTGTAGCACTTACCTATCTGAAATTAATCAGAAATTAATCAGTGTGTATGTTTATTGCCTCTCTCTCCCCAAAGATCTCTCCCCTAAGGCAGAGATCTTGTCTGTCAACAAGACACAGCTGTATTCTTAGTGCTCGAAACATAATAGGTGCTCAGTAAACGTTTGTTGAGTGAATTAAGGGGGCCAGGTCTTTGCTGGCCAGCCTTCTGTCGTTTACGAACTGTGACTTTGGGCAAATTTTCCCATCTATACGAGGGAGAAGTGATACCTTCCTAGGCTTTCTTGCAGAGCTGCTGTCCTGGTCCAATCAAATTTCAGTAGATTTAAGCAGAAATGTGCTCTTCAGTGCGGGAGATGCTATCATTACGTCTGCGTTTCAAAAGGACCTTCACCCAACATGATGGCTTACATGTCCGAGAGTAAGTCTGGTGAATGTAGGGATGTTTTGAGAGAATCGGGCACTTCCGGGTCCTCAAATGCTGCCACCCTAATCATCTCTGTGCCCAGAGCCAGTGAATGGGCTACCTTCCAACAGAGTCTGTATCACCCGTGACAAGGGTGCTGTAATTTTGGGGGGGGGGGAGTCACTTGGGTGAAATCAGTTGAACCAAGAGTGAGGGTGTGGCAGCCAAGTGTGTTCCCCTCTGTCCCGCTGGGAGAACCCGTGGGGGTGCTTAGGTGGGACAGCCTCCAGCTGTCCACCTGTGTCTCCCGCATGGCATTCGTGCCGAGACCACACTTGGACGGGGCTGCTCCCAGCCAGTGACTGAGCATGACAGAGATTCTGGAGTTGGACAGTGCCTGCCCCATGGGCCATCTTTGCTCGGGAGCTGCTCACTGCCTGGCCAAGACTTTCTCAGAGCTGCACTGCAGTCTGAGGTTATTGTGTCTCGTATCCCTCCCTCTCGCTCTCCTGTCTCAGATGTCAGACCTGCACTGTGGTCTGAAACCTCTCCCTGCTTACACCTGATTTCTCCCCTTTATCCTTTAGAAGCGGTTCCCGTAACATATTGCTGGTGCATCTGATCCCATTTTGGTGTCTGCTTCTGAGGAGACTCACCCTGACACAGAAGAGTTGGAAACAACCCTTTATTTCTCCCTGTAGCCGTTCCCTCCTGGTTTTGATTTAGGCCCTGTAACAGCTTGCAAGGTATAAAAGTTTAATAAAGGAATCATCGATTAGGAACCGCCCTGCCCCACCCTGTCTCTTCCTCCTTTAATGGGGTCTACAGCAGGCTTCACTGGTGGGAGTAAATACTACTCTTCCCGTTCAGGGCCGAGGGAGGTGGCCCAAGGGCTGCTGGTAGAGAAGGGTCATGCAAATCACGGAAATGCATGCTTTGGGAAGTCCCCTCTTTTAGAATCCCCGGTGGACATATGCATCATTGCCCTCAAGGCCAGCTCATCCTAGGATGGAAGCAGAACTTGGCAGAGAGGATTGGAAATAAAGGCAAAGTTGCCAAGTAGAACTAATCGATGACAGGGTGCAGGCAGAAGGCTAGGAGGAGGAAGCAGCAGTGCCTGGTGGACATTATGCAGGGACCGTTCCCACTTGTCAACTGAAAGTATTCAGTAAGCACCGAAGTGCAGAAAATACTGCTTGAAGGGGTTGTCCAGAGCAAGTGAGAGAGGGGATCAACAGGACGTTCTGGTAGGGGTCGTGGGGAGCTTCTAGCCCAGTGGATTTCAAACAGGTCCCTGGAGTTACCGCTGGGATTTCCTGGCAGGATGAGTGGGGGTCCCTGCGGATATGGGTTCCCTTGTCTTCCCATCCTTCAACCCAAACGGCTCCAACTGCAAAGGTTCTGCCTCTGAAAACCGAGTCTGAAACTGCTAATGTAGTGTCCCCTCAGAAAAATGGACGCCCAGAGAAGTCGCGTGACTGATCCAAGGTCACATAGCAAGCTAACAGCAAAGGTGGATGGGATTAGAACCCAGGGCCCTTCACTTTAGTCCTGTTCTCTTTCTGCTTCATAATGCCACCCCCGCAAGGAATCTGTAATTTCTGTGTCAGCTTAGTGGCTATGTCAGCTTGGACACAATCTGTCAAACTTATTGGCCAATACACCGAGCAGATGGTCAGGCTGGGGTTGGGTAGATGTGTCAGTTTGCTGTTTAGAGAAAAAAAAACCAAAGCGATCTCCCTGCTTTTTCCTCAAGTTGTCACTTAGGCGTATGTTACTTCTCCTGACTCGCGGATACTTCAATCCGTCATCGGACAAACGTTCCACTGCCTTGGCGGCGTCGAGTGGTGGGAACAGCATGGACTCGGGAGCCAGACAGATCTGGGGTGGAGCGCTGACTCCCACACCAGGGCCTTCTCAGATAAGTTCACGTGATCTTTTGGAGCCTCAGTTTCTGCATGTGTGTGATACGGAGAGCCTATGTTACAGGCTGCTTTGAGGATTAGAAATGATAGAAGTGAAGCACCTAGCCAGTGCCCAGCACATCGTAGGTGCTCCCTAACTGGTAGAGTGTAATAGAAGGGTGGGAACGCTTGTCCTTATGACCCTGAAGGAGGCAGCGTAGAGGGGGACGCAATGTATGTGGCAGTGAGGAGACAATGAGCTGCTAAGATGAGGGAGAAACAAATGTGATCAGTGGTTTAGGGGAGGAGGGACTTGCCTTGAAATTTTAAGGGATGGATGGTGGTTGGGGAGGTGGAGGTTACATGAGGAGGGGATACTAACATGAGCAAAGAGGCAGAGGGGGAAAAATCAGAGCCATGGAGTTATGGGGAGCAGACTCTGGTAAATCACCGGAGTGTCGGGAGAAACCAAAGAAACCCACGTCATTGCTCCAACGGGGAGGAAGATGCTGTGCAGTGTAAGATGGTAAATTCTAGAAACAGTCCATTGTTCTTGATGTGCACTCTGAGATGGTTAAGAGCTGAGGAAGGAGTAAACCCCAGGCTTTCTCATTTTTGTATCTCTGGGCCTTTGCCCCAACCCCTAAGAGGTGAGGAAACCGAGAGCCAAAGGCCTCTAGTGACTTCCCCAAAGTCACGCGGCTGGGAGTGGCAGAGTTGGACCCGTACCATCTGACTCCCCAGACCCGTCGTTCCTTCCAGTTGCACATTTCTTTGGTTTCTCTGTAGCGTGAAATGCGGGACTGGGCAGATAGATAAGAAATACTTGGGGGAAAAGCAATAAATCTTGACTGCAGCTCAGATGAATAGCAGATGCTACAACAGTGCTCTTCACCACTAAGTGCGCATTGAACCCCTCCAGGGAGCTTAAAAAAAAAAAAAAAAAAGGAATGTGGAAATCAGGCTCCAATGCACCGCTTGCATCAGTATCTCAGGCAGGGCCTGGGCATCCGTGGGTTCTAGTGTGCGGCCAGGACTGTGAGTCATCGAGCTGAACTTGTGATACACCTGGTCCAACCTACGTTGGCGTTTCTCAGAAGGGCTCCTGAATGGCGCGCCATCTGTATAATCCACACGCCCTTCTGCAGTCCTCTCACGGGCAGGCCGCGATCTCCCTCCCTCTCTCTTCTCCCGCCATATTGCCTCTTGATTTGGTCTTCGTACTCATGGTGGTGACAAATTAAACCTCCCGGAACAATCAAAGGAGACCTGATGGTGGGTGAGCCATCTGGAGATCCTTTTTGGTTAGCTTGGACTTTGGGGAGGCTGAGGGGAAGAAAGTGGGAAATGACTCATCCTCCAGACGAAACATAAAAATGGTACTTATTCAAGAAGGGTTGTGGTACTTGGGCTGTAACTTTTCCTCCTGTTTCTCAGTGATTCCAGATGGTCCGTTTTCTCTTCTGCACCCCCGTGGCCATGCTCGCCGCCATATGTAGGAGGCACGGACTCTTTGGGCCACTCCTGTTTCAGTTTACAAAGTGAATCTGGTTTAACAATGCATGTCTGTAAAATGCTTTATGAGGACCCGAGAGAGAATTTGCACGGTGGTATCTTTTACAGTATTCTCTCTTTCATAGATGGGAACAGTAGAAGGAGTCAGTCCATCACAAACCTTTATTGAACATTTGTTTTGCCTAAAATGGAGCTAGTGTTACAGTCCTGCCCCGGTCCCCTGCCTGGGTCAGGGTGCTCATCCCACAGCTGCTCTATGCTTGGTGGTTGCAGGTGGCTCTCAGTTGTCACCCTCTCTGGCGTAGCGTCCTTGGCCAACAGGCACCTCCTCACCCAGGAAGTGGCACCCCTCAGGCTGGCCCATCCATGGCTGATAGTCGGGAGTACAAGATGCCAACCCCTTGACTCAAATGGGTGTGCTTTAAGCCCCTCGCAATCATGGCTATCATTGACCTGAGCCATATCCTTGCTTAGCCTTTTTTCCTTCTGTGTCCTTCCTTCCCTTCGGGCACCGCCTCAAAAAAATCACGGACTCTGAGGTCCTTCTTCAAAATACCTGCTAGGACACTGACCAGAGACAGAAAGTTTGCTAGGTGTCGTGGGAGCTGCAAAGATGTTTACGATATGATTCTTATTTGTGAGATGCTTCTGGGTCCATTGCAGAGGCAAAGCATTAACACACAAAAAGTTAATGGGGAAAGAAGTAAATACCAAGGAAGACACTTTGGGACAAGTCACAGGCACTACACAATATTTAGGTGAAATGTAGAGGTAGAATGGTTTCAAGGATGGTGGCAGAGACCCAAAGAAGCATCTGAGAGGAGGAAATAGCATGAACGACTTTATAAAGGCAAGAAAAAAACACAGTGTGGGACGCAGAGCTGTGGTGCAGGGTTCTAAACCTTAGGCTGCCTCGGGACTACCTGGAGGGAGTGGCAAAACACAGGTCAGCAGCCCCACACGGTTTCTGACCGGTAGGTGTGTGTTTGGGGTGAAGTAATTGGCATTTCTCCCAAGCCCCCAGGGGATGCTGCTGCTGGTCCGGGGTCCACACTTTGAGAACCACGGCTGTAGTGGGCTAAGATTTGAGGGACCAGGAATTGTTATTTTCTGGCATTTCTGGCAGGGACCCTCCTGCCACCACTCAGATTTCAGAGGAGACAGGGTAGACACTTAAAGATCATGGCGTCAGATTCTTGTCCTCTGATTTTTAAGGAGGCATTCTTAAATCCCAGCAGAGAAGCAATAACCTTAAAAGCCTTGGCTTAAGAGTGCAAGGGCCAGGGCTTGAGGGAGAAAAGGGTCCTCGATTTCCAGATTTCCAAAGCTTGGCTCTAAGTAGGAGAAGCTGCAGTTTCCCAGACTGAGATCCTAGGGTTCAGGATAAACCAAGGTGCGGCAAACAAGGGCCTGTCTCCTGTTTTTGTAAATGTTTCTCGGAACACAGCCGTTCCTGTTCACTTACACATTGCAGGGACTGCCGTCCTGCCACAATGGCAGAGCTGAGTAGTTGCCACAGAGAGGGAGTGTTCCACAAAACCAGTATTTCACATCCGGCCCTTAGAAAAAGTATGCCACCCTCTGCTACAAACCACAGAGTCAGGAACACGGGGTGGGGGGGGGGGGGAGGGGGGCGTGGGGGGGGTTGATGAAGAGCAGTTTCCCCATTTCTGAGAAGGGAGATGGATGTCTTACCGGCTGATGGGAAAGGAGGTCGTTAAGGTGACGATGAATTGGTCACTTAGCCCAGAAATAAGGGTACGCACAAAGTTACGTTCAGAAGAATAAACTTGCATTTCTGCACTTCTGAGTCATCTGTGAAACTCCTATCTGCTAGGGGTAATTGAGCAGAGTCAGAATGGGAAGGGTGGAAGGTACACGTGGTCACACTGGGCGGCGGGCCGGGGCGGGGGTTGGGGGGGGGCGCTTTTACACTCGGGAGGCAGGGAGTGGGTCTGGCCCTCCTGAGCACCGCCCCTATTGCACCGCAGGGTCTCTAACTGTGAGGAGGTGTAGAATCAGGAACAGTAATCGTTCCCAAAGTCCTCCGGAGGCCACGCCTCATGCTTATCAAGCTGTCCTCTGACACTTCAGCTCATCTGAACCCCACCGCTCCTCTGGAGGTGTGGCCCTCACTCCACCTTAGAGACGAGGCGCCTGAAGCCCTGAGAGCCCCAGTGACCTGTCTTGGGGCTTGGTGTGTGGGCTTCTCACCCCTCCTCGGGGCTCCCTCGTCATACTGTCCAAGAAAGGGGGAGGCTGACCACCGCCCCCCCCCCCCCCAAGGATGGCTGAACTGGGTCACAGGAGAGGAGAGAGGAAAGCTGTGGAGGACGGTTCTATATGTAATAAAGGGAATACACTCATTCGCTCACTCACACTTTCATTTTCTAGTTCCAGAGGACATATTCCTCCCCGACTTCTGAGAAGAAATACATTTCGGTTCTCCCTGCCCCTCAAAGCCCTTAAGTCCTTAAAAGCCGTTCTCCGGTCACACTTGTTCAGGAAAGCAGCGCAGTGGAAGGAAGGAAAGCAATAAGGATTTACAGTCAGATAACTTTGGATTTCAGGCCCAGTCTTGTCACTTAAGAGCCAGGTGACCTGGGATAAGTCATTTAACCTTTCCGGACCTCAGGTTGCCCTTCTATAAACCAGGGGTCATAAGCTCCGCCTCCAGACGTTCCATGGGTAGCAGGTGTATATGAGGGAGGGTTGTCTGCTGAGGGACCAGGTGCCATCGGCATCGCTCTATTGCCCCAGGAAGCCTTGCTGTGCTAACAGGACCGCTGTCTGACGTGGCAATTAACGTGGCTTGATTAAGTCATACGCTTCATCAGAGGGAGGGGCAGCTTGCAGACAACAACAGATAACCGGGGAAGAGGGATCTCGGGGGTCCAGATTCTTCCATCAGCCATAGAAAGGCGTGCCCGGGCCCAGGCACGTTTGGTCTGTGTTCCCATGAAGAGACCCCTCCTTCCACGAGTTTCCCTTCCTGTAGAGTAATCTTAGGAAAGTAGCTTTCTTTCTTTTTTTTTTTTTTTTTAGGGTTTATTTATTTATTTTGAGAGAGAGTGCAAGTGGGGGAGGGGCAGAGAAAGAAAGAATCGGAAGCAGGCTCTGCGCTGACAGCTCAGACTGATGCAGGGCTTGAGCCCACAAACCTCGAGATCATGACCTGAGCCGGAGTCGGACGCTTAACCGACTGAGGCACCGAGGCGCCCCAGGAAATAGCTTCATCAGTGGGCAATGCCTAGACAGCTTGGACCAGTAGTCTGGGTGCAGGGGGAGGGGGGCAGCGGAGGGGAGGAGGCAGTGCACAGAGAATACGTTTTCCTGGCCTAAGAAGCCACAGTAGGCTCCGGGCTAGCCCTTCCCTATTGTCTGGGCCGGGAGACCCTAGGAAGAGGAAGTGACTCTGTGATTCTGTCACTGCATTAGAACCGCACATGCCTGCATCTCGAACACTTGGGACTGGATCCCAGACTGTCTCTCCAAGGAGGAGCGGAGAGACAGGCTGTCTAATACCAAGTAAAAAAGAAGCTCAGGGATGCTGGAAACATTCACAAAGCAGAGTTGGTTCTTAGCAGAACCACGGGTTTCATTTTGGGATCAAATAAACATCTCCCTCCCTGACAAGTGAGTTGAACTAGAAGTCCTTTCTTTCGACTTGTGCGATAGAGTGACGAGTCTGGTGAGATCCAGCGACTACAGGCTGGTTCGCAGAAGGATTTTTATTTGCTTCTCAGTCTCCGTACGCAGCAGAGGGTCTGTGCGGTCGGTGGGCACCGTGACGTACCTCTGACAATTCTCCAGGAGGAGGGAGCACCAGTGGCTGAGTAAGGCCCGGGCCACAGTCTCTGTGCCCAGCACCCACAGTCCTGTGGTGAGTTAAGGCAAACGACCGTATCCACTCTGGAATAAAATAACTAAACAGCGAGATCCAAGCCTTGTTCCGAAAGGAACGATTTATTTAAAAATAAACCTTTGCCTGGGAAGAGAAGCAAAGGCAACCAGCTCACATTCCCGGTGCCGACGTCTCGATAGAAGCCGGTGTCCAAGTGGAGGCTGTGAGGTACGGGATGGGCTGCCCAGGAAGGTGGTGGGTCTCCTCTCCCAGCAGCCATCAGGATAGGGTCAAAGCCTCACCAGCCTGCGATGATTAAGTATGGTTCTGTCTAACAGGCCAATGAACCAAACGCCTGGTCAGTGACCCTGCCTCCCCCCTCCACCCCCCCCCCCATTTCTGCCATTACAAATT
Source organism: Panthera leo (assembly GCF_018350215.1). Lineage (NCBI taxonomy): Eukaryota > Metazoa > Chordata > Mammalia > Carnivora > Felidae > Panthera > Panthera leo. The sequence goes on along the minus strand of NC_056695.1, from coordinate 46,760,901 downwards.
ATGCGGCCATTAACATCCTTGTACATCAGCCTTGGGTGTGTTCGCTTCTCTCGGGGTAGATTCCCAGGAGTGGAATTGCTGAGTCGAAACTTCAAATCTTTCATTGTAATAGATGTTGTCACACAGCTTTCTCAAACGTCCATAACCATTTGCAGCTCCAGCAACAATGCAGGAGACTCCCCGTGGCTCTTCATCACCGCCAACAAACCCGTTCCATCTGCAGTCGCCCGCCCCCCCGGCCACCCCATCCGCAGTTCCGCTGCCCGTGGTTTCTGTTACCCGAGATCAACCGCCCTCTGAAGGCAGATGACACTTCTGCTGCTGGAAGGTCAGAAGGTCAGCAGTGGACTAACGCTACGTCACTGCGCGTGTGTCACTCACGCCACTTCGTCTCATCACGCCGGTATTTTATCATCTCCCATCATCACAAGAAGGGTGAGTACAGAACAATAAGGCGTTTTGAGAGACCACATTCACATAACTTCTCTGACAGCATATTTTTACAATTGCTCTATTTTATTGTTAGTTAACTGCTGTTTATTGTCGATCTCTTACTGTGCCTAATTTAGAAATCGAGCGGTATCATAAGAATGAGCGTATAGGTAAAAACATGGTGTAGACAGGGTTCGACACTTTACACAGTTTCAGGCATCCGCTGGGGGTCTAAATTGTTTCCAGGCTGCTAGATATAAAGTAAGTTCAATCTGCGGTTTCTCTGGTGAGCGTGTGTATCCTTTTGGAAGTTTGTTGCTTTTGAGATCTGCTCTTTTCTGAGTTGTCCCTTCCCCCCACTTTCCCCCCTTTCTGGGGGCTTATCAGTTAGAAAGCGTTCTTTGCACATTGTAAATATTTCACAGTGAGGACTTACGTTCTTCAGCTTGAGAAAATTATTTTCTGTTCATTGAAAAAAATTTCTTTCGACTCTATTTTCTGTGGTCACCTTGGAACGCTCATCGATGAGCCGGAAGTCCAGAGGGCAGGCCGTCAGGAAGAGCGAGGACACGGTGGAACCACAGCACGAGCCGGGCTTCCCCCCCACCCTCTGCCAGGGACAGAGCGGAACCTCTGCCCTTGGTGGTGCGGTGTGCAGGTTGCCTGTGGTCGTGGGGCCGAACACACACCTGGCCCGGGGGTCAGAGCAGCTGAAGGAGGATGCAGGGGAAGTGGGGCAGGTGCAGAGCCAGCAGATAATTTGAGCTGCAAATTGGTTGCCAATTCACTGTCCCCCCCCCCCCCAAGTCTTGGCTTAAGAATCTCTCTTGTGGCCAAAATGTACAGCAAAGGAAATTCTGGGAAATATGGTTCAGCCTAGCCTGTGGACACATTAGAAGGCCACAACTTCCTTTGAAATCTAATTTAAGGGGCGCCTGGGTGGCTCAGTCGGTTAACGGTCTGACTTTGGCTCAGGTCATGATCTCATGGTTTATGGGTTGGAGCCCTGCATCGGGCTCTGTGCTGACAGCTCAGAGGCGGCTTCGGATCCTCTGTCCCCCTCTCTCTGCACCTCCCCCGTGTGCTCTCTCTCTCTCTCTCAAAAATAAATAAATGTTAAAAAAAAAAAAAAGAAATTTAACACTCATAATCTATCTAATGCTCCTATAACACACACATAGCTATGCACCAACTTCTCTTCTAAACATTTTATGTATATTAACTCATTTCATTTTTAGAATGCCCCTATAGGTAGCTGTTATTAATGACCCTATTTTACAGAGGGCGAAACCAAGAACAGAAAGGTTAAGTAAACTGCCTAACGTCACACAGCTGGTAAACGGCAAAACTGGGCTTTAAACCCAGATAGTCTGACTCCGGGGTCTGTGTGTTCTACCATTCCACTCTGCAAAGATCGTGTTGCCCTCTGGCCAAATGGGTAATTACGAGTGAAACACTGGTGAGGTGTAGAACTTTATTTTGGGAATTGTTTCTTTGGTTGTGTTTTTATTTTGGACTCTCCCAATGGAAATGCTCCGTCGAATTTTTTTGCGCTGAGGAATCTGTTCCAGTAAATAGCGGGTCAAGATTCAGACAGACTGCTCAGAGAATCTGCATTCTGCTCTCACTTGATTCCTCTGTTTTAGCATCATGAGTGCACGCCCGGCCCTCAGAAGGATGAGGTGGGCTCTCTCTGGAGGAAGTGTGGGTGCTCCCTCCGTGCTCCTCCTGTCTCTCTGCGGGCTCTGGGCTCCTGAAGGCTGAGTCCCAGAGAGTGTGTCTGCAGCCTGCGCCGTATAGACATGAGCTAAGAAAGTCTGCTTTGCCCCCAGCACCATTCCCCTGGCTCATAGGCGGGAGCCCAGGGTGCCTCCATGTCTTGGAAAAGCCTGGGGTCTTTAACAGTGAACATTAGTCCTGTCTCAGCCACCGGGAAGTCACAGAAATGTCAGGCCACCTTCCCTGTCCCTTTAACCTTGGAGTAGTTGGGCCACCAGAAAGGGTGAGGGAAGCAGGCTTATCCCCCAGCACTTGTAACCCTGCCCTCCCGCTCAGAAGCCCCTCGGCCACGCCTTCTGCCAAGGACCTGGGTGAGTAGGGTCACGCAGCCTCCTCAGCTCCTTCCAGGAGCCGGGGCCAGCGTGCACCTGCTCAGGCACACAGCCTTCCCACCTGCACTTCTGGGTCCTGCCACCTGTGGCTGTGGTGGACAGTGCAAGATTAACAGACACTGATCCCCAAGAGTGAAACCTACGGTGGATGGAGCCCGGGGGGGGGGGGGGGAGAACTGCAACTGCACAGCTGGATCCTTGCCTGCCCCGGGAGCCCCCGGGCACATGGGGAAGGCCAGCTGAGACATGACCGTGGGTCCCATCTCGAGCATGCATCAGAATTCCCTGGGAGGGTTAGTATACCACACCGCGACCCCGGGGCTTCTGACTCAGTGGGCCTGAGAATACAAGTTCCCGGCCGATGCAGCTACCACTGCTGGGAAGCCCCCTCCCCCTCCCCCTGCTTGGAGGGCCACTGCTTTACTGAGCGTCGCCTTCTCCTCCGGGGCACGTCACCATTCCAGTACTGACAAATCATTGCTGTCCACCGGCCAGGGAGCAGCCTGGAGGCTGTCTTTCCTGCCCAGCCCCCTCACTGAGTTGGTCAGCATCAGCAAAACCACCTGGACGCTCGAAGCCAGACAGCCCAGGAGGCCCCGGCCCTCTGGCTGTTGATCCTGACGGTCTACACAAAGTGTTCACTGTGGCGTGAACTTGCTGACAAGCACCACCCTGTGTTTGGGGGATGAACCAAACCTTCATCATGTTAGACCCGTGGATTCCTGGCTCTGAAAGCTGACACGAAAGCTCCCCCTGCGCCCTCAGCCAACCCACCCCTCGGCCATCCTCCCCAGCCGGGCCGGAGGTCTACCAGCTGCCTCCTGTGCCGGAGCCCCCCACACCCTGCACAGTAGAGCTGTGACTAAGTGTGCCCCGCCGCTTTCCCAGCATGATCCTCCTTGGCCCTGAACAGCTTGTGCCCTGACCTAGTATTTAAAGCAGAGACACGTGCACAGTCTGGCAGAGGAGGGTGGCTCAGGTCTGCGTCCGGGGACGGCAGCACATCAGAGCATGCGTGGAAGCTCGGAGGCAGCCCTGCTTGACATGAGTCCCCTTCTCAAAGCCTCCATGGAGGCGTAATGAGTTCTCCGTTCCTGGCTTGCAGTCAGGGTCGCGATTTTCCTATTGTTCTCTCCCCTCCCCAGCCCATCTTCCCATCACCATGAGCTTCAGGTGATGAGTGAGGTATTTGCATACAGGAAGAGCTCCCCACAACCCCGTTGGTGTTTAAACCCAACCTTCCGGCCCAGGGGTCTTAACCTGAGCCCTGAACCCAAGTGTGGATTAAAGGGTGGGTAGGTCATCAGGTGCTGAGGTATCTATCTATAAAGTGCCCCAGACAGCATGAGAATAAATCAGAAAGATGGTATCTTCTAATTAAGGTTTTCACAGGCAATACTTGGCTAGTGGAAACACTTGAATTGCCCTTGCTGTCAGCCTCAAACAAAGAGAACGTCCCTCACTGGAGGTCTTTCTGTTGAGCATTTTTGCATGGTGCTCAGCCAGCGGGCAGCTGCTCGCTGTTCACAGTCAATAGAATTTTCCATGGGGTTGTACTGACTACCAGAAATTAGTCCTTTATTTAACTTTTAAAGAGGTTCCAGAAGTATAGAAAACTGCATGGATGTGATAACTTCTAATCTCAAACAAAGAGGAACATGAGTTTTATGAATATAAAGTTTGTTTTTCTCTGCTGCCAGCAATAACTACTCAACAAGTATTTGTTAAAAAATTAATTTGAAAGGGATGCGAAGTTATCGCTTGCAACACATCTCAGTCTGACCCCGTGCAAATGCTTGAAAGTGTTGTGTTCACGTATAGTTTTCTGGGTGAGTATTCATAGCTTTTGTTGCATTTTCAAAAGAGCTTTGAACGACCCAATTAACTGGAACAGAGGAGGACCCACTGGCTAAGAGGAAGCTCCCAACTCCTCACCTCTCTTCCCCACCCCCTTCCCTCTGCCCAACTCTCTTCATTCTTGGCTTTTCCTTGTCATCTGATGTGTGACGAGCCTGGAGCCATGTGTTTCACTAATCACCATCATCCTCTGGATTAAAATAAGCTGGAAGGGTTTTAGGATCCAAGTAAAATAATAAATATAAACAGGCTCTACAAAATTATACAGAAGCGAGGAGTTAAAGAAAAGTTAGGAGTTGACAGTATTGTGAATGTAGTGAATGGCAGATACCCCATCCCTTGACCACTCTGTCCACAGGCTGTTTACTTACTGTTGTAAGTGCTGAAGTGCGAGGATGATATTAGTTAATGTGTGTTGGTAAATTTCCTATGTCAGTTACTCCCTGTACCAACTCCCCCCCTGTTGAGCTAAGTAGCTTTATCCCCACTTTACAGACAGGAAACTTAGGCCTGGAGAGTTTATGTAATGTGTCCAAGTTACACAGAGACAGGTTTGAACTGGAGGCATTCTCACTTTGGTCCCCAACTTTTAACCACTATTGAGCGACTGCTGCCAGCGACAGATAAGAATTGACTTCTGGAATCTTCACAACAAATCTATGAAATGAATAAATACACTGTCATTATGCATATTTTATGAAAGTCACAACCGAGCTGGAGATTGCCAGTGTCTCTTGCCACAAGGCCACAGAACTGGTAAATATGGAGGCTCAGGTTTACGCCAGACAGTCCTACCGTAGGGTTCACACACTTAACCTTCGCACTGAAACGATAGGTTTAAGGACCCGCATTAAGTCAGCCTCCAAACAACCAGGGGAGGGCCATTCATTAAAGGTGATTTCTGTCCTTAGAGGCTTTGGGTGATTTTTTTTTTTAAGATTCAAAAACTCATCAGTGGTGAGTAATTTCACCAGCCTTCTCACACCCTCTGTGACCGCGCATTGGTTGCAACAGATATTCACTGTATACCTATTGCAGAAAGTACTGGATGTGAGGCTGGGGGGGGGGGGGGGTGGCTGCAAAGACGAACAGGAGTGGTCTGTGCCCTCTGGGAGTGCCTGTCGAGTCTGGCAGACAGACACATATCAGGAAAGCACCACAGAAAACAGACTGATGAGATGCCCTGACGACAGGACGGGGGACATTGGGGACAATCCTGTAGCATTTGCTGGCCGTGGGGTTCCCTGGTGAGTCAGGCGTTGGGGGGCAGGTGTGGCCGGCATGAGGGTTTTAAGCGGTGCTACAGCCTGGGGAGAGATGCAGGGCTGAGATATTACTCGGCCCACTAGCTCCTCTGCTGGTTCCAAACTGTAAGAAAGAGGATGAGTTAATCTGTGAATCCAGCCAGCTGGTCACATACCACAGGCAGCTCTTTGCTTTCCCTGCCCACGCGTTCACTGCCCAATGCATGGGCAAATTTCAGAATCTTGGGGATCTGTGTGGTCATACAGGCACAGACCCCTCTCTCAACAGCTCCGGCCCTGTCTTGGGGGCATAGAGCCTTTGGGATCCGCCCCCCCTGCCCATTTCCCAACTGATAATCAACTGTAGCTGACGACCCAGCATTACATAAGAGGATTATGAAACTCTAACTGGGGGGTAGGTGATGTGCGTATATAAATAGACACAAACCTCATTATTGTGCTACTTTAAGACTTAGAGACATCTAGTGGCCGAAAATTATATCTGCAGGGCTAGCTTCTGCAAGGGACTTCTAAAAAGTCCTAATTTGTGAATTTTTTGTACATACCCAAATTGGAAGACCTTGCATTAAACTCCTTTGAAAGAAAAGGAAGGTACAGTATTCTTTCATAAAAAGTACTGTACCGCCTTTCATAAAACGTACCGCCTGCTTTAAGCCTGTTCTTCCCAAAGTTTTAAATGTACATGATTGTGTACAGTTTGTGAAAGAGAAAATGAGGATCTAATGACGCTAGCATCCTCTAGATCCTCACCTGTCACAAAGCTCAACTTCTTTGATGTGATGAGGTTTTGTACCAATGTCCTAATTATTACCAATTAGCCTTCCAGTTGAACCTACATAGCATGAGCAACTATTAAACCAAATATTTAGGAGAATACATCATGAGAAAGCTTCCCCACGATGGAGACTAGAAGTTTCTCTGGCTGGAGGGGAAATAACGCTGCAAGGGAAACACTTTAAGGGTGGGCATTGCTGGGTCTCAGAGAGACCACAGACTGAGACCTGGGGAGACACCGTAGAGTGTCAGAGTGAAAGCAGCAATGGGACTTGTGTCATGCTCCCCTGGCTGGCAGAGCACGGAGGAAGTGGCAGGACTAGAGAAAAAGTGTCAGTAACACAGGACCTGACGGATGGGGCTTGGGCAGCCTCCCAGAGTTTCCTACACCCCAGAATAATTCAAAATCAACATAGAAGTATGTGGATAGCATGAAAGTAGGAGGGCTCACCAAAACTCTTGAATTGCTCACTGAGAATAGCGTGGGGCATGGGGTGTCCTGGCAGTTGCCTGTGTGGCCACGTGACATGTCATCCACCAGTGCCTCCACACCAGGGAAGCTCCCCATTCCTTAGATATGAAACTGGGGGGAGTAAATGGAAGAGCAAGCCCCAAACTAGGTGACCCTAAATTTTGCCACCCCAGTAGAATGGAGATGCAAAATAGAAATTAAACTGAGCTACAGGAAACGATGAAAATATTTTTTTTTGATATCTGTATTTGTGGACTGAGCTGTATGTTACGTATTGACTGCATATTTGTAGAACAAAATAGGGCTTTTAGATATGACTATAGGATATTTGGAAGAAAACTATTACACACACACACACACACACACACACACACACACACACACACGTCAGGATCCCAGCTGGAAGCAGCACACTCAAATTGAGTAACTTACAAAGTTATGGGTAGAATTCCCAGAAACCAATGGATCATGCGGTACCCTGGGGTTAACCAAAGCAGGAAACTTTACCACCGCCACACTTGAAGGGAGTAGAGGGGGAGACGTGGAGGGGACGGCTGCATGGACAGGGCATCTAAACAGGAGCTGGCATTAATACGGGGCATTGATACGGGGAAAGAGTTTGGGGCATATACCTTGATCTCACACTCCCACTCCCTAATCTCTGCCAGTGCACTTCCATTGGAAAACCCAGGTGGAAGCCAAGTGCAAGGAGATCATCAATAGCATCCACGTCGGTCAACCTCCCCAGGCACAGAGTAGAAAGGAAAAAGGGATAAAGTGGAGTTAGTGGGGCAAATAGGAGATACCCAACATTAATGGCTTTGTTCAAACCTCATTACATAAAATATCTATGTCTCACCCCACCCCCTCCCTCCCCACTTTCTCTCCCTCCCCTCTTCTCTCTCTCTCTCTCTGTCATACACACATTTCTAGCCATTCATTCATTTGTTGCTCATTGTGTTTCAGTGTATAACCAGATTTTTTTTCTGATTACAAAAGTAATATGTATTCATTTTTAAAAATACATAAAGGTATAAAGAAGAAAAACTCATCCTAATTGCGTCACACAGATATTGACCTCTGTTAATGCTTTCATCTAATATCTCTTTATACATCTTTTCTTTTCTTCTTTTTTTTTTTTACGGTCACTGGGTTTTTATATTATTTTCTATGTTTTAAAAAAATGTATTGAAAATTTTTTAAAATTCCAGTATAATTAATGCATAGTGTTGCACTAGGTTCAGGTATTTAATGCAGTGATTAAGCAATTATATATGTTATTCACTCCTCATCACAATATCTCTATAGGTAAGAGGCTATTTGTTTTATTTCTTTTTTCTTTGTTCATTTGTTTTGTTTCTTAAATTGCACATAAGTGAAATCCTACGGTATTTGTCTTTCTCTGGCTGCCTTACTTCACGTAGCATTATAACTCTCTAGATCTGTCCATGTCGTTGCAGATGGCAAGATTTCATTATTTTCCATGGCTGGGTATTATTCCATTGTGTGTGTGTATATATACCACATCTTCTTTATCTGTCCCTCGATAAATGGACACTTGGGCTGCTTCCGTTATTTGGCTGTTGTAGATCATGTAAGCATAAGGGTGCATATGTCTTTTCAAATTAGTTCTTTTATATTGTTTGGGTAGATACCCAGTAGTGGAATTACTGGATCATATGGTAATTCTATTTTTAACTTTTTAAAAAATATTTATTTTGAGAGAGAGAGACAAAATGTGAGCAGGGGAGGGTAAGAGAGAGAGACACACACACAGAATCTGAAGCAGGCTCCAGGCTCTGAGCCATCAGCACAGAGCCCGATGCGGGGCTCGACCTCGAGAACGGTGAGATCATGACCTGAGCTGAAGTCGGACGCTTAACCGACTGAGCCACCCAGGTGCCCCTTGGCTTTTAACTTTCTAAGGAACATTTATACTGTCTTCCACAGTGGCTATACCAGTTTGCATTCCCACCAACAGTGCATGAGAGTTCCTTTAGGTCTACATCCTCACCGGCACTTGTTTCTTGTGGTTTTGATTTTAGCCATTCTGACAGCTGGGAGGTGATATCTCATTGTGGTTTTCATTTGTATTTTCCTGACGGTGAGTGATGCTGAGCATCTTCTTATGTCCTTTATACGTCTTTCCTATACATGTCTGTGTAAATAAGAGATGAATCTTACCATGCAGAGATATTTATAGATTATTTTCCCACTCAATAATTTGCATAACTCTTTACATTTCAATACGGATATGTGTCATCATTTTATTTATTTATTTATTTTATTTATTTATATGTCATCATTTTAAATAGGTGCATAGTTTTATATACTATTTATAAATAAACTATAATAAGTTAGCCACTTTTTGGAGGGGCATGGAGGTTGTTTCTAATTTTTTTTGCGATTATAAGCAATGCTGTGATAAACATGCTTGTGTGTTGGGGTCTTTGGGTTGCTTGGGTAGTTATTCCCCCAGGACAGTGGTTCTCCAAGTGTGTTCCATGGAGCCCATGGGAATGCCTGAGGGGCTCCTGCAGGGGTGAGGTAAAGGCCAAGTATCAGGGCTGCAGCCCCTAACCCTGCTTCAGCAGTCACAGGCTTACTTCTCTCTGCTCTTTTTGGTGTGAAGAAAGAGATCCACCACTCAATGCAGCTGGAAACCCAGTGCTTTAGGATATAGTCAAAGAAAAAGAAAATTGTTAGGCCAGGGTATGCATGTTAAAGATCTGATACATACTGCCAAATGACTTCTCCCCTAAAAGGGCATCCTAACACGTTCCTACAAAAGCATGTATGCCTATATTCCCCTACAGCAACACTTCTCAGTTATAAGGCTCTAAAGGCAAAAATATCACTCTTTTAATTCGTATTTCTTTGATTAGTAGCTGTATTAGTTTTCTACTGCTGCTGTAACAAATTACCACTTGTTGGCTTAAAAGAACACAGATTTATTATCTTACACGTCTGGAACTCAGAAATCCAACATGGGTCTGGTCAACATGCTGCAGGGCTGTGTTCCTTTCTGGGAGCTCCGGTAGAGAATCTACTTCCTTGTCTTATCCAGCTTCTAGAAGCCACCTGCATCATTGGCTTGCGGGCCCCTCCTCCATCTTCAAAGCCATCACTTTTGTTGATGGACAATTTATCGTTCTTTCATAAATTATCTCTGTGTCCTTTACTCATTTTGCTGAAATAATATTTGTATTTTTCTATCTGATTGGTAAAATAAATTTTAGAGTATAACCATGTTGCCTATTACATATGTTGCAATTTTTTTCCCCACATTTCTGGGTTTTTTTTAATTAAAATTTTTAATGCTTGTTTATTTTGCGAGAGAGAGAGAGCGCACGAACAAGGGAGGGGCAGAGAAAGAGGGAGAGAGAGAGAATCCCAAGCAGGGCTTGATGCAGGGCTCGAACTCCCAAACCATGAGATCATGACCTGAGCTGAAATCAAGAGCTGAATGCTTAACTGACTGAGCCATCCAGACGCCCCACCATGTTTCTGGTTTTTAAACTTTCCTTAGGCTGTGTTATTAGTTTTCTCAGGCTGCCATAACGTAAGACCATAGACTGGGTGCCTTAAAAAGCAGAAATTTATTTTCTGAGAGTTTTGGAGGTTAGAAGTCCAAGATCAGGGTGCCAGCACGGTCAATTTCCCGTGACAGCTTTCTTCCTGGCTTGCAAACAGCCACCTTCTTGCTGTGTCCTCACATGACAGGGAGGAAGCAAGCTCTCTGGTGTCTCTTCTTATGGGCACTAATTCTATCATGAGGACTCACCTTCATGACCTCATTCAACCCTGACTACCTCCCCAAAGCCCCATCTCCAGATGCCATCACACTGAGAGTTAGGGCTTCGACATATGACTTTTGTGGGGGTGCAAACATTTGGTCCATAGCAGGAAGATTTTGGACTTTCATGCGGTCACATCTATCCATCATATTCCTGAGGCTTTTTGGCTTTAGGGGCGTGTTTAGCTTAGGAAGGCCTCTCCCACCAGGGATCCATAAACATGTTATATACGCTTGCTTCTTAAACTTTTAGAGATTTGCCTTATTTTACATGCAAATTTTGATCATTCTGGAATCTACTTTGGGGTAAGGTCTGACTCTGTTTTTTGCCCACTTAAAGTCCTTCGGTTAACATTTTATCCTTTGAATCCAGTTTCAAAATAGTCTCTAAGCACTTAAGCCTTTAACCAGAGACTGGAGTTCTGGATTTGCCATTATGCGAAGATTGGCCTGTTGAAATTTGTTTCTCCTCCCCTTTCTGTGCTAGTTGAAGAAAAACTATTTTTTGTCTCTCTGGAAAATCGATTCATTAGGTAAAAGAGCAAAAACTAAAGCCAACTTTTTTTTAAGGAAACAATGAGTTTCCTTAATATTTCAAGCTTGAACAGCATTCTGTGTATAGTCATTTACGATCAGCTCATTTGAACGTATACTTAACGGCTTTCACATTCTTTTGAATCCTAAAGTTATTTGATCTTCGAAACCCATGGCAAAAACCTATCTGTGGAAGAAACCTATCTAGATATTTGGACTTTAAAACACTTGGACTTCATCTGATAGGGCCACTCAGTGTCCTGCACAAGGCTGGCATGAAATGTCTGTGCCTGGGAGTGAAGGTTTGGGGCAAAGCTTCATACAGCAGAAGAGTGAGTTCTAAATGTTGTAAAACAGACTCAACGATTAATAGCTACATGCAATACTGGTATATCACACATTAATAATTGTCGTTATAAAACAGTAACACTGTAATAATATAACAAGTACAAGTGTAAAATAATCTTAATGATTAAATATTCAACGGGATTAAAAGTTCCATTGAATCCAAAGTCTTTCGTATGCCCTACCCTGTGCCTTTGCCCTGGGTTTCGGGGGACTAAAAAGTGTGCATGGCCACAAAACAAATATTTGTGATGAAAGCAGTTTGAGAGACAATACAAATTGGTGACTTAATACGTAAATTTATGGGTTGTGTATATGTTGTGATGCCAGCATGATACATTTTAATTAACACTATAAAAGCAATTATTAGTATTTCACGGTCAGACCTTGAAAAGGAGCAGTTTCCGAGCCACAAGTGTGTTGAATTTGGAAGATTGGTTTTTAAATCAGTTGTTCCAAAGTCAGGAATCATGTCACTATAAAAATAAGATTCTAAGTAAAGGTGAGAGCCAGGCTAACTAGAGGCGTTTTTTGTTTGGCTAAAATTATATGCGGTTTCCATGAGAGGGAGTTGAAATTGTATACATTTGTTACGAGAAATACTTTCTTGATATGACACTGGCACTTACAAGAGAAAAGCAATACTACTAAATAAGACCTGGTTGATTTATCTAGAAGGATAGTTCTTAAGGAAGCTGAACGGTTAGTACGAAGAACAGGCCTGTTTTGGAAATTTCAGAAAGGTTTGGGGACCTTTTCAAGAAGCTAGAGGTGGATGGTGTGGGCCTGAATGATGTCACATTCGTTCCCCTCCTTGTCTTTAACACAACGTGTTGCCTCACGGTTCAGGCCATATTTATAGTTGTGTTTTAATTGATAAATGGGATGCCAAGAAGCCAGGAGGGCAGGGAGTTAATGACGAAGAGGGCACGGCATTTGTGAGATGACCTTTGGCAGAGAAGACTCCATGAACTGGCCCCAAGGCCACTATGGGGAATCCTGCTGAAGAGGCCTAAACGTCCTCAAATCACAACAGTGCTCTCTGCTGCCATGTGTCCCTCCCCTAACTGTGATCCTGGCGCCAAAGGTTGCCAGAATTAGGACTGAGACTCTTGCTGCCCTGTGGGAGGGGAGATTTAAATCACTAGGGAGAGAGTTTTGGGGACTGATGATAATTAAGGACGCAAAAACAACAAAGTCAATTATTAATTCAAGAGGAACCCATAAGTCAAGTGGGGAAGGGCATTGCCGTATATGCTGCATGGCTCAGCTGTCAGTAAGACGTTCCCAATCATAAAAGATGAACACTTTTCCTTCTTCTTGCTCCCACTGTTTGGTTCCCAGCAGCAGGTGGGTTGGGGGAGACGTCCAGGGTGGCGTTCGCCCCCATTAAGTTTCAGCAGCACCTCACGGAGAGCCTCCCATCAGGTTTCCACTGCACTCCAGTGAGCAGATTCCCAGCGAATCGTGCCAGCAGCACAGTGGTTGGCTTCTCAGCCTTGGCCTGCCAGCCCCGCCTCAGCGAGGGGTGTTCCTTCCTCCAGTAGCCTTGCTCATCTCTAGGGCTTTCTTTACAGTTCTCTTTCTCCTCTAAGATAACCTTATGTTGTGTTAATAGTTCCTATATTATACTTCCTTATATTATATTCTTATATTACGCTTTCCCTCTACAAATGGCGGCATGGTTTCCATCTCCTGGACCTTGATGAATTCAGCATGGAATACTTATCTAACCAAAATTGATGCAATTATTTGGGGAGGAGGGGAAATTGCAAAGTGTGTGTGTGTGTGTGTGTGTGTGTGTGTGTGTGCGCGCGCGCGTGCGGGAGCACGTGCACGCACATGTGCGAGAGAGAGAGAGAGAGAGAGAGAGAGAGAGAGAGAGAGAGAGAGAGAGAGAGAGAGAGAGAGAGAGAGAGGAGAGAGAGAGAAACAGAGAAAAGAACTGAACCCTTATCTTCCATAGTAGGAAGTGGATAAATAAGATCTAAAACTGATCAGGAAATGGAGTGAGAGAAATCACTGTTTTTTATGATGATAAGTCTTGTATTGGACTCTTTATGATCGTAGATAACTTTGATAGGAATGAAAACTGATAAAAAGAAAATCACTGGGGCTGACACAAATAAAAAGGGAAGGAAGGAAAGGGCATTATGAAGTTTGTAGAATATCAAAAGACGTGTCATTGGGGTAATTTATTATTTTAGTTAAACTCAGAATATGTGATCAAACTAATTGGCTGGCCTAATTAATTAATACATATATTTTTATTTTTAAGCAATCCCTACACCGAACTTGGGGCTTGAACTCACAAACCTGAGATCAAGAATCGCACACTCTGATTGCGCCAGCCGGGCGCCCCCGGCCAAACTAATTTAATGTGATGGGAAAACAGGCTCATTTTCTCCTACATTGCTTTTTCCCTGGAAAGAAAAGCAAAGAGATTGAGGAAATGCATGCCTCTGGGTACATGGCGCTCCAAGATGGTGTGTAGAAGAGCCCACGGAGGTCTGTCTCTATTATGGGAAGGGGTGGGGACTCCAAATAATTGACTAGGATTATTTTCATCTTCAAAGGAAAACCTTATCTGCTGCCCTCTGAGGCTCTCTCCACGGCCTCCCTAGGGATCGCCCCTCATAGTCAGAGAAACAGCAGCTTAAATGGATTTCCACTGTTAATGAGCTGGCATGCGCGGAAACACCTCTTTTTCCCCCCATTGGCACAAATGCACATGATCATCTGAAATACAGCGTGGTGTTCATGAATTAGCAAACCACGGAAAGCCGTGAATATTTGTAGTTTAGAGAACAAGTCTGGGTAGCTAAACAGAAATGCCAGTATCTCCTGGGCCAGGTTGATAGGCTGGACGGATCTTGCTCAGAATCTTGAATTGGAGCGGAGGGGAGGTCGGTAGGACAGCAGTTGGGTGGCAATTTTGGTGCTACCGACAGAGCCAGAGGGTTGCTAGTGTTGAAAGGGAATGTAGTGACTCTCTCAGGAGACTAACGACAAATAAATACAAAATAGGTAATAGATAGCTAGGAAAACGTACGGCGGCCATCGCTCTAACACATTTACGAAAAGGAACGCGCGAGTCTAACACTCTTCCTTGTCCCTTGGTTTCCGTCTCTCTAACATGGGAATGTAAACACCAGTGTTTCCGTGAGAATTAGGGAAATTTGTGGGCAAGAGCACTAGCACAATGTCTGGTTTGCAGCAGGCATTAAATAACTGGGCGTTACTGGCGTGCCTGGGTGGCTCAGTCCATTGAGCGTGTGACTCTTGGTTTCAGCTCAGGTCATGATCTCACAGCACGTGAGTTCAAGGCCTGTGTCAGACTCTGTGCTGGCAGCTCGGAGCCTGTTTGGGATTCTCTCTCTCTCTCTCTCTCTCTCTGCCCCTCCCCTGCTTGTGTGCACTCTCCCTCTCTCAAAAATAAACAAACATTAAAAAAAAAAAAAAAAAACTGGTCATACTGATACATTCATTATTTTTAATAATGTTATTACTGTTTTTGTTATTATCATTAATATTTGAAGGCAGAGATGGCACCCTAAAGGTTTTTAGGAGCCAGCCCAGGAAGGTAAATCAGGCAGTTGGGCTTTATGGGGACTGTGGCAAAATGGAGTGTGCACATCCTTCCCAGCAGAGCAGCCCCCAGGCAGTTCCAGCAAGTTCCTGTGATAGAAAAATGCCAGACCCCTCCTCCTCCTCCTCCTCCTCCTCCTCCTCCTCCTCCTCCTCCTCCTCCTCCTCATTCTTATCCTTGCTTCAGGAAAAGCTGGAAATCAAGATTTCCGTGTGAAATCCTCCAATTTTAAATACTGAGGATTAAACCAATCCTGTCTGTGGAGAGGATTGGGCCCACAAGCCTTGCACACAACACTTTAGAGAGATAAGTGTCCCCCAGCTAGGAGATCCTACTCCCTCTTTGGGATCCTCAGGCCGTCAGTGTTCCTTTGCGTTTCCCCCAGTGTCCTCCCTGTCACATCACACACTGCTTCCTCTGGTAAGCTGGCAACCTGGGTTCTGTCCGTGTTCCTGAAGGCTGGAGTGAAGCAAGTTCTTGCCAAGGGTCCTCCCTGGCCCTGTTGGTCCCAGGATCATCCAAGAGACCTTAATTGAAGCCCTTACCTCCCCATTTTGGGCCTTTCCCCCCCTCCCGGGACCCTCCAAGAGCATGGCTAAGACAGTTATTCACACTAAAGTGTTAATGACTTAACAGCTCCCACCTTACAATGGGTATCTACGTTTTCAAAGAGAACACTCATAAAGGAAATAGAGTTAGTTACTAATACCAGGATGTCAGGGCTCTTGGCACCTTGGCTTTTCAGATCACACCAGGGGAGCAAAATGAAACTCTGTCTTTGGGGGAGGCCAGCCAGGTGCCAGCTTCTTTGGGGGCCTGGTTTAAAAGTCTCCAGGGACCCAGAAGGAGAAGATACTTGGACGTCTTCCCTGCCGTTGAGTAGCCAGTTGACTTTTGTTTAACATCCGTTGTCAAGTCAGGGATAGTTCAGCGTCTGCTAGATATTGGTGAAACAACTCACCGAATCACTGCCAGGTGGTCTGGAATGATCAAGTATTACTTTTGGGTAAAAAAGAATTAGCAAGCTGTTTGCTGTAAGCTCAGGTCGTTGGTTTTCTCCATTCGGCCAAGGGATTTTTCTCTGGCTTCTAAAAGCAGGCCTTGCAATTCAAGCGTGTGGTCACCAGGTGGTGGAAGTGTGCCATGACCGTGGAGTCTAAGTGGTGTTGGGGGGGGGGGGGGCGGTGGAGCTGAGCTCACCTTCAAACTAGGGACGGCTCTGCCTGCCTTTCCTTTCAGCCGTTTCCAACCTGGAGTTCGTCAAAAGGTGTCCGCCCTTCTGGCAATTTCTGGCTCTAAAGGTCTACGTTGTAACCCAAAGCATTCTGGCCGAAAACCGTCACCTTCGGTCCATCCCTGAGAAAGTGAAGAGTTCCTGCCCTTGGAAAAAGTGTCACAACCTCAGGACCCGCCTCTGCGGTCAGTTCATCTTTGTCTTCAGTCACTTTATATTTTCCTCGCCCCCTCTTTTTGCAGGGGAGCCCTTACCCTCTCATTACATTCCAAGGAAGGAGGGCGGCCTCTGCTTGCAGTCGGCCTGAAGGCTTTCCTCATTTGTAGAGGCAGGGGGACGACCTGGAGCCACCTGTCCAGGCGGGAGGCCATGAGCCTCCCTCCTCCAGTGCCGATGGAGGCAGGACAGGCCGAACGTTTCCACCTTGCTTCCACCACCGTGTCTGATGAGTTGACCAGGACCTCCTTTTGGAAACGTTCCTCCCTGGGAACGACTCTCCGTGGGCTCTCCACGCCCTTCAACTGCTTTCCCTTCTCCTCCAAGTCCAAGACGGTCTCATCATTCATGGTAGCTGTGTTCCATAAAGCTGCCGGGAATACAGAACTGTAGCACCTGGGGAAGTTCAAGTGTAGGTCTCTGCCAGCCCCTGGTCATAGCAGTTTCATCAACTGGCCAATAAATAACTTTGTTTTATGTGTTATTCTGTTCAGAGGCCCCTTATTTAAGATACTGATTTACACGTGACCTGTTATTTTACACTGATTTATATTATATGTAATATACTGATTAACACCGAACTCAGGGCCAACAGCACTGTAACTCGTGCCTGAACGAAGCTCGTCTAAAACAAGTATTTTCTCCAGAAGGCACATCGCCATCTTCTTGTGCTTGGGATCACTAGACAGCCCTTCGGCGCCACCCTTGAGGGCTATTTAAGCAGCACGATCACAAACAAAAAGCACAAAAGGGTGAAAAAAGTGGCACTAAGTAGACTCAGAAAGGACACGTGTGGACGGGATGAGAACAGAAAACAAGAAAGCACGGATTTGCCTGGTGTGACCTCAGCTGGGAACATGTGCATCAGGGGACTCAAATTTTCTCTTACCTGCACCGTGTTTGGGAATGACCCCAAAGTGTCACACGTATTGATTCTGGGGTCACCAATAGCAGATAGGCAAATCTGCAGATACAGAATTGGTAAATACTAAGGACCAACTGCACAAACGTGCCCAATGCTCAGACGCTGGCCCTAGGCGCTTTTCTCTTTCTCTCTTCTCCTGGCCAGAACTCGGACATCAGCAATTTGTATCTCTGGGCAGAGACCTTCAAAACATGCCTCTAAAGCCCTGACCTCTCTCTAGACCAGCAGTTCTCAAAGTAGGATTCCGGGATCCTTGAGGAGGGAGGAGACCCTTCCTTTTTTGCAGCTAAACACCTGCACGAATCCGGATTCCCTTCATATACTTAAGCTTAAACAGTTTGTCACAACAATTGAATGTAGAAGCAGATCTGAGAGGCCAGCCGTCTTCTTGTAAGCTGGACACTAAAGAGATTTGCAAAAATACGAAGCAATTGCTACGATTATTCTTTTTTTTTTCTTTTGGGTTAGGTAAATATGGTAATGTTATTTATGTTAAGGTGGCATGGGTTTGTCATTGTTACTTTTAAACAAATCACTAAATATTTTATATGTCCCAGTTCTCACTTGTAATACAATGAACCCTGATAGATAAAACCCACTGACTCAAAAGTTCTTCAGGCCCTCAATCATTTTTAGGCGTGTGAAGGAATCCTGAGACCGAACGTTTGAGAAACGCTCCTGTGGACTCATAATCCCTTTTTCCATAGTGTTCCCGATATTTCTACGCGGACGTGCCGTCAGCACCTTAACTCGGCTGGACTGAGAGCGTAGTCGTCCGTGCTACTGACCCTGACATCTCAGTTTCCACCATCCTCATTTTCTCAGCCATCTCGCTCAAAATCCCGGTCTCTTCTACCTTCTCCCCTCCGTGCGTCTCCTACAGCTTTCACTCAGGAATGTCTGCAGAACCCATGTCTTCCTGTCCATCCCCACCAGCAACGGAGTCCTTTACCTACAGGATCAAGTGCAGACTGTTATATCTGAATCGCGGTGAACGCTTGCAGCAAGGTCCTTGCTATTCCTCTGACCAGACTTCGTTCTTCCCTTGAGGAGAGCATGATGGCAAAGGAGGGTGGCGAGGAGGTGGGGGCGGGCTGCTTCGTTGCACGGGCCAAAGAGTTCTGCATCTGTTTCCGTTCCGCGAGGACAGACCTTTGCAGGTGTAGCAAGCAGGGCTCTTTTCTGCCCACAAACTTCACGCAACTACGGGATTCAGCCTCTCCTCTTCTTTTTCCCTGCGATTGGTTCTACCTCTCGGGGCCCGTGCAGTAGCGTGACATTGGTGGCGAAGGGCAAAGTCTTGTTGGTTTGATGTGTCTGCGGCTGGTCTCTGTTGTGATGTGTGTGGGGGGGATGGGGGGGTCCCCCCACTGCGGTCTCTAGTCCCAGCTCTCTGGGAGGCCTTTGCTCCCAGAAAGGCCCCGGCGCTGGCCAAATGCACATCGAGTGCTCCTCCCCTAGAAGTGAGTTCCTGATGATTTTCCTACTAATAATAACAATAGCTCATGTTTCTGGCGCTCTTACTATGAACTAGTCTCCATACTGGTTCTATCTCATTTAATCATCACTGGAGATCCAGGAGATAAGTACTCACGTTATCTCCCCGTGACAGACAAGGCTCTGAAAACCTAAGTAATTTACCTACATTAACAGTGAAGTAGCAGAGCTGAACTTGATGCACAGATCTGTTTGAGTGCAGCGTTCACACCCTTAGCCCCTCGCCGGGAAACGCTTCCTCCTCTGGAAGGCCCTGGAATGTTCTTTGTCTCCACTTTGCTTAGATGATTCTTGTGTCCCCGTGCTGGTCAGGGGTTAAGGTTAAATCGTGTGCGTGCTCTGCTGTACTGCAGCCAACTGTTTATTCCCTCAGGCAGGAGAGAGAGGAACCAGACCCAGGCCTGGCCCTCCAGAAGCTACACGAAGCTACACTGAACATTTTGCTCTGAAAGCTTCAGGACTGCCAGGGTGGATGCTGTGGAACTATTGAAAGCAAAAAGTACCACCATTATTGCTGAAGGCCATGAAGTCTATCAGGCCTAGCTAAGAGCCATGCAGAAGGGTTGTGCAGACTCTGATCTGAGGCCTCTGAGGAGTCCCTGAGCCTTTCCCAGAGAGGGGACCTCAGTCGTCCAAAAGTACAGAGGCAGAAATAGATCCTGGAAGAGGGAAAGAGGCAAGAGGGAGGGAAAGGCGGGCAGTGCGGGTCCCAGACAAGATGCCTGACGGTCCCTGTGAAAGGGCTCCACGGTGTTGCCTCACAAAGCCTCGCTCTGTGCTTAAAAATGTCATCCCACTGGGAATCCTGTCTCTCACTGTTTTGTGTCAACTTCACCCGAAGGTCACCTGTTGTCAGAGGGAGCCCAGGTGGAAAGCAAAGTGGGAAGGACTGTGGTAGGCTCATTTCATTCTGGTTTAGCTGGTTTTTCTTTAAGTCAATAAACAGAGCTAGAGTTCCGACTGATCTCCAAATGGCAGCGAAATGTAGCCCGTCATCCCCGGGTGAGAGCCGATTTTAATGTAAACGATATAGTTCCACATCTCCCCAAGAAAATGGTGCTCAAGAGAAGTGAAGGAGGGTGGCCAGGAGTCTGGAAAGGAGCCGGTGGAAGTAGACTTAAGAGACCAGCACCTTGGTGGCCAAGGATAAAGATCCACACCGATCTATGTGGCAGCAGCAGAATCTTGGATGACACACAGCAATGAAGAAACAGAGGAAGCTCTCAAATAATTGCAAACCCTTGTATCACTTGTGGCTCTTAGGTTGCCAACAACAGAGATAAGCTCTGGATAACTGAAGACAAAAAGAAGTGTCTTGAAAGACTATCAGCAGCCCAGAGAATCACAGGGAAAAGCCCCAGCAGGGACAGGAAGTAGGGCAGCTCCAGAGATCCAGGGACTAAGAACTAATGAGCAACCCTGCCCTTTGGGCTGAACCTGTTTTGCCATTTTGGGCCCTTGTGTCACATAGCTCGAGCTCTCATTTCTACAGGGCAAGATCCTCATTTGCTTCCTTCAGATCACGTGTTCATCTTCGGTTGGGTGTGGGGCCCCTTGAGTGACAGCCCCAACAAGCTTGTGGGCAGCGGGTGGGGGCAACGTCTCGGTGAAGGTTGATGGGAGACACAGAGGCTGTGCAAGAGATGAACACTTGTAGATTTACTCACCTGGGCTTTCCCTGTAGGCTCTCACTGGAGTGAATTTTACAGCAGCACTGGTCGTTAGAATTAAGATTGGAAGTATTAGAAATCGAGAAAGCACTGTGAGTAAAAAGAAGTGGGAGGAAATGTCAGGAAGAGCCACCTGAAGGCAGAAGGTATGCGCGTGAAGAGAGGGGGGAAGTCACTTCTCTTCCTGTTCACCGCTCTTCAGAGTTTCCGTCTGTGATTTCGGAAAAATGCCCCAATTAGCTATGCCCCAGGGAAGGCACTGGCGCTGACCATAGATAAAAGATACCTACGGAAGAAATAAATTTCAAAAATTTGCGAAGTCAAACTGAGCTCAGTCTAAGAGCTGGCCTATGTTAGGTGTCTAAAGAAAAAAGAAATTTCTTCAATCATACATAGTCCCTTTATTCTTGTGCATTTAAAAACAACCCCACAACTGCATACGAGAAAATGATGTTGAAGCTTCTAATAAAGAGTTATTTAAAAAAGGTAAGATCCGGGGCGCCTGGGTGGTTCAGTCGGCTAAGGGTCCGACTTCGGCTCAAGTCGTGTTCTCACAGTTCATGAGTTTGAGCCCTGCATCAGGCTCTCTGCTGTCAGCGTAGAGTCTGCTTGGGATCCTCTGTCTCCCTTTCTGCCCCTCCCCCACGCTCATGCACGCTCTCTCTCAAAAATAAACGTTAAAAAAAAAAAAAAGAAATCCACATTTACTATCGACTTACCCTCTCATCCCAAAATTCCTTAAGGACCTAGCAACAAATATAATGTTCACCGAGTTAAAAATTTTCTGTGTAACTGCTTGAACTCGTCACTTAAAAAAAGAAACACAAAACTTGGGAAAACAGTACGGAACCTCAAATTCCACGTGAGTGTTTAACAGTGTTCTGGTTACCAAAGGAAACTCTTGAAGCTTACCAACTCCTTTTATTATTCTTTCAGCAGTGAAGATAGAATCTGTCTTTAGAAAGTCACGCTTCCATCATGGTAATAAAACACTTTTTAAAAAATTATTTAACATATTCCTCTACTCAGTTGGAAAAATATAACAAAACATGAAGCAGGTTTAGAATTCAGAAAGATCTAGGCTTGTCTTGTGGGTTGTTTTTGGAGAGGAGGAATAGGGTGGGAAATTTTCTGGATTTTGTCCAGGTCAGATCCAGTTCAAACTTCAAAGGGAGAACAATATTATTATTTGAGTTCAGTTTCAATTCAAATTAAAATATCAGTTTCCTACTTTGGGTTTAGTTCAACTCCCTGCTGAGAGCTGAGAATGTCATTTAGCGAAGGAAAAGATGCCAGAGCAATTATTTTTTAAGTCATTTTGTGACCCCCCTACCCCTCTGTAAATTGAGTATAGCCGACAGCTTTCAGATTGGGAAACACTTTGGAAATCCCACAGTCCACAGAGCTCCTTGGGCCCTGGGACACATGTGGCCAGAGAGCCTTTGTGAGTTCATACCCTACTACGATGAGCGGCGGGAGGGACGTCAGGGTCTGAGGGGTCCTTGGGTATGGGTGGGCCATGGGCCAGAAGGCTTAGCAGGTGGGAGGTAGGCTATGGGAAAGCTGACACGCAGCCTAGAGAAGGAAGCCAGAGGTATAAAATGGACTCAGTCCTACACATGGGGAAAGGTCAAGACCTGCGTGAAGATGTCTGCTTTCTCCTCTTCACTCAGTGCTGGAGACCCTGACAAAGAAACTCAGTGTCCAGAGGGAAAACTGAATAATAGGAGAAGGTGATGATACAAGGGAGTGTCACCAAAAGGGCAGTCGTGACAAACACCTGCTCCATTCTCCTCCTTCCTAGTCACATGCTAATCGCAACCTTGCTGAGATGGGGGGGGGGGGGGGTTGGCCTGGCCTGCTGCCCACCCTCCCCAGTATTTTTGCCATCAAGACCCACAGTCATTCGGTAGAGATGCAGCCCGAATGCTGCTCTAGGTGACCGCCCCAGAAGCCCCTTCTCCACCCCATCTCCGCCTTTAGAAAAGCAACTTCAGAGACTCCCTGGGGAAATCTTTAAGCAAAAACGGGGAAGGGCTTCTCAGTATGGTACTAGATCCCATCCTTACATCCATGCCCTCCCGAGCCTGAGCATTTGCTATCTGTGCCCTGTTAACGATACTTCGAGGGATGAAAAACGAAAACACAGTCGATCAGGTGTTAAGAGGACTAAATGAGATGATGCGAGAAAAGTGCCTTAAAACAAAAATCACGGTAGAAATGCAAGGCTGCATTAAATATTTGGGGCTTGTTGTAGCCTTCCAATAGCCTACGTGCATAAAAGGAAATAATACATATCACATGGTTTGGCTCTTACACTATTCTTGTTTGTAGTTCTAATCACAGTAAGACTGTTACTACTCCTCGTAGTATTTGTTAAGTCGGGCACTTTGCGTAGTACTTCATACTTCACCTCAATTAATCCTCCCAGGAACCTCGTGAAGGTTAACAGAGAAGGGACCGAAGAGTTCGATATTTACGGAATAGTCCATTCTTTTACCCGTTGGTTTAAAATGCTTCCTTTATCATAAAGCGACCTGCCAGATACACGGGGCTCTGTTTTTAAGTCTTTATTCTCTCCATTGACGTATCCAACTATCTATACCTCGACACCAAAGCCTTTTATTATTGTACGTTTTCCTATTTGATATCATTATACTTTTTTTTTTTTTTTCAAAACGTCTTAATGTTTTTGGAAAAAAAATGAGATCTCCCCGTACATTTTAATTTTATTTGGTTTGTGGTCGAGGGAATAAACACACGTGGTAGTTTACAACAAAAGGCACGGGAGGGTAAATAGGGAATGAATAAGTCTTCCTCCTCCGTATTTTATCATTCAGTTCTCCCTCAAGAGACAACTGATGTTATCAGTTTCTTATCTGCCCTTCTAGAAATAGCCCAGATATATGAACTTTAAGATAAATTTATCAAGTGCTATCAAAAAAATTCAATTAACATTTGATTAGGCCCGGATTGAACGTATAGATCCATTTGAGGGAAAATTGACATCTATGTAGTAACAACTCTTATTCAGCAGCCAGAATGTGTTCCTGCTTCTTTTGGTCTTTCTTTACGCCCTTTGATAAACTTTTATAATTTTATTAATATCTTGCATACTTCCGACAATATTTATGCCTAACTAGATTAGTGCTTTTGTGTGTGTCTGGCAATCGTGAATGGAATTTTGGGGTGGTGACTTTGCATATTTCTTACTAGTCTAATAATTTCTAAACATTTCTCATTTGATTATCTTGCACTTTGTATCGAGACGGTGAACCTGTTTACAAATAGCGACAGTCAAATCCTTTTCTTCAGTCTTTATGCTACTTTTCTTGTACAGTTTTATTGATTTTTTTAAAAAAAATTTCATGGTATTTATTTTTGAGAGAGAGAAAGAGAGAAACAGAGTGCAAGCACGGGAGGGGCAGAGAGAGAGGGAGACACAGAACCCGAAACAGGCTCCAGGTTCTGAGCCATCAGCACAGAGCCCG
This sequence comes from Panthera leo, assembly GCF_018350215.1. Classification (NCBI taxonomy): domain Eukaryota; kingdom Metazoa; phylum Chordata; class Mammalia; order Carnivora; family Felidae; genus Panthera; species Panthera leo. The sequence goes on along the minus strand of NC_056695.1, from coordinate 46,736,693 downwards.
ACGCGGGGCTCGAACCCACAAACCGTGAGATCATGACCTGAGCTGAAGTCGGATGCTTAACGGGCTGAGCCACCCAGGCGTCCCCGGTTTTACTGATTTAGTAAGACTTTTAGTAGGCTCCAGTGAACGGTAGCACAAGTAGAAGATAACACCATCTCTTCTCTGTCTTTGTGGAAATATTACTTCACACCCCTAAGTATCACATTTGCTCTGTGTTCCCAGTAGCTGTTTCCAGTTTTTAATAGCAGTAGGTATTTGCTTTAATCAAAAGCTTTTCAACATTTACTGAGATACTCAAATGACTTCCGTCCTTTAATCTCTTAACATACTGAATTATATAATAGAGTTCCTGATGTTGAACCATTTTGCGTCCCTAAATTGAACTTACTTGGTCCTAATGCGTTATTTAAAAAATATTTAATTTAGAATTTTTGCATCTATGCTCGTAAGTGTGATTCGGACCTTAATTTTGAAGTCCCTTGAATGACAGGCTAAGGATTTCTTAGCTGAGGAAGGCTGAGGGCCAATGAAGGTTTGATCAATATTTTTACCACCTTTGAAAATCTTACTGTAACCAGTCCAGCAATGAGACTTTCTCTTCAGTTAATTGTCGGGGTCTCTTCTTTGCCCTCTACTGCTGAACATTTCTGACTCTGTCTTATTCTAGACAGTATTGTTTAATGACTATTGTGGTTGCAAAACCTCTCCTTTTCCCTTTGTGTTAGAAAGGATGCATTCCATATTGACTTGCAAACATTTTAATTGGATAGCAATCTATTTTAGGCAGCTATTATTTCTTTCATGCTTTCATGCCACGTGTTTTTGCACAAGCACGGCTTGCCAAGAAGGTGTGTGGAGTTATGGGGATAACAACTCTATTGGGAAAGAAGGTGACTCCCAAAGGCCCCTCAATGGGCTGTCACAGGAGTAACATAATATCTGAGTGTGGGCAGGGTGACCATACGTGCCAATTTTTTCAGGACTGTTCACAGTTTTAGGTGTTCTGTTCCCGTATCAAACCATGTGTCAGTGGGGCGTGTGCCTCGTTTTCCTAAAAATAAGGTCATCGTAGGCAAAGGAAAAAGCAGATAAAATGTATCAGGTGTGCCAGAATGCCTAAGATATGTCAAGGAATTAAATCCTCAAAAAATCTTGGTGGAGAACATGTCCACTGGCCATTCCTAAAAATAATCTTCCAGTGGCCACAGCCTCAGAGGCCAACTGTTGTTTTTAAGATGACACTAGGCAAGGTGAAGGAAGCGGCCGATGTTCTGAGAACGTGTCTTAACTCCTTGGGTTCCTGACTCCTGGACTTTGGGAATGGGTCTTGATGACTGTGGCTGACTGCTGGTTGTCCCGCTGTCCCTTCTCCCCTTCTTTCCACAGTGACGGGGATAAACTGAGTACATGATCACCCAATGACGACATTTTCCTTATGACTAAGTGGTCATGTGACTAAGTTCCTCCCGTGAGCCTGTGCGCAGAAGTCATGTGTGCCGTTTCCAGGTCTTTCCCTTAAACGATGAGGTGTACACGCTCTTAATGGCACATTTTCTCCCTTCCCAGAAGTGGCAGATGGAGGTAAAAAAGAAAGACCACAGATCGCACATCGGCCCCTCACCATCCTGTCACGGAGGCGTTAAGTTATACCTGTTCAAGGCTTTCTTAACCACAGGGGACAGTCACACTCTGCCAGGTGGAGGCCGGGGGCCATTTTAACTCCCTTCTATGTTTGGGGACATGCCCCCGGTAGGCACCCTGGCGGGGGACAGGCTCCACTTCCTAATAAGGAAGCCCTAAAGGCCTGTTCCTTCCCACGAGAGACCAGAGCTTAGCCCACAGATGTTCCTGCTGGCTCTGAAGGTGGAGATCTGGAAGACCAGGGGCAGTCTAATATAGTTAGAGAGATGCAGAATAATTACATAGTAGTTAAACGTGTATTAGTTCAAAACACAAAGAACGGCGGAGAAATTAAGTAGTACCGTGTAACAGATAGAATCAGACATAATGAAATAAAGTTAAAGGGAAAAACCTGAATTATAAACACAAGGGAAAATTCTAGTATCAAGCTAACTAGATTATTACAAAACAGTTTAAGAATTCCAGCGGGGTTCCTGCTTCTCTGCAAGGCAGATTAAACAACACATTTTTAACTTTAATTATAGCAAGAAAACCTAAGTGTTGGTTAAAGCTTAAAGGGGAGACTCCCTGGGTTGGTGTGTTAGTAAAAATCTCCAAGGGACAATTACACTCAAAAGCGCGAGTTGAAAGATATAAGTAAATAAAATACGTTTCCAAATCAGTGAAACAAATTAAAAAAAATAAATAAATAAACGGTCCTCTTCAACAAATGGTGCTGGAACAGCTGGACATCCACATGTAAAAGAAATGAATTTAGACACAGAGATTACACCCTTCACAAAAATCAACTCCAAATGAATCACAGACATAGATGTGAAACACAAAAGTACAAAACTCCCAGAAGAGAACATGGGAGAAAACCTGTATGAACTCGGGTGTGGTGATGACTTTTTCAGCCCAACACCAAAGGCACATTCTGGAAAGAAATAATCGGCAAGCTGGATTTCACTGGAATTAAACACTTGTGCTCTGTGGAAGACACCGTCGAGAGAACCATCAGACGAGCGACGGAGGGGGAGAAAATACCTGCAAAAGAATGTCTCACAGAGGACTGTGATCCAACGTACACAAAGAACTCTTGAAAGTCAACAATATGAAAACAAACAACTTGAGTAAAAAAGTGGGCCAAAGACCGTAACAGACACCTCACCAGAGAAAATATGTGGACGACACCTAAGCACGTGAAAAGATGCCCCACATCATATGTATCAGGGAAATACAAATTAAAACATTGAGAGGACACGGCACTCCTACTAGAATGACGGAAGTCCGGCACACCGACCACACCGCAGGCTGGGGGGGTGGGGGGTATGTACGGTAACAGGAGCCCTCATTCGTTGCTGCGGGGAATAGAAAATAGTACAAGCCACTTTAGAAGGTGGTTTGACGGTCTCCTACAAAACTGAACATGCCCTTATCTTGTGATCCGGCCACCATGTTCCTTGGCATTGACCCAAAGGAGTTGAAAACGTATTTCTGCACCGAAACCTGCGCACAATGTTCGCAACGGTTCTATTCGTGGTTGCCAAAACTCGCGGCCAAGGTGTCCGTCAGTGGGTGAATGGAGAAGTAACTGTGGTTCCAGCACATCAGTTGGCAGCAGCCACATTGCAAGTGTCCAACGGCCACCCGAGGCAGGTGGCTTCCTATTGGACAGAGCAGATTAGAGCAAGGAGAGGTTGGGGAAGCCTGCGCTGACATTGTTGAAATGTCACCTCCTACCCTCACGCTGGTATCTCCAGAAGCTCACACGTGGCCCAGGAAGACAGTGTGGCTGTGGGAGGGGGATGGCAGGTGGGCAGGGGGTGAGCGGCGGAGGTGGGGCGCTCAGGGACTTGGCCCTGACCCTGTGCTTTGACTGCTTACCCCATGTTACCAGGGAGTCTGGCAGGCTGCTTGGGTGTGCCAATTCTCCAGGGCAGGTACAGATGCGCACAGAAACTAGCAAGGGGTCAACCAGAAGCTGTGCTTCTGGGTGGTTCCATCTTAGCTAGGACTGGGGCACTGTGCTGGGCCAGGGCCCATCCGCAGGGTTCCTGTGGGCTTCCTGTGCCTCTAGGTGTTGTCGCATTACCCCCAAACATAAACACCCTCCTGCTATTCTCTCTCCATTCCAAAAAAGTGCCTTTACAGCGTCTCTGCACCCATCAGCCTACAGCATAATTGCCCTATTATAAAGGCAGGCCTTGTTTCGGAACCAGCCTTCAAAGGTCTCCAAGGCTCCCCACCGAGTACTGTGAGCTTCTTCCCCCTTTTTACTGGAGGGGAAGCGGTCTGAGAAGCCAGCGGCTGCCTATAAAACTGTGAATCAGGCAGGAAGCCAGTGCCTCGTCCACCCTATTAGCATGACAGTGGTAAACTGGGGAATCCTTCCTTGAAGACAAAGTCACCTGTCACATTCCACCTTGGGGAATGTTTCACCCTCTCCCAACCCATCCTTGGAACCACCTTTCAACCATAGACCTGAAAGGGACGTATGTACACAGGATGACGAATGAGATCTAACTTTTTTCTTAATGAATCACACTACGGTTATGGCTAACAATTTTTAAATTAGGCTTTAACAAAATCATTTTTGTGTCTTTTCTAGCTGTCACTTCTGTTGCCTGGCCCTTGTTTGCTCAAATCTCCCTTTTTCAAAATTTCCAGTTTCCATTGGCCAAGGTCTGAGAAGTCAGACAGCTATGTCTTGTAGAAATGTGTACGAACGAAGAGTGAGTAAGTCACGAAGAATGATCGAAGGTCCTCTCAGGATTTACTCAAGTGTTAGGGTTGGTCAACTACTTGAACTGCTCTGAGATTTTTTTTTTTTGAATGTGATTTTTTTCTGAAGGTCCACTTATCTACAGATAATTGACGAGTGCCTTTATTTGCTTGTAAACATTACTTTTCTAGGTTATACCAAGTTTCTCTGCCCTTTATTTTATACAGTCTTTTAGGATATCGGAGAAAATTGTTCCAGCTTAGGATTCAAGCTTAGGAAACTTCCGGGAGAACACACAAAGCTGGTATTATTGGCTGTATCAAATGTTCTCATTTTTCACTAACCTCTGGGCACATTTACAAATATTCTTAAAGAAAGCATTCATAGCTTATTATCTACCAAAGGAAAAATGGAAACCAAACCTGCTCTCACTCACACCTACCTTTTAAAAATATATTCATACAGTTGCTTACTATGAAAATGGCAAGGAATGCTCGCAGCCAGCTGGCAACAGAAGACGTTGCTTTGGAGTCTGGTGTAATGGTTATTTTGATGGGATCAAAGGTCCCTCTGTTTTCTTATCCTTGGGAGCATTTCTCCTTCGCTCCTAACTCTATAAGATCCTGAATTCTGTGGGATCTTGAAACCTACATCTCATTCTCAGTAGAGGGAGGAGTGTCAACGCTCCAAATTCTATCTGCAGACGTGGGTAGAACAAAAAGCTTCCGTGGGAAAGAGATTCCAGGTGCAGAGCTGGTGGCGAGCGGACAGTGGGGCAGGGGCAGAAGGTTTACTAAAGCTTACCTTCATGGAAACTAAAAGTGAAACAGATGATCCCAACACCCCCAAGAAGTGTTGCTGCTACAAACCGGGGTGGAGAAAGGGGTGTGACTTTGTAGGCTTCCTAATCAGGAATCTCACCAATGAACCGTCAAAAGGGGTTGCATCAGAGCGACCCGGGAGGCAGGCTGCTTCTACTGAGGGCAAAGAAGCCTGCACAGGAAAGCCCGCGTTGGCCAAGAGGCCCTTTTAATCATACAGAGCACAAGCGCCTCAGACCTGGGGAAATAGCTGAGAGCTCATAGCAGTGTTTACTCAACAGATAAGCCACGCAGAAGCTACACCTCTCCAGGAAGTCTGCGATGGCAGGGGTTAAGCCACAGGTGAGGAAGCAGGTGTAACGAGGTACAGCCCTGCTCCGTTTCTGACTCATCTTCTGACTCTGTTCTTCTGGCTTCACTATGCCTCAGCTTCCCCACCTGTCCAATGGGAGGAGGACAGGGTGAGATTGTTTGGTGAATCCCTGAGATCTTTGGTGAGATGTTCTTCAAAAGGGCGAGGCAGTATCATTATCCCTTAGCTCTTCGGTATGGGGTTGCTATAAATAGGGTCTGGAAGAGGATGGCAATGTCACATACCTGTTTACAATAATAAATGGGGCATAGAAGGATGCCGAGCAAAGCTTGTCAGAATCCTTTGGTAAGACGTGCATTCAAGAGAGCTGAGACTCGGCCTTCCCGAGGACCAAAGAGCCCCCGTGTGTTCACTTTCCGCCAAGATTGTCCTTCCTCCTGGAGCACTGCTTCTCAGTGTGACCTGCGTGGCAGCCGTAGATTAGGCTGTGTTCTGGGTGATCTAAGAGACTGACCCAAAATATAATTTATACTGAAGTGGCACGCGTGTAGGTGTGCACACGTGTGTGTGCGCACGCAGGCGCTTTCTTGCCAACTCAGACTCTGCCTTTGAAAGTACAAGAAGGAAGTGTCAAAATGGACGCCTACCGCCATTAAGTCAGTTCTAAGATGGCGTGTGCCCGCGCGTTAATAAACCTGCTGGTGGCCAGCAGAAGGGTGAGCAAGGTTCCTGAGCCTTTGGCTCTCATAGACTACAGTGGAAGACACCCGGCACGGGGACTGTGGCGTATTCTGAAAGGATGGGTCCGGGAATCACACTACCGTTGGGAGAGAGCACAGGAGCAAGAAGGTTGCTGGGTGTAGACTTTCCCACCAGCCAGTAAGAGACAGCTAGAGCCTAGTTCAGGGATAAACACTGAAATGTGGGGGGTGACCGTTGTCTGTTATCACAGGACACTTTGGTAGCCATATATGGGACTTACTGATGGCATAGCCAACTGCCCAGCTTTGCCCAAGGGCAATGCTAAGGTTTCTAATCCACTTTCATGTGGAAGGCAGAATTAAGGGACAGGAAGACACTTCTTACAAAAAGATGTCATTATTGGCGGAAGTGTAGGAGACCCAGCGGAACGCGTTCTCCTCCTTCCCCTCTCTCCCTATTGCTCTCCAACCCCTTCCCTGATAATTTCCGCTGGTCTAGGTGGTTGATTTTATTATTTCAGGCACCTGGCACAGAGTAGTTGTTCGGCTTACATTCAGTCAGTGAGTGAAGAAAAGCATCTTCATTTTCAGAAATACCCCGTGGAGCAGCCTGGTAAAGGATGTTGAGGTAAGAGCATGGCGGGCGAGCGGGAGGAAGGCAGTGGGGAGAGACTCTGCAGAGCGTTGATCCCTTTCCTTCCTGGCCTTCTTTCATCTGGGCCTCGCTGCACTGCTGCCTCCCCTGCCAAGAGCCTCTGACCCCATGGGAAATGGACATGGGTGCCACCTTAGTAGGGAATTTTTCTGGACTCTGTTGCCCTAGAGGGCCCAGGGCTAGATTTCCCAAGTTGTTCCGTGTCTCCCGAGAGTAAGAGGGGCACCGAGGCTCATGTCATACAGGAATTAACAGTGCGATGATGTGCAGGATTCCCAAATCCCTGGGGAATCCCAAGTGAACTTTCCAGACAGGGTAGTGAGGCCGTATGGAGCGCGTTAGCAGTGACATCAGTTAAGAATAAGAAAAAGAGGGGCGCCTGGGTGGCGCAGTCGGTTAAGCGTCCGACTTCAGCCAGGTCACGATCTCGCGGTCCGTGAGTTCGAGCCCCGTGTCAGGCTCTGGGCTAATGGCTCGGAGCCTGGAGCCTGTTTCCGATTCTGTGTCTCCCTCTCTCTCTGCCCCTCCCCCGTTCATGCTCTGTCTCTCTCTGTCCCAAAAATAAATAAAAAACGTTGAAAAAAAAATTAAAGTAAAAGAATAAGAAAAAGAGGGGCACCTGGATGGCTCAGGTGGTTGAGTGTCCCCAAATCTTGGTTTCAGCTCAGGTCAAGGTCATGATCTCACAGTTATGTGGGTTCCAGACTCCGGGCACCTGGATGGCTCAGGTGGTTGAGTGTCCCCAAATCTTGGTTTCAGCTCAGGTCAAGGTCATGATCTCACAGTTATGTGGGTTCCAGACTCCTGTCCCATGTTGGACTCTGCACTGATTGCCTGCTTGGGATTCTCCCTGTCTCTCTGCCCCTCCCCTGCTCTTACTCTGTGTCTCTCTGAAAATAAATAAATAAACTCTAAAAAAAAAAAAAAGAATAAATGGGGCGCCTGGGTGGCTCAGTCGGTCAAGCATCTGACTTCGGCTCAGGTCATGATCTCGTGGTTTGTGAGTTCGAGCCCCATGTCAGGCTCTGTGCTGACAACTCAGAGCCTGGATCCTGCTTCATATTCTGTGACTCTCTCTTTCTCTCTCTCTCTCTCTCTCTCTGCGCTTCCCCCACTCATGCTCTGTCTCTCTCTGTCTCTCAAAAAAATAAGCATTAAAAAAGTTTTTTTTAATTAAAAAAAGAATAAGAAAGAGAAAAGGTTTCGCACCTTCACTTTCTCCTTCTCTTACGCTCTTGCTTTATGTAGATCCAAGTCTCTGATCTATGTCATTTTCTTTCTCTAAAAAACTTCTTTTAACATTTCTTGCAAGGCAGGTCTACTGGCAGCAAATTCCTTCCATTTTTGTTTGTCCAGGAAAGCATTTTTCCTTCACTTCTGAGGGATAATTTCACAGGGTACAGAATTACGGGGTTTTTTTCTTTCAACATTTTAAATATTTTACTTTGTTCCCTTCTTTGCATGGTTTCTGAGGAGATGTCAGATATAATTCTTATCTTTTCCCCCTCTGGATTTTTTCAGGATTTTAAAAAATCTTTGATTTTCTCTAGTTGGAAAATGATATGCCAAGGGGTGTGTGTGTGTGTGTGTGTGTGTGTGTGTGTATATATATATATATATATATATATATATATATATATATTTTGCTATTTATTCTTCTTGGTGTTCTCTGAGCTTTTTGGATCTGTGGTTTGGTGTCTACCATTAAATTTGGGGGAAATTCTCAGTGATTATTGTTTCAAAGATCTCTTCTGTTCCTTCTTCTCTTCTATTTCTGATATTTCCATTATGCATATGTTACATCTTCTGTACTTGTCCCCAGAGTTCTCAGATAGTCTGTTCTGTTTTTTTTTTCTTTCTTCTTTCTTTCTTTCTTTCTTTCTTTCTTTCTTTCTTTCTTTCTTTCTTTCTTTCTTTCTCTTTCTGTCTTTCTGTCTTTCTTTCTTTCTTTCTTTCCCGGTCTTTTTTCTGCTTGCCTTTGAGTTTGGAAGGTTTCCATTGAGATGTCCTCAAGCTGAGATAGTCTTTCCTCAGTCATGGCCAATCTACTAATAAATTCATCAGAGACATTCTTCATTTCTGTCAAGTGTTTTTGTTTTGTTTTGTTGCCCATTAAAGTGTTTCAGATCTCTAGCACTTAAAAAGACTCTTGTTAGAATTTCTCTCTCTCTCTCTGCTTACATTACCCATCTGTTCTTGCAGTGCCGACTACTTTATCCATTAGAGCCCTCAACATACTAATGATAGTCGTTTTAAATTCCCAGTTCTGATAATTCCAACATCTCTGCCATAACTGAGTCTGGTTCTTATGCCTGATCTTTCTCTTCAAACTGTGTTTTTGTCTTTTACTATGCCTTGTACATTTTTCTTGGTAGCCAGACATGATGTTCTGGCTAAAGGAACTGCTATAAATTGGCTTTAGGGATGTGGTGGGTGTATGGGGAGGAGAAGCAGTCTGTAGTCCTGTGATTAGGTCTTGGTCTTTTAGTGAGCCTGTGCCCAGCAACTGTGGACTTCACAGGTGCATCTCAGTGCTCCCCCCACTTTACGGGGGCAGGATGGCTGCAGGGGGCTGCAGGTGGGTATTTCTCTTCTCTCAGGTCAGTCAGGGTCTGATAAAGCCCTAGCGAGTGAGGTTCTGGTTAAACAGTTTCTCTTTGAGAACAGTCTGTTAAGAAGAACAGAATGCTCTGAAGTATTTTAAATGGTTCCTTTTCCTCTTCCCCTGCCAGAGCATGAGGGATTTTTCCTCCAGTTTTTGCTGTGAGAATCCGATAGAGCTCCAAGAAGTAAACTCACAAAAACTCATAAAAGTGTGGGAGTCCCCGGTGACTGGTTCCCCCTGGAGTTTTTAACTCTCGGTGTTGTGCACACTGAGCCTACAGCAATGCCTCAATTGTGGCTCAGGTTTCCCTCCCTTGTCACTGTTCCCCCTGGTTCCATGGAGGTTTCTGCTGCAGTGAATCGTGATTCTCTGTATTCACCTGTCACTCCCTCCAATTTTGGGGGGGAGGGGGCTGCAGCTTATCCTGTGACCTCACTTCTCTTCTGGATCTAAAAAGAGTTGCTAATGTTTCAGTTTGTTCAGCTTTTTCCTTGTTGCTTGGTTGGCGTGGTAGCTTCTCAGCTTCTTACACGCTAGACCAGAAACCGGAAGTTCCGAACATCCAAATGTTTTGCCATGTCAGAAGACACCCAATATGTATTGAGCTTTTCCCCAAAGTCGGATGCTTTACCCGATTCCTTTTCCGTTTACTCCTTTTGACAATCCTATAGGGAAGGCATGGTTCTTCCCATTTTGCAGACGGGAAGCTAAGACTTGGAGGAGGGAGGCGGCTGGCCCAGTGTGCACCATTAAGCACACATTCCTCACCCGCTCTACTTCCCAGGTGCGTCCAGCTGCGTCCTCATGCTGCACATAAAGGAAGAGTCAAGGGCAAAAATGACATGTGCATCAAAACCCATGTTCCATGTTTACAAAACCAGCTAAGGCTATAGTATCTATGGATAAAGGACCCTTTGTGTGATTTTATGCTAAAGATACTAGTAGTAATAAAGCCCTCAGGTATCGAGTTTCTAGCATACTACGAGACGTAGACTGGGCATTTAATACCTTCTGCCCGAATAAATGGATGAATGAGTCCTCCATGGCATGCATTATATATCGCGAAGGAATTCTATCACGGGGTCTGGCACTGTGCTAAGTGCTTTGCATTCCTGATCTCATGTAATCCTTTCAACAATGTGAGGGAGGTGCAATTATTTTTCCCACTTTTACTGTTGAGGAACCAGAGACTTAGAAAAAGTAAATAACTTGCTCAAGGTCACATAACTAGTAACGGTCAAGGTGGGGCTCGGCCCAGGCCTGCCACGCTGCACAGTTCATGCTCTCGGCCTGGCCCTGCCTGCCTCCTCCTTCCCCACACCTGGCTGGAGTCAGCAGGCCTCGCTGGTGATGCTCCCACTGAGTGCCTCACGTCCACTGCCATGCACAGGCCCTTACCTCCCCTTTATGCCTTCTCTCACCGTGCAAGCTGCCCCCAGACTTCAGTCGGGACCCCACAGAACCAGCCAGGCTAGGCAGAGGACGAGCCCAAGAGCTGCTGCCTACCTGGACTTGGAGTGTGGCCCAGACAAGCATGGCGATGAAGAGGGGCTTAAGGTCCCTGCCTGGGGAGGGACATGATCCCTGCTTCTCCTTCCTAGCCCAGAACGTCGGAAAGACAGAGCACAGGGTGAAAGGGTCAAGCTCCAGAGACCTGAGGTAGTAGTCATCTTGACCATTTGCTGGCTGTGTCCTCCTAGAAAAGACCCCTAATCTCACTAAGACTCCATTTCCTCCTCTGGAGCACAATAATCCCAGTAGGAATAACAATTTCTATCCCATGGGGCTATTGTGCTAACTCAGTGAGGGCAGGCATAGGAAGAAGGTAACTGTGAAGCACCTGCTAGTGACTCAGTGCCCAGAGCGTGGGGCTTGGGCCTTTTCTACTCCACTTTTGCCTGTGAAGGAGAAGGGAGTGCCCCTCGTAAATCAAAGATGCCCCAGGAGCTGGTGTTCTGCCTGGGTCTGATTTCGGACCCCGGTGGTTAAAATGGTAGGCAGTGGAAGAGTGACACCTTTCTGGGCTCTTCTGGCTGTGGTCACCCCCGCAGAGGAGTGGGGCTTGCAGTCTATGTGAGGTCCCTACATCTTTAGAGACCTAAGAACATTCAGCCTCTCTTTTCTCCCCCTGGATAATCTTGGACATCTCTCTCTCTCTCTACTTCCTGCACAGGCCTACAAGTTTCCCTCCTCCCTTGGAGGGAAGGCAGTGCCGTGTGGAGGGACGTTGGGTCTTTTTCTCTCTCAGGATCCTAGCAATCATGTCAAAATCCTCTGTTGCGCCTGCTACCCCCTGAGACAGCCGAGGGTCTGCTGGGAGCAGCAGTGGGTTAGTAATAATCGGCTAACCCCTTAACCTAAGAGGCATGGAAACACCACACAAACACACGCACGCGCGCCCGTTAGCTAGTCATCTCGTCATCTTCCTGGACCTCACTCTCCACAAACTGTTGCTCAGATAGCATGGGCATCAGGGGCTTCTCGGGGACCACAGCCTTCTGTTCTGAACTGAGCAGTTTAACGTGAAACTTACGGCTCAGGATAGAGATAGTGCTGTGTCCAATAGAGAGCTCCTCATGGCCCTCCCCACAGGGCTTGCTCTTTTGAGAAAGCATGTCCTTATTTCCTCTTGTTAAGAGGTAGGCTCGGCCAGCGACATCCCTTGATGTTAAAAAGTAGCTCTGAGGACAAACATTCTATTGGATCCCTGGATAGTAACCCAGCATCTCTCTAAAATCTTAATCCAAAGACCACTGCCAAATATCCCGACGGTAAGTCAGAATTTATCATCACGCTTATAATAAAATGTGTGTGCGCGTATGTATCTCACTTGTGCAAACCACAGCTACAACAGTTACAGCAGGATTCCTTTTTTTTTTTTTTTAAGTTTACTTACTTATTTTGAGAGAGAAAGAGAAAGAGAGAGGGAGAGGACGTGAGGGGGGAAGGGCAGAGAGACAGGGAGAGAGAGAAAACCCCAGGCAGGCTCCGTGTTGCCTGACGTTGGGGCTGCATCTTACAAACCATGAGATCATGACAGGAGCTGAAATCAAGAGTCAGACACTCAGCCAGATGAGCCACCCAGGTGCCCCTCTGGCAAGATTCTTTATTGCCTTCCCTGTCAGTGTCAGTGACTGAATCTCCTATACCTTTTCTGGACAAAACTTGAATAAAACGGAATTGTAGCACCTGTTAAGTATAAGTACTTCTTTATTTCTACTTTTAGGCAATAATATTTCTCCTATTACGAGGAATTTGAATATGGTAGATTAAACTGTATATTAATACCCAAAGTAAGAGACCCAAATTTATCTTTATCATTTGATCAAAAAGATGTTGCATTCACAGCTGGCAAAACACTACACTAATACCATAAACCCTCAACACAGACATCTGGATATTAATACCTGATTGTGGTGGGAGAGAGAGACTGGCTCAGAAGAGAGGCTTGGGAGAAGAGAGCATCTTACTAACAAATACATTCCTTTGAAATACTCGCTAAGAGTACTAATATTTTTGCAGCTTTAAGATTGTTACCTTATTCCAAGATTCATCAACATCACAGAATTTGCATCTAGATGGCCCCTGAGAGATCATCTAAATGGGTCCTAATTTCACAAATGAGCGAACTAGGATTGTATCAGCACTAAATTAGAAAAAAAATTTCAGGAAGAAAAGGCTTGGGTTTATACTTGCTTTTAATGACACTCTGAGCACTGTTTATTCATTCAGCTAAAATTGAGCATCTTCCATGTGTAGACACAGTGCTAGGCATCAAAGATACTAGGAAAAGACGTGATCCCTGCTTTCGAGGAACTGAGATATACTATAAGGTAGGTATTACTACCCCCATTTTACAGATGGGAAAACTGAGGTGTGGAGAGGTTAAGTCCAAATCATATGAATAGTAACAAGAAAGCAGGAATTCAACACATGCCTATCAGATTGCATTCGTTTTTTCTTGCTACGTAACAAATGACCACAAACTTAGAGGCTTAGAACAATGCACATTGATTATCTCACGGTTTCTGTAGGTCAGAAATTTGGGCACAGATTTGCTGCCTTTTCTGCTCAGGGTCTTACAAGGCTGATATCAAGATGTCAGTCAGGACTGCAGTCTCTGGTGAGGCCCCGGGTCCTCTTCCAAGCTCCCTGGTTGGCAGAATTCAGTGCATTATGGTTGTAGAACTGAGGCCTTGGGTTCCTGGGGCCTTCCCCTGGGGCCTTCGGTTCCTGGGGCCTTCGGTTCCCTGCCTCGTCATCCCCTTCACAACATAGCACATTACTTCTTCATGGCCAACCGAGAGATCTACGCTGTTTCAAATCTCTCCTCTAGAAAAGGCCTGGATTTTCTTTTGAGGTGTTCACCTGATTAGGTCAGACCCACTCAGGACAATCTTTGTTTCAATGAACTCCAAGCCAATCTTTTTAAAAAAATGTTTATTTTTTTTATCATGATAAGTGTACTCTTTAACCTCCATCACCAACTCACCCATGTGGCCACCCACTTCCCCTCTGATAACCATCAGCTTGTTCTCTCTAGTTAAGAGTCTATTCCATGGTTTCTCTCTCTCTCTCTCTCTCTCTCTCTTTCTCTTTTCTCCTCTTTGCTTGTTTTGTTTCTTAAATTCCACATATGAGTGAAATCATATGGTATTTGTCTTTCTCTGACTTATTTCACTTAGCATTATACTCTCTGACTCTACTCGTATTGTTGCAAATGCCAGGATTTCATTCTTTTTTACGACTGAATAATATTCCATTATATATTATATAATCCATGATAATTGCATTATATTTATCCATTCATCTATTGATGGATACTTGGGCTGCTTCCATAGTTTGGCTATTGTAAATAATGCTGCTTTAAACACAGCATTGCATGTGTCCTTTTGAGTTAGTGTTCTATTTTTAGTTTTTTGAGGAACCTCCATGCTGTTTTCCACAGTGGCTGCACCAGTTTGCACTCCCACCAACATTACAGGAGGGTTCCTTTTTCTCTACATCCTTGCCAACACCTGTTATTTCTTGTGTTGTTGATTTTTTTCTTTTTTAAAAAGGTTATTTACGTATTTTGAGAGAGAAAGAGAGAGAGCCCTAGTGGGGGAGAGGCAGAGAGAGAGGGAGAGAGAGAAACCCAAGCAGGCTCCATGCTGTCAGTTCAGAGCCCGACACAGGCTCAGCCTCACAAACCATGAGATCATGACCTGAACGAAACCAAGAGTTGGACACTCAACCACCTGAGCCACCAGGCACCCCTCTTGTGTTGTTTGATTTTAGCCATTCTGACATGTGTGAGGTGATACCTCACTGTAGTCTTGATTTGCATTTCCCTGATGATGAGTGATATCGAGCATCTTTTCATGGGTCTGTTGACCATCCGTATGTCTCCTTTGGAAGAAGGTCTGTTCCTGTCTTCTGCCCACTTTTAAAATTGGATTATTTGGTTTTTAGGTATTGAGTTGTATCAATTCTTTATATATTTTGTCATTTGCAAATATCTTCTCCCATTTCGTAGGTTGCCTTTTAGTTTTGTTGATTGTTTCTTTCACTGTACAGAAGATTTTTGTTTTGTTGTAGTCTCAATAGTTTATTTTTGCTTCTATTTCCCTTGCCTCAGGAGACATATCTAGAAAAAAGTTTCTATCACCAGTGTCAGAGAAATTACTGCCCGAGTTCTCTTGTAGGATTTTTATGGTTTCAGGGCTCACATTTAGGTCTTTAATCCATTTTGAGTTTCTTTTCGTGTATGGTGAAAGAAAGTGGTCCAGTTTCATTCTTTTGAATGTTGCTGTCCAGTTTTCCCAACACCATTTGTTGAAGAGACTGTCTTTTTCCCATTGGATATTCTTTACTCCTTTGTTGAAGATTAATTGACCATAGGGCTGTGGGTTTACTTCTGACTTTTCTGGTCTGTTCCACTGATTTATGTGTCTATTTTTATGCCAGTTCCATACTGTTTTGATTACTACAGTTTTGTAACATAACTTGAAGTATGGACTTGTGATATCTCCAGTTTTGTATTTCTTTTTCAAGATTGCTTTGGCTATTTTGGGGTCTTTGGTGGTTCCGCATACATGTAGGATTGTTTGTTTTAGTTTTGTGAAAAATGTTTTTGGTGTTTTGGTAGAGATTGCTTTAAATGTGTAGATTGCTTTGGGTAGTATTGACGTTTTAGCAATATTTGTTCTTCCAACCCATGAGCATGGAATGTCTTTCCATTTCTTTGAGTTGTCTTGACTTTCATCAGTGTTTTATATTTTTCAGAGTACAGGTCTTTCACCTCTTTGATTAAGTTTATTCCTAAATATTTTATTGGTTTTGGTGCAGTTGTAAATGGGATTGTTTTCTTAATTTCACCCTCTGCTCCTTCATTATTAGCATATAGGAATGCCACAGATTTCTATACATTGATTGTATATCCTGCAACTTTACTGAGTTCATTTGTCAGTGCTAGTAGTTTTTTTGTGAAGTCTTTAGGATTTTCTGTATATAGTATCATGTCATTTGCAACTAGTGAGAGTTTTACTTCTTTCTTACCAATTTGGATGCCTTTTATTTCTTTTTGCTTTCTAATTGCTGTGGCTAGAACTTCCTGTACTATGTTGAATAAAAGTGGTGAGCGTGGACATCCTTGTCTTGTTCCTGAACTTTAGGGAAAAACTCTCAGTTTTTTGCCACTGGGTATGAGTATGAAGGCTGTCAGTTTTTCATATAAAGTCTTTCTTATGTTGAGATATGTTCCCTGTAGAGCTACTTCGTGGAGGGTTTCGATCATGAGTGGATGTTGTACATTGTCAAATGCTTTTTCTATATCTATTGAAATGATCATATGGTGTTTATCCCTTCTGTTATTGATGTGACATATCACATTGATTATTTTGAACCACTGTTGCATCCCAGGAACAAATCCCATTTGATCGTGCTATGTGATTTTTTTTTAATGTATTGTTGGATTCAGTTTGCTAATATTTTGTTGAGGATTTTTGCATCCATATTCATGAGAGATATTGGCCTGTAGTTCTCTTTTTTTGTGGTGTCTTATTCTGGTTTTGGTACCACGATGATACTGGTGTCATAGAATGAATTTGGAAGTTTTCTTTCCTCTTCTATTCTTTGGAATAGTTTGAAAAGAATATGTATAACTCTTCTTTAAATATTTGTTAGAATTTGCCGGTGAAGCCACCTGGTCCTGGACTTTTTTTGGGGGGTGGGGGGCAGGTGGTGAATGACTGATTCAATTTCATTGCAACAACTGGTCTGTTCAAATTTTCTGTTTCTTCCTGCTTTGGTTTTGGTAGGTTATATATTTCTAGGAAACTCCAAGCTAATCTTAATTACATCTGTAAAACCCCTTCATCTTCGCTGTGTAACCCTGACCTATTTATTCTAGTAAAACCCCATCATATTCTCAAGTCCCGCCCACATTCATGAGGAGGGCACATATACCAAGGGGCAGGAATCTTGGAAGACCATTTTAGAAATCTGTCTCCTATACAGATGTCAATGCCCACATTCTTTAAACTACTCAATTCCTCGACCCAAAGTTATGGACATTGGTTCTGGGCCTAGGTAGACACACAAAAAATTATATATGGAAGTGCGATGAAAAACATATGCACAAAATAGGAAGAAAAAAAATGGTCTGCTATGCATAGGTGAGATTGGTGGGAGAATATTTAAGGGCAGCTTCAAGAAGTGATGTTTCAACTGGATGTTTGGGGAAAAATAACATGCCTTTGCATTTTTGTCTCCACTGCCTAGCAGAATCTTAAGGCACACAGTAGACTCTTGCTTGATAAATGTTTATTGATGTGAATGACCATGTAAGTGTCTTCTAGGCAGAGAAAAGGAAAGAACATTCTAGGTAGATAGGATTTCATGTATAGAGGCCCAAAGATTTGAAGCCACATGTTATGTTCAAGATCAGTGAGAAGTATCAGATTATTATTTTTGAAAAAGGTACCACCATTCCTTTTTATAATGTTTGCCTATTTATTTTTGAGAAACAGAGACAGAGCATGAGCGGGGGTGGGGCAGAGAGAGAGGGAGACACAGAATCCAAGCAGGCTCCAGGCTCTGAGCTGTCAGCACAGAGGCTTACATGGGGCTTGAACTCATGAGCCAAAGTCAGACACTTAACCTACTGAGCCACCCAGGTGCCCCAAGATCAGATTATTTAAACATGCAAGGCAAGATATGGCAAAAGAAGAGGCAAATGATGTGGCCAGAACATGGAGGGCCTTGAATATTATGCTAAGGAGGCAGGACTTTATTTATAAACAAAGGGGAAGACTGGCGAGTTCTATGAAAGTGAAAAGAATGAGATTTGTGTTTGAGAAAGTTACAGCACACTATGAAGGCTGGTTTGGGGTGAGGGTTAGGATGGATGGGAGGGAAGTTAACCCAAGGCTGTAGGAGTTAGTGTTGGGTTGTCTTGTAGTGCAGGTGAGGGAGAAGGAAGAACTACACTAAGACATTGGTTGTGGGATGGACAAGAAGAATGGCTTCCAAAGCTGATTGGGAAGCAGAGTTGACAAAACAGCATGCCTGATGGATTTGAGGAACCAAGGAGTTATGGAGGGTAACCTGAGGCTGACTCCAACTTAGGATGGGGACAAATGACGGGACCCCCAATTGAGCTTGAAGTCTAAGAGAAAGAATAGGTTTGAGGAAGAAGAGGAAGGGTTGGCGGTGGTGGGAAAAGGATGGCTGTGGATAACAAGCATATTTGGGGACATGTTGAGTTTGTGGTGCCTATCAAATATCCCAACAGAGAAGTTCAAGTAGAGGCAATTGAATTCTTAGCTCTGGAGCTCAACAGAGCTGGATAAACATCAGGGTTTCCAGCTCCTACGTGAGCCATCAAGTCCCAGCAATGGATAATCACAGAGGGACAAGGCATAGAGTAAGAAAATAGAGAAGCTGAGGAGAAACCCATGAGTCCCCAATTCTGCAATGTCAGGGGCAGAAAACCTGAGCTGAAGTCAAAGACTTGTGAGGTTGTGAGGGGACTGTGGCTCTGGGTATACGTAGTTAGGTCAGAACACAAACAAGAAAGAAAGGAGAGGGCTGCTTCGTTGTTGGAAGAAATTGTGCCCATGAAAATCCTTGTTGGTATTTCACTGGCTTGAGTTGTAAAAAATTCAGAGAAGGCAAAACCCACCACACCACATGTCATTTAAACAAACACACAACTCTAAGTAAATTAGCTGGTAAAACAGATTGTTGCAGATTTCTTTATTGGGTTAGGAAATGCTTGTTTTCATTGAGGTCTTTTTTTTGAAGAAGAAGAAGAAGAAGAAAGAACTTTGAGTTAAAATATATTATTCTGCTTTGATCTCTGTAATGAAGAGATTTGACGCAAGTATTCATCAGCCCTTAATGAAAATCAGTGCTGTTCCTGTTAACTTTCCATGGTTTGTTTGCTCATAACTTGAAGAACAAAAGAGTATCTTTCATAAGATCATCAAGGGTAAACAGAATTTCACAAGAAGAGAAATCACTGTGGAAAAACAAAATTTTAAAAAGGGACAGATCCATTTCTGTTCAGTTTTACTTTGCTCATGCTCAGTCTCCACCAAGGAACCTGAACAAATATCCCCATTGCTCTGCCCCACCAAAATTTGGATATGCTTCAGACATATCCAAATAAGGACAAGATACTTAATTGAAAATATATATAAAGACAAAATCAACCAAGTGGATGTCAATTCATCACCATCTCAGACCTCGTTATCCAGAGCCGGTGCCCAAGGAGAATGAGTTAGTCAAGGCCCAGCCTTACGGAAATTCAGGGATACAAGTGCCAAAAAGTTAAGTTTCTCCCTGCTTTTTCTTCTGCTTTCTGGAGTCTGATATCTTGCTGACTGGCTGGGCAGGTATTCACATTCTTGGTGACTTGGAGGAGGCAGAAGCTTTGGCAAAACAGCAATAACACACACACACACACACACACACACACACACACACACACGTACACTCATTTTGGTTCTCTACAAATCCCTGAAACAGACTTGTTTACTTCACTTGGAATGACAAACCTTTAATTAAGTTCTAGAATGAGGCTAAGGATGTTTATGTGAAATTATCCTAGTTCTCTGCTAGTTAGCAAGTAGCTATTGTGCCTGGGCTCACAGGGGATGACAAATTGGTGAGACCCTTGAACAATAGGGCCAATGACATGGTCAAGGGACCCAAGGGAGACCCTATGAAGAAAAGCAGCAGCAGTAGAAGCCCGGGATGGAGATGGGAAACTCCAGCGGCTCCGTAGCCCGTGTGAACAGAAAGCTGAGGCCATTAGCCCCTGAATCAGAGCAGAGTGGAACCAGAGAAGAAAGCGCATGGAGCTGGAAAGAATAGAAAAAGACAAAGTATTTCCTAAGTGAGAATGGAAAAGCCACATACCCTTCTCCTCTCCTTCCCAGCATGACTGGGGTCTTGCTTCGTTAAGCTCTTTAAGAAGGTGTCCCAATATGGAAATGCTTTCTAGTGTATCCGTTCGTAAGCAAATCTATTTGTCGTTCCCACGGAAAATGTATTTGAGGGTCAGCAATAGTGGTTTCTCATGTGGAAGTGACGTAGGTCAGCCTGAGTACTTTTATCTCCTGCTGTGTGGACGTTTGAAGTTAAAGCAGAGGTTAAAACGGCAACAGAATGAGCACAATCAAACCGGGTCTAAATCCTGGTCCCAACACTTATGGTATGACTTCAGATAGGCGCTTAATATCTCAAACCTCAGTCTTCCCATCTGTATAGTGGGAATAATAATACCCCAGACCCATACATAATCCTGTATCGGCAATTTTGAAACCCAAAGCCGCTGAAAAACAGATTTTTTAAAAAGCTTGCGGGGGGCGCCTGGGTGGCGCAGTCGGTTAAGCGTCCGACTTCAGCCAGGTCACGATCTCGCGGTCCGTGAGTTCGAGCCCCGCGTCAGGCTCTGGGCTGATGGCTCAGAGCCTGGAGCCTGTTTCCGATTCTGTGTCTCCCTCTCTCTCTGCCCCTCCCCCGTTCATGCTCTGTCTCTCTCTGTCCCAAAAATAAATAAAAAACGTTGAAAAAAAAAATTAAAAAAAAAAAAAAGCTTGCGGGAAATTCATTTGACGGCAAAACCTGATCTGAATTGATGTGACCTCTTGTATGGTTTTTATTTATCCCGTTGGACGTGATTATCCATACGTTTGCTGCAGAAATGTTAGTTTTTCGATGGATGCTGCCCCAGACCTTACGAATGAGTGTTACGAAAAATGTGTTATACGCAGACTTGCCTCTCCGAAATCTGAACGGTTCTGAATTCTGAAGCACGCCGGGGATCTGGATGGAATCTGGACGAGAGACTGGAGACCTGTTCCTTTGAGATTTGTCAGAAGTACCGAGGGAGAATCACGTGTGTGAGGTGATTGTTACACCGCCTGGCACTTTGTAAACGTTCGGGAAACCGTGTTCTTTCTGGCTGGCACCGTGGAGTTAAGACCAAGAGCCTAAAGCCAAGGAAAAAGTTCCAAGTGCACAACATCCAAGAATGACAAGAATAGGGACTGAAAGAAGGTCTGAAAGTGGAAATACTGCCTCCCAAAGTTGGTGCGGCCTGATGGAAGGAGGCTCAACTTTGGAGCCAGAGAGACCTCAGTCCTGGCTCCAGCCTCCCTAGCGGGGATTGCTGGGTCCCAGTTTCTTCATGTGTAAAATGGGCAAATCATATACAGCTGAAGGTTTTGTCAAGGCCGTAAAGCACTCCACGTGGGGCCTGGCACGTAGAAGATGCTCGACAAATGACAGGCAGACGGACACCTGCACACCCCATGTAGGCTGAGTGACAAGGAAAACCAAGGTCACTACCAAATACAGTTCTGTCTTGCCCTGAATCGGCCAGGGCTCCCCCGAGGAAAGGTTAAAGCCTTATCCCTCCTGCGAAAGTGAAGCAAAGAGGGCCAGGCAGAAGGGGCTCTCCATCCTTGAAGAGTTCTAAGCCCGCTGTGGAGGGAACTCGGCCTGGGTTCCTTTTTGCCAAGACGAGCTGGTCGCCCGGGGCCGTCTTTGGGGACCTCTGATTCAACAGGACAGGAATGCACCACATCAGGTTGGGGATTTCAAGGTGATTTGTGGACACACAGGTAGTCAATAAAGCTCATTCACACCCTGAATCCGGGTTTTGGCTGGATTACTAAATCCCGGTTTGACTCTAAGCCTTATAAAAGGAATAATTTTAAAGTGTACTTGGGAGAAAAGAGGTTTGTTTTTTTTTTTTCCTGTCAAAGTGAATCCTTTCATGAAGGAAACCATCCACCCAAATTATTACCTTGTCCTCATATGCCCCAGTCAGCATACAAAAAGCAAACAGATACTCGTTATAGCGAGTGGCCTTGAGATTACCCCCGGCCAATGGCTGGTTTTCTATAGTCAGAGACCTTGACCTGCGTAATCACATTTCTTTCAGACCTGAGCCATGGGACTTGAGAAATGTCAGGTGTGAAACACCCTCAGCCTCATGGCTTTCCTCAGCACAATTTCCTTCCACTTTCTTGCGCATTTCGGCTGGAGGTGAGGACTTTCCTCTCTCCCACCCAACTATGGACCTGAGGGGCTCAGCTCTTCATTCCAGGTGAGTCACAGCAGCATTGGGAACACACCTTCGCAGAGTCTGTCCCCCCACCCCAGCGTGAAGAGGCTTCCAGAACCATCCAACGAATGGCGCCTCTCCCTGAAGTCACTCCTATCACGTGAGAGCAAGATGGCTCAACAGGCAGACCGGCAGCATGAAGGCTGGGGCAGCAGCAGAAGGGATGGAAAACGAACACAGGAGAGAGAAACTTTTTAGGGAAGGGAATTTTTTAGAAATAATTTGACATTCGATTAATTTCTGAAAGCATCAAAGTGTAAAACAAATAGCCGTGAGTCCATACTGGTACAAATAAATAACTGAAAAAAAACAAATACATGTAGGAGGAAGGACATATCCCCCTTATAAAAAAATTCCTTGTAATCCGTAGAAAGAATGAAGAGAATCGAAAATAACTGTTAGAACACCACGGTAATCATTGCTGCAGGCAATCCACTGATGGATGCTAAAATTAGGCAGAAGTCTGAGGAGAAACAGGAGAAATGCGTAGTCTCAAAGTAGTTTTCTCATCATATTTATTAAATACAAAAAGAGTCACTTCACAGTCGGGAAATCCAGCAGAGACTACCCTATGCAAGTGACCAAGGTTCACATCACCCGTAAGGCACATCGACACCCATGTACCCCCTGACATTTTGCACCGGGAAAAGTTTTCTTGCCAAAAATGCGCAATTTTAACTCAACCACGAGAAAACATTGAACAACCACCAGTTGAGGGGCATTCAACAGTACAACGGATCAGTGTTTCAAAACTGCCGAGGTCGTGAGAGACAAGGAAAGACAAGGACCGTCAGAGATTGGGCCCAACTACACCTGGTGACTAAATGCAGCATGGGATTGTCTGGACTGGGTAATGGAACGGGAGGGGACACTTGTGGAAAACTGGTGAAATCAACAAAGTCAGTAGTTTAGGTAATAACGTTGTGCTTGTTTCAATTTCTGAATTTTGATCATTATACAGTGGTTATTGCTAGATGTTAACATTCAGGGAAGCCTCGGGGAGAAGCACATAGGGGAAGGCTGTGTATTATTGTGCAACTTCTAAGTCAAACATTATGTCAACATTTTTTTCTTCTTTGAAGCATAAAGTAACAGGACTGTTGTAGGACCTCCTCACGTTGTTGAGTGCTTTGGTATTATATCTTTTTTTTTTTCTTTTTAAAATGTTTATTTATTTATTTTGAGAGAGAGAGAGAGAGAGAGAGGGAGAGAACATGTGAGCGAGTGGGAGCAGGGGAGGGGCAGAGAGAGAGGGAGACAGAATTCCCAAGCAGGCTCTGCAGTGTCAGCACAGAGCCTGACTCGGGGCTCAGTCCTACGACCGTGAGCTCACGACCTGAGCTGAAGTCAAGAGCCGGATGCTTAACAGACTGAGCTGCCCAGGCACCCCTGTTTGATATTCTTTCCATTGTGAGTTCCATCTTGGGGATGGGGGAGGAAAGATGAGGCACTAAGCTCATTTCTGGGCTCAAGGCCTGGAAATGCTGCTGTGGGCAAATTGATTTTTCCCCCAGAAAGTCACCAGGCAGTTCTATCCCTTACCCAAGCCCATTTCTTCCTTTCCTGGAGACTCAAAGAACTTAGAAACACCTGCTACTGTATTACCACACCCTCTTCCTGGATGGTTCTCAGGGTTTGGGCTCCTGACCCCAGGGCATGGCCATACTTTATGGTGTCAGTCAGGCAATCACACCAGGATAGACCATTCAACCTTAATTCCAGAGACAGCATGCATACTTGGGGGCAGGGTCATTTCCTTGGAGTAATAATAGAACCTGTTTTGCAGGTTGTAGGAATTAGATGAGATAATCTATGGTACAGCACAGATGGACCTTGAAAGCATTATATTAAGTGAAATAAGCCAGACGCACAAGGATCAGTATTGTGTGATTTCACTTACATGAGGTACCTAAAAGGGGCAAATTCACAGTGGCAGAAAGAATAGTGGTTATCACCAGGGCCTGGGGGAAGGGAGAAATGAAGACTTACTGCTCAGCGGATACAGAGTTTCTCTTGGGATGGTGAAGCTCGGGAGAGGGAGAGCTCTGATGGTTGCACAACATTACGAATGTATGTACTGCGACTGAATTATACACTGAAAAATGGTGAAAGTGGTAATCTTTATGTTTCACGTATCTTACGTAATAAGCACTTTTTTTTTTTTTTAATTGAAAGAATTAGCTGAGCTGAATGCAAAGCTCCAGAAAGCCCCGGCCCAGAGTGGGCCCTCAGATACCATTCGTCTTCCTCCTTCACTGAAGTTTTTAAAAGAACTATTACACAGTTGTTCAATGTGATTTGTGACCATGGCGGTCACATACGATTTTTACAACTAACCGCATTCTTCACTCCACTATGGCCTGGTTTTCAAAATTTATTTTTTTACTCTAGGCAACTGAAAGAGGAATTTTTTTTAAAAATAGTAGGTTCGAAAATCCTGTAAGAACGTTTCCGTTTAGAACAAAAGGTAAAGCTGAAGTGACCACGTGATTCACAGCGCTGCTATGGGGGCACGTGACCGCGGCTCTCGGTGCAACTTGACCACTATGTTTGCAGCTACACTGCAATTCTGTTGATGAATTAAATCATGTTCCTTCCAAGATTTGCCCGATCACTTCTAACCCTCTCCCCTCCTCCACTGCCACTGTCCCTGCCACCACTTGCAACCAAGGACACCTGAGCCCCCCGGGGAGGTAGTTTCATACCCAGGCTCACAGCCTAGGTTTGGCATTGCTTGTGTGGCCTCTGCAGCCGAACTTGAAAAGCACTCTTAGAGTTAGTGTTTTCATGACATCTTACTGCCGCTGAGCGTGTGGCCAAACTCCACTAATCCGCTGACACACGGCTGGCATTTCATTGCCCTTATCACTCAGCCCCGTTTTCTGACCAGGCTCCCCGCTGCCTGGTGAGACTTTAATGCTCAGCCTTTTGTTAAATGAGGCTTACGTGCAGGGTCCTGGCCTTGGAGGCTGGGGTGAGGCACCGTCTTGCAGAATAGTTCTGTTTTATGGTTTTCTGTGGTGGAAAATTGTATTGTTCCACATTTCAGCTTTGGTTTTGTAATCGCTGATTATATAATGAATTCTGATTCCGTGCCTGCAAAATCCGTCTGCACTGTTAAAGACACAGGAGAGAATATAGCTGCTTTGGAACACACAGAGATGGAGACTCTGCGCCTCCCACCCCTCCACCCTCCCTGTTAATCTCATGAAACATCAGTCTCACGTTGTACTACAGTTTGGGGGTGGGGGCGCAGCATGACACCTCCTTCACTTTTGCACAAAGAGTAGCAGATTCCAGGGCGATCTGAAATTTGCCGTTTTGTGAAACATACGTTACCTTTAGTCGGGCTCACTCGATCTGCCGAAGTCATCTCCAAGCACTTGAAAGTCTGTCCTTGACCTCAAGATTAGAGTTGCCAGATAAAATGCCCAGCTCCCAGCTAAATTCCAATCGCAGAAAAACAGTGAATCCCTTTTTAGTGTAAGTATGTCCCAGTTATTGTGTGGCACATACTTATGCTGAAAAATGATTCATTATTTATCTGAAATTCAAATTTAGCGAGGCATCCTCTTATTTTATTTGCTAAATCTGGCAACTCTACTTGAGATCAGACTCTCATCATCGTTCTATCCTCCAG
Source organism: Panthera leo (assembly GCF_018350215.1). Taxonomy (NCBI): domain Eukaryota; kingdom Metazoa; phylum Chordata; class Mammalia; order Carnivora; family Felidae; genus Panthera; species Panthera leo. The sequence continues at coordinate 46,710,991 of NC_056695.1, read as the reverse complement.
GTCTGTCCTTGTGGGACTCCAGTAATTCGTGCTGCCAAGAAGCCTGAGACAGAATGAGGCAAAGGAAGAATCTTAATCACACTTGGCTTTTTGTTCTTATCTAGCTCCAAGTGTCACAGATCTGCATTAAATTCATAAATAAATGAAAACCGTTCACTTGGGCAGCTGAGGTTTGGTTCATTTTTATCGTGAAACTTTAGCAAGATTGGATTCCACTGAGAAGGATAATGTGAAGAGGAGAGTGATCTAGAGATCAAGAGACATGGTCAGTTACCCCAGGCGAGTGGCCATGGTGTGGTACTCTCTCTTTAGACTGTTTGAAATCTCAAAGGATTAGATTAAATGACCTCTAAGGTCCCTTCCAAGGCCAAAAATGCCATGACTCTAGCTTCAAAAAGTCTGAAACTTCTGAAGTATGTTACTGAAATCACAAGCGTAGACGGAAAAATGTTTAAACATCAGGAATTTTTATTTATGCTGAACATTTTTGTACGTTGCTTACCGAATATCCACCTGGGAAGAGTACAGATCTTGACATCCTCAGAACTCTTGCTATTACATTAAATATTTTGACCCAACTTTTTACTTAGTTAGTATCCAGGTATGAGATTTGCCTGTCAGGATACTCCAATAGAATTTTCCACGTGTCTCACGTCCTTAAATGATTTTGGTAAAACCCAACAAGCTAAATCAAAGCTTTAACATGAACTCAAGTCATTAGGAGTTACTATAAGGAGAGATAAATATGATCTTGGGTAGAAGGAAGACATTTTATGGAAATATTCTTAATATAGGCCCAAAATACATGCTGAGGAAAAAGGCACTTAGGTGAGCATACTATCTGTTCTTTCCAAGCAGACTCAGCAAACATTGATTGCTTGGGTCATCCCACACAACCCCTCTGGCTTCCACCCCTGTGTATATGTTTATGGCGTCCAAATCACCATGTCCACATTTCATTTCTCTCCTAAGTTTCAGAATGAAATTTCCAACTCCCTACTAGAAATCTCCACCTAGATGTCTCAGAGGCACCTCAAACTCAGCAAACACAAACCAAAGTTCCTATTATCTTTGCCCCACGACCTGCTCTGTAGGTCTCCTCAAACTTGGTTAATGGTATTCTTATCTACCATCATTATTATTATTATTAGCACAAGCTAGAAATCTGGTAATTACCTCCACCCTGAGTCAACAGGCTACCAGTCTACTCAGTTCTATCTATTACGTGTCTCTGGAATCTATGTCCCCTCTACCCACTCCAAGGCTGTGGTCTAGTTCAAGCCCTCTTGTGTGGACGACTCGAGGTAGTGGTCCTCCGAACCTTTCCCACCCATCTGCACAGAGGCAGAGTGGCAGTTCTCAAGTATGGCTCCAACCATCCTGTCGTAAGATGGCCCCTGATCGTGACAACTGTTCACTGCCTGGAGAAGATGGTTCAACATGTGGCCTTTGGATCTGTGACCACAGCTGACTGCTCCAACTTCATTTCCCTTCTCAGTGCTCTAACACCCATTTGTCATTTCCCTGTACCATTATCTCCTTCTAAGCCTGTACTAATCTCTTTATGCAAATATTCCTCCTTCATCTTCTCCAGCTGGCAAATTCCTACTCATCCTTCGTGACCTTGTTCAAGTGTTACCTTACCTCTGGGCAGGCTCCTCTGCCTAGTCCCCTTCCTCGATCCACCACAGGCCCTGTTAATGACTCCTCTGTGAGAGGCCTCAGCACATTGTTTATACCTTCATTGTACTGCTAACTCTTTGCATTATAATTAGGTGCTTTTCATCTGCTTCCTCTACTCAACTAAGAACCTTTGAAGATGGGGCTGTGATTTATTTGGCTTTGTATCCCTAAAACCTAGCAAAGGGCCTGGTATGAGGCAAGTGCTCCATAAACATTAGTTTGGGGGCAGGGGGATGGAGAAATGAAATAAAGAAGTGGCATTTTTACATAGGTATTGTCCTAGGTGATTTATCTCATTTCTTTCTTAGGACAACTCTATAGAAAAAGATATTACTATCACTTTCATTTTATAGATTAAGAAACCAAGAATTTAAGTAACTTGCCAAATCTACATAGTCAGTAAGTGATACAGCCCACAAATGGCTTTTGTTCCTCTAGATTTCTTCCATTCTCAACTATGTGGGGGTATTAATGGGCAGAGGAGAGGTCAAATGTAAAGAGCCCTTAAAAGGCATTATAAGGAACAGGGAGATTCTACAGATTGGATAATCTGTTTCTCAGTTATTAGAAACTCATTATTAATGAAATATTCTGTAAATATTTAATTCCAGGCTTCCTGGTCTTTATTTTGACTTTTTACATTTTTTATTATGAAATATTTGGTATTACAGAAAAAAAAGTACATAAAACATGTATGGATTCAGAATAATCATTACATGTGTAACTTCCACCCATGTCAAGAAGTAGAATTGTCAGGGCCTCTTGTCTGTCTCCCTGAGCACTGGGGAAACCATTATCCTGACTTCGTGAGAATTATTTCCTTCCTTGCTTTTATTTGTTGCTTTGCTACATAGATAAATATAGGTATAGATAAGGTATAGATAGGGGCACCTGGGTGACTCAGTTGGTTGAACGACCAATTTGGGCTCAGGTCACAATCTCACAGTTCGTGAGTTTGAGCCGTGCATCAGGCTCTGTGCTGATAGCTCAGAGCCTGGAGCCTGCTTTGGATTCTGTGTCTCCTCCTCTCCCTGTCTTTCTGCCCCTCCTCTGCTTGTGCTCTCTCTTTCTCTCTCAAAAATAAATAAATAAACATTAAAAAAAAGATATAGACATATAGTATATCTTTCAACAGTTCCCTATTGCTGCTATAACAAATTACCACAGATTTAGTGGCTTAAAATCATCTTAAGAGTTCTAGGAGTCCGAAGTCCAGGGGTCTGCAGGGCTGTGTTCCTTCTAGAGGCTCTAGGAAAGAATCCGTTATCTTGCCTTTTCCAACTTTTAGAGGTTGCCTGCATTGCTTGACTTGTAGCCCCTTCCTCTACCTTCAAAAACAACAGCATGGCATCTTCTCTCCTTTCTGCCCTCTGCCTCTGTTTTCATCTGTCTATGACTCTGTCTCTCCTACCTTCCTCTTAAAAAGGACCCCTGTGGTTGCATTGGGCTCATTTGGATAATCCAGAATAATCTCCCTATCTCACGATTCTTAGTCACATTTACAAAGTTCCTTTTGCCATGTAAGGCAACATATTTTCAGGTTCCAAGAATTAGGATATGGACATTTTGGGGGGCCATTATTCAGCTTATCACAAACAACCCCTAAATAATTTCCTTTAGTTATGTCTGTTTTTAACTTTATATGTATGGAATCATATGGTATATATTCCTTTGCTCAGTAATCCATATACATTTAATATAATTATTTAAAGATTAGAATTTAAAACTGCCATCTCATTTATATTTGTCCCATTTATTATGTGTTGTCTTTTCTTTCTTCTTGGATTGGTAAAAATAAACAAAAACTTTAAGAGAATTATTCCATTCTTTTACTTCTACTAGTATGAAAATTATATACTATTTTTTAGCGATTATCCAATAAGTTAATAGACATCCTTAACTTAAAGTCTGAAAATAATCAATACTTTTACCTTTCTCCCACATAATTTAAAGGCATTTTTTAACGTTTATTATTTTTGAGAGACAGAGAGAACATAAGTGGGGGAGGGGCAGAGAGAGACAGAGACATAGAATCTGAACCAGGCCCCATGCTCTGAGCTGTCAGCACAGAGCTGACGGTGGGCTCAAACCCATGAACCATGAGATCATGACCTGAACTGAAGTTGGACACTTACCCAATGGAGCTACTCCTAAAGACTGTTAAACATTTTAATTCCATTTGCCCTCCCAGATGTGTTTTTGTTGTCAGATATTTTAATTCTATCTTGTTTTTATTAGAAGTTTTGTCCTTCCAGACATTATTATCATTATTTTATAAAGTTAATGTTTGCTTAGATATATCCATATGTTTATCATTTTTTTTTGCTCTTTCCTTCTTCTTTTTCAGGTCTTGCCTTGAGATCACCTTCATTTTACCTAAAGGAAACATCTTAAATTAAAATGTGCTGGTGGCAAACTCTCTCAGCTTTTATCTGCCTAAAAATGACTCTATTTTGACCTATTTCTGAGACATTTTGCCTGGGTATAGAATTCTAGGTTGGCAATTATTTACATGCATTGATGGTTTCATTCCACTTGCTTTTGGCTTCCTTTGTTACTTCCTTTGTTACTACTGAGAAATCAGTTATTGTCTAGTTGCCACTACTTTGAAGATAATCTTTTTCTCTGGTTGATTTTAAGATCTTGTCTGTCTTTGGTTTATTAAAGCCTCACGATGAATCTAGGTGTATATTTCATTTTATTTTTCATGATTCTTATTCTTGCACCTGTGGATTTATATCTTTGATCTGTTCTGAAAAATTCTGAGCAATTATTTCTTTAAACATTATCTTTATCCAAGCCCTTCTATCCTCTGCTTCTAGGGGTCTCATTAAATGAATGCTACATCTTTTCATTCTGTTCTTCATATCTCCTAATCTCTCTTTGTAAATTTGCTTTGTTGTGTCTCTATACTATATATACTCTTGAATAATTTCTTCTGATCCATATTTTAATTTTCTAATTCTCTCTTCAGCTGTGTCTATACTGCTTGAGCATATCTGTTGAGGTTTTAACTTTGGTTATTATATTTTTTTACTTTGAGTTCTATTTATTTCTTTTTCAAATCTGCTAAGTCAGTTTATATTGTTTCCTTTTCTGCACATATATTTTCTTTCTTTTTTTTTTTAATTTAGTGAGCATAGTTGGTTTTATAGATTCTATGTAGTAATTCCAAAATCTGAAGTGATTAGAAGCCTCTTTATATCCAGTTTTTGTTCTTTATGGCTTGTCCTTGTAGGCTTAGCTATTTTTGACTATATGCTGCTCATTGTCTTTCAAAATTTATTTCAGGGGGATTGTTTGAAGTCCAGGATGACACAAATTTTCTCCAGGGAAAAAAGGAAAACTTTCATTTGCCTTTAAACTAAATTTACAACTTGAGAGGGTTATATAATTTCTTTTTGTTTTTATTTATTTATTGGTAACCAGAGTGATAAGGACTTGGAAGGAGTAAAATTACTAACTTGCACTTGTTAGAGCATGTTCCCACCATTATCAACTATCCTGTTCTGATCATCATAAAGGCAACTTGTCCTGTGATCTCCTGAGCCTTAGTGGAGGAGTTACATTTACATTTAGCTTCACCCTGCTCCTGAGGGTTTGACCCTTATTAGTGAGGGGAAGGGCAGGCGCTAGGCTTTGATCCTGTCCCCCTTGTCCTGAGAAGCTCTCAAAACCTAAGTTCAAGTTTGCCTAAATTGGCAAATGCCCTTAGTTCAAAAATAGCTTTAGGGTGCCACTTAACTTTCAGAGATCCTTTGATTTTGGATTTGAGTTTCTTACTAACTTGCCAGATCTTTGATGCTTTTAAACATTTTTTAAATTTGTTTTTTTTTTTTCCAGTCAGCAGTTTGGGTTGTTTTCTAGTAGGAGGTTGGTTTCATTCCTATCCTGTCTTGTTCCTGCAATGAAAGTCCTTCCCTTATCTTCCTAGGCTTGGTTGAACTGCACGCTTAGAAACTAAAAAACTAACATGACCTGCTCTAAGACAGTTAACATATGGAAAAGCAACCATATGTTTTTTTAAGTCTTTTATACTTCAGGAAAAGAATCACTGCAAGATTCCCTTAAATAGACTGTAAAAATTGAACTACATAAAACTCTTTGGGGACATATTTAAAATTTTCTAAGAAAAGTTTTCCCCCCAAAAAATTAAATTTTCACTACTAAATTATTTAAAAATTGCAACATTTTATCCAGAAGTTACTTTTCCAGCAAACAGCCACCCAAGAATCCAAGAGTAAATATAAAATGACTACATAGTTCAATTTATTCATCAGAAAGTCCTTAAGGCCTCATTCAGTGTTGATTAACTCTTATTTCCTACACAATTCAAAGAAACCTCATTCTCTGGATTTCTAGCCCATAAACTCTTAGAAGCAATAACTTGAAAGAAAACATGCATTTTGAAAGGTGGGCTCTTTATAAAAGCCAGGAATGGCATCTGATGGCTCCATGAGTCGAGAGTAGATAGGACTATAAAATGTGTCCCAAAGGTCAAGAAAAGGAACAATGGAGACATTTAGCCCAACATTCAACAACAGCTCGTGGGAGGCTCATTGAACCTCTTCACAGCGTTGTGAACAAACATCCATGTTCCCGGTGCTGATCCTGCTGATCCTCGTGAGTGCGAGCCCTGCATCGGACTCTGTGTTGACAGCTCAGAGCCTGCTTGGGATTCTCTGCCTCCCTCTCTCTCTGCCCCTTCCCACTCATTCTCCAGCTCTCTCAAAAATAAATAAATAAACATTAAAAAAATCATCAGGGTTCAAAAGGTGCATAAGGAAGGGGAAGTGAAGGGAGTCAAAGGAAAGAAAATTCTCCCAGATGGTCTTGCTTTTGTTTACCTCCCTTTTAGCACAAATAATGCTGCCCTTGCCTCCTGATATTGAAGGCAGGGCTCTCAACTTACACATTGATTTTGGATCCTACTGAAATCCCTGTTTCCGTGGTGTATTAGAATCGTTACTTGAAAGGTTTCAGCCTTTGCTGATCCCATGAGATGAGAGCCTGAGTTTAGTATCATTTTCATTATTGTATCATTGGTATCATTCTAAGGTCTCAGAAGCTGGAAAACTCAGCTTTTTGCGAGATGCTGGCTACTTCATATCCTTCCAATGTTATTCCCTGTATTTTCCCTGAGTATTTATCATACCTTCTTGACTTTTGAAGTACTTGATTGATTTATTTATTTATTTATTTATTTATTTATTTATTTATTTATTTAATTTTTTTTTAACGTTTATTTATTTTTGAGACAGAGAGAGACAGAGCATGAACGGGGGAGGGTCAGAGAGAGGGAGACACAGAATCTGAAACAGGCTCCAGGCTCTGAGCTGTCAGCACAGAGCCCGACGCGGGGCTCGAACTCACGGACCGTGAGATCATGACCTGAGCCGAAGTTGGCCGCTTAACCAACTGAGCCACCCAGGCGCCCTGATGTACTTGATTTATATTTGTGAGTTTTCTTTTTTTATTTCACAAAGGCAGTTAACAACTGAACTGCGGTAGAAAGGACTTGTACTTTGTTTAGAATTGGCCAAAAGTTTCATTTTGCAAGCCAATTTTGGTCAATTTGATGGAAGACCATGTGTGTGTGTGTTTTTAAGTTTATTTATTTATTTTGAGAGAGAGAATGTGTGTGTGTGTGAGTAGGGAAGGGACAGAGAAAGGAGAGAGAGAATCCCAAGCAGGCTCTGCACTGATGGTGCTTGGGGCTTGATCTCACAAACTGTGAGATCACGACCTGAACCAAAATAAAAGAGTCAGCCACTTAACAAACTGAGCCACCCAGGTGCCCCTGGAAAACCATGTTTTTGTTTTTGTTTTGTTTTTAATTTTGTTTTTAATTTACATTCAAGTCAGCATATAGTACAACAGTGATTTCAGGAGTAGATTCCTTAATGCCCCTTCCCCATTTAGCCCATCCCCCCTCCCACCACCCCTCCATTAACCCTCTGTTTGTTCTCCATATTTATGAGTCTCTTATGTTTTGTCCCCTCCCTGTTTTTATATTATTTTCATTTCCCTTCCCTTATGTTAATCTGTTTTGTCTCTTAAAGTACTCATATGAGTGAAATCATATGATATTTGTCTTTCTCTGACTGACTAATTTCGCTTAGCATAATACCTTCCAGTTCTATCCATGTAGTTGCAAATGGCAAGATTTCATTCTTTTTGATTGCCGAGTAATACTCCATTGTATATATATACCACACCTTCTTTCTCCATTCATCCATCGATGGACATTTGGGCTCTTTCCATCCTTTGGCTATTGTTGATAGTGCTGCTATAAACATGGGGATGCATGTGCCCTTTTGAAATAGCACACCTGTATCCCTTGGATAAATACCTAATAGTGTAATTGCTGGGTCATAGGGTAGTTCTATTTTTAGTTTTTTGAGGAACCTCCATACTGTTTTCCAGAGTGGCTGCACCAGCTTGCATTCCCATGGAAAACCATGTTTTAAAGAACATTGAAACTGCTTCCAGGCCCAAGAGGAAAGAGCTCTAAGATCCATTATCAATGTCTGTTCCAACACAGGACAGAGGCTGAAACATGCCTGTCAAATATTTGTTATCCTTGGCTTAGTTCATCAAATATTGATTGAATGTAAGGTGCAGGTTCTTTATTTGTTTTCTATTGTCTTCTGTTTTCAATAAAGGAGACATGGTTTCTGACTTTACAAAGCTGTAATAAATGGCAGACACATGAACAAACAACGAAAATACAGTGGGAAATAGCCAATAATGAAACTGTACCAGCGGGGAGAGAGGAAGAAGTGAGATGGGGGCATCAAGGGAGAGGTCTAAAGCAAGGTCAGATGTCAGCAGTTTCAGAAGCCTGGATGGTCTCAGTTTTGGTCTGGATGTACCCCTTCTTACCTCAGTCACTTCCAAATGGTAGACCACCAGGATATTGCCAGTTTCTGGGAAGTCTTCCAATAAGCATTCTAATAAGTAGCCCATACAGTCTTCTCTGTGTTGTCCATAGCCTTCCTCTCATTATTACTGAATACTGGCCAAATGTCACAAGGCTATGCCCTGTGAGCATGTGAAGGAGTCAAGGTTGGACTGCACAGAGAGTACCCCAAAGAGCTCAAGCTGTTAAAGTACACATACTAACAATGACAGGTATGGCCCATAACCGAGAACAATTAACTTTATTATTTTTAATTTTTTATTGAAGTATAACTAACACACAGTGATATATTAGTTTCAGGTGTATGACATATTGACTCAACGATTCCGTATATTACTCAGTGCTCAACACAAGAAGGGTAGTCACCATCTGTAACCATACAATATTATTACAGTATATTGACTATATTCCCTATGCTGTACTTTTTACCTCCATGATTTATTTGTTTGATAACTGGAAGCTTGTAGCTCTTAATCCCTTCATCTATTTTGCCCATCCCCCTATCCACCTCCCCTCTGACAACCAACAGTTTGTTCCCTGTATTTAATTTTTTGTCTGTTCATTTTGTTTTGCTTTTTAGATTCCATATATAGGTGAAATCATATGGGAGTTGTCTTTCTCTGGCACTTGACATAATACCTTCTAGGTTCATCCATGTTGTCACAAATGGCAGGACCTCATTCCTTTTTATGGCTGAGTAATATTCCATTGTGTGTATATACACATCCACACATACCACATCTTCTTTATTCATTCACAAGAGAATAATTTTTAAAAGACACCTGCTTGGTGAGCAGTTCAGGAAGATCAAAATCCAGGATAATATGAGGTTTATGAGAAATGCTAAACAAAAGGCTTTTTACAAGCCATATTTAGATTAAAACCACCAACGAGATAAGACTATGATCAATTCAGGCACCTGGGTGGCTCAGTTGGTTAAACATCCAACTCTTGATTTAGGCTCAGGCCATGATGTCACGGTGGTGAGACCGAGCTATGTGTCAAGCTCTGTGCTGAACCTGGAGTCTGCTTAAGATTCTCTCTCTCCCTCTTCTTCCACCCCTACCCCCTCTTAAGAAAAAAAAAAATACTACCATCACTTCTTGGGAGAGATATGTAACACTAACATATATAAGAACGTAAGAACATTGTATAAGACCATTACAAGAAAAATCATAATTACCGAATAACTTCCCATAATTTTTCACTATGTAAGGTGTTTCTACAAGGTGGTGCATCAGAATGTTTGTTAAAATGTGCATTCCCTGATCCCACCTTAGAGGTACTAAGCCTAAATCTCTGGGAACAGCCTGTGAATATGCATTTCTAATAGACTCTGCTTCCTCCAAGCCATCGTGATTATGCTCTAAAGATTTAAACCACTACTCTTATGGACAGAACGACAGCAGTTATAAGGAAATGACGTCCAAGATAAATGAGGAGATGATAAGAGAGTACCAGCTGCCTCAAATGGGTTTAATTCTGTAAATCTGACGGAATTCATCTAGGATAATAAAATAACTTGCAGATGTGATCATACAAACATCAACATCAATCTTTAAGCAGTCCTAGAGAATGGCAGAATCACTAGAAACTTGGAGATAGGCAAATACTGGTTGCCATTAGGCGGCAAAAAGGGGGATTTGAGAAAATATAGAATTGTCAGTTTTATATGGATTCGCAGCAAAACTTTGGAAATAACAGTGTTATTAACAGTGTTTGTAAGCACTTAAAAATGCAGTGTTGATTATTAAGAGTCACCAGGAGTCACTACAAATGAATCTATATGTGGCCTTTTATTTTTAACTGCATCAATCCCTTGTTGAAAATAGTCAAGTTATAAATTATAAAAAAAAACTACACATACTAAACTGGTCTATTTCCTTTTTCTTTTTTCTTTTCTTTTTCTTTCTTTCTTCCTTTCTTTCTTTCTTTCTTTCTTCTTTCTTTCTGAGTCTGCTAAAACAGTGGAATGATGAAGTTAGTTTATATTGAGTTTTTCCTAGGCATTTGGCAAAGTGTCTCATGATATGCATTGAGCAAGACTGAGAAATCTGAGAAAATTGATAGAATCATTATCATTTTTTGAGAGCCCACTATATGTCAGGAACTGTGCTAAGCATTTTGTGACTATTAATTCATTTAATACTCAACCCATCCCTATAAAGTAAAAAAAAAAAAAAAAATTACACATAAGGAAACTAAGCAGAGATTTATCAGGTAATTTTCTCAGGATCACGTAACTAGGGTTTAAGGGGTCTACTCTGAGATCAAAGCTTGGGCACCTAACAATTGCACTATATTTCAGAAGGGTGGACTTACAACTGGGTAAAATGCCTGTACAGAAAGAGTTGATCTGTATATTCACGCCAACCTGAGGGAATCACTAATGCCTGCCATGAATCTACAAAATTGTACCAGACTTGCTCAACATTTTTATTAATGACTTGGATAAAGGATAGAAGTTGTGCTTATCAAATTTACAGATGTCAGAAAGCTAGAGAGAAGATAGCTAATGCTGTAAATGAGAGAATCATGATCTAGAATGATCTTGGCAGATGGGAATAACAGGCCAGAGCCAGCAAGAGGAAATTTAATAAGGATCCTGGTAAAATCCTACATTCTGGCTACAAAGGTAAGTACAATGAGGAACACCCTGCTTAAGGGCATAATACAAAATGTGGAAAGCTAGGAAAATCATTAGATCCATTGATATAGTCAGTCTCCTACAGACTGAGTTCAATGTGATAAATATGCAACAATGGCCAAATGACCTCATGTACTTCTCTCACTGGCTCTCTGACCTCTACCTCTTCAAAGCTGAAACTAGCCTATTTCATCTAATCTGAGATGCCATTGATTACAAGATGCACCAGGACTTAGAACCACTGAGAAGTGTGGAGGGAATGCCATCAATAGAACTAGGACACAGTGCTTTCAGATCACCTCACACTTTTATTTTATAATCATTGAAAGAACTTTTGAACTTTAATAGCTCTTTGAGGCAGATGTAGGGGGGTTGTTGCAGCTCCCGACTTAACAGCTGTTAGCTCTTACCCAGGAACAGGCTTTTGGGGGTTTTGTTGTTGTTGTTGTTTGTTTGTTTTGTTTTTGTTTTTTTAATTCTCAAGTTCGTTAACGTACAGTGTAGTCTTGGCTTCAGGAGGTTTTTAAGGACACCAGAAAGACACCCATGGAGCCAGAGAGGGGGATTCATGGAATTAGAGTCTCACTAACCAGCCTCAACAGAAAGCCCCCTGCAGAAGTGTCAGCAGACTTGTTTGGAGGCATAAAGGAAAAGAACCTCCAAGTGAAAGGACTTAGTCTTCCACCAAGACTCTTAGGATCACTACGAGAAAAATTCCTCATGCTGCAGGGTCTAGGACTTGGGATGATTTCCAGATGGGAATCCACAAGTGACCATGGACTTGGCTATTTCTTCCAAAATTGTTCAGCAGATTACTTCCATCAGTATAGAGCCAGGAATGCAGGTTGAAGTCACTATTGCTGATGCTGAAATTAGCTTTTTGAATTAGTTGATTATGAGTTACTAAGAAAGAGGCTTCATAGATTTTATCACATCAATTGTGCCTAGCACAGAAGGAAAATATAAGAGAAATAAATAGGTTAAACTGTTCTCCCAAATGTCTCCTTTGGAGTCCGATCTTCTGAAATGCGTTGCACTTCAAAGTTGGGGTATATATGTCTTGTTTTTCCAAGCACAATGGTCCTCTGTGCCACCAGGAACATCAGTGAGGCAGCATTTATTTAAACGGTTCCTTCAAGGATTTTCTTCAAGCCAATGGCTCCACCCTCTACCCCCCCATTTTAATACAGGTTCTTTATCTTTTTAGAAGGTGTCAGCAGAGGATTTCAGAAAACAACCGGGATTTTATTACTTCCTGAAACGGTCCTTAAATTGTTTGTTGAATGAAAAGTTGATGAGTTGCTGTTGTCCATTTGTGCCATTAGAAATACAAAGCAGGTTGGTACATGTGCAGGCAGCTGGTGCTACATCATGTCTGGTGCAGCAATTCTAGAATACCATGGATCAGAAGATGCATCTTAATTTCAGAGATGTTAAATGTGACAAGATGCGTATCTAAGAATCAATAAATTTCGGTAATTATGTTCTACCTGCAGGTTGGACCTCTTCCAGACTTTGGGATCTGTACTGTCCCGTGACAAGAGAAATTCAAAAGACTCTTACATTCATGAATTTAATAGTCACAGTTGTGCCTACTTGGTGCAACTTAATCTAATAACCCATCATTTTGCTAAGAGAAGAAGTTGAATCCTCAGCTTCGAGGCAGGGGCATAAGTCAGTTACCCAGGTGGAGAGTGACTTTGGGTGACAATCAGTAGCCCACCTCAGTGTTCCTTCCCAGTCCTTTGCACCTCACGGAATGGGCAGTAATCATCACATACTCAACGACGATCTTTCTTGAAATGTGTGGTGATGAAGCTGGGATTTCCAGATAACAGGATGCCTCTCATAAATATTACAGTGAAAAGCAAAAAAATTGAACTCAGGCTGACTTGGGTTCTATTCTGACACTTACTGGATGTATGATCTTGGCTGAGTTCATCTTGCTAAGCTTCAATGTCCCTGTTGGTACAATACCCCATTGGTATCATCATAATTATCATTATTAAATAAGGTAACATATGTAAAATGCTGAACGTTGTGCCTGGCACATACAGTGAATGAACAATAAGTGGTGTATCAGAATGAATTTCAGATGGATCAAAGATTTAAATGTAAAAAGTGAAATAATAAAAATAGTTGAAGATGATGTGGGAGATGGTTTTTATAATGTCGGAATGGAGAAGGCTTTTCTAAATAGGATATATGTGAAGGAGGAGAAGGAGCAGAAAAAAAGCCAAAAATGAAAAGATGGATACATTTGACCACTCAGAAAAGAAAACTTTCTACATAGAAAAATATACCACAAGCAGGGACACCTGGGTGGCTCAGTCGGTTGAGCATCCGGCTTCCGCTCAGGTCACGATCTCGTGGCTGGTGAGTTCAAGCCCCGTGTTGGGCTCTGTGCTGACAGCTTAGAGCCTGGAGCCTGCTTCGGATTCTGTGTCTCCCTCTCTCTCTGCCCCTCCCCCACCCTCTCTCTCAAAAACAAACATTAAAAAAAAATTGTTTAAATACCATAAACAAAGGAAAGAGCCAAATGACCAACTGGAAAAAAGTAGTTGTACCATATAGCACAAAGGTTAATTTCCTTAATATATAAAGATCTTCTAATTAAGTAGAAAAGTCAGAACTACAACAGGCTATTTGGTTTCTGCACCCTTCCTCTAATAGTGTGTTTTACTCACCTGCCAGGACCTCTGCCCACCACCAAGGACAGGTTCTTCCTCATACTGCTGCTCTTCACCTTGGACTCCCTTTCTTGCCTCCTTCTAGAAATCCCCACTGAATGTAAGCCCACTGAGGAAGGAAAGCCTTGCCCCTCCACTGGCCCCAGGACCTCCCCCTAGCTTCCAGGTTCTGAAGATGCTAGATTGGCTCTCCCCAGTGAGGGCTGAGCTCCAATTAGGATAGAGTTTAAACTTTTGTCTTGTTTTGGGGCGCCCGGGGGGGCTCAGTCGGTTAAGCATTCAACTCTTGGTTTCAGCTCAGGTCACGATCTCTCCGTTCATGAGTTCAAGCCCCATATCAGGCTCCATGCTAGCTGTGCGGAGCCTGCTTGGGATTCTCTCTCTCAGCTCCTCCCCCACTCATGCTGTCTGTCTCTCTGTCTCTCTCTCAAAATAAATAAATAAAACTTAAAATGTGTTTTGTTTTGTTTTGATATAGTATTGCGATCATATTCAGGGAGCAATACTCTGGAATATTCTGCACTGATCAACTCACATTCCTTTCTTAGATAAAGGGCAGTGCATTGAAAGGAAGGCAGTCATCTGGGGGTAGGAATGAAAACTATGTCATTCAAGAAGCAGCTGAAGGAACTAAGGATGTTAGGGTTTGGGGGAAGCTGCTTCAAGGAAACAACTATCCTTGAGCAGGTGAGGGGCTATCTGTCCTAGGAGGTGGGTTAGGCTTGCCGGGTATAGTAACTAACTGAAGGCAGAACTCAGGGCAAAGGGTAGAAGTCACGGGAGAGGATTCAATAAACTTCAGAACAATTAGAGCTTGCTAAAAATGAAATGAATGCCTTCTAAGGGAATGACCTCTTTGTAGCTAGACATATATAAGCAAATGGTGGATGACAGACTTTTGAGGGAGAAATCCTTTTCAGAGAGACTACCACTGGCCAACCTAATACCTGTCTCTGTCTCTGTCTCTCTCATACACACACACACACACACACACACACACACACATCCTCTGCCTCCCCTTCTGCACTTTATTTTTTCTCCATAGCATATAGCAACACCCAACATCCTATATATTTTACTTTTTTATCTTGCTTACTGTTAATCTTCCTCAGCTAGAATAGGATCTCTTGGAGATGAAGAATTTGGTCCATTCTGTTTGTTGCTATAACCCCATTATTTGGGACATGCTTGGCACATAGCAGGTGGTCATTGCTGAATGAATGAATGAATGAATGGTCATTGTAGGAGATGCTGCCTGGGGTGAGTAGAGGGTCTGACTATCTCTGGGTGCTTTCTAGCTCTAGAATCTTGAGAGTTTATGTATCCTATGAAGTGTGCCCTGTGGTTCCAGACATTTGGAGCCACCCTTGGCTGGAGAGGCATGTGACTGAGAGGATCATCAAGGCCATGTGGGAAGATTTCTCAATAGGTGCAGAATGTGTGTGGCTAGTGGAGAGCAGGGACAGGTGTGACTGCTGGGTGGGGGGTGGGTAGTCTTCAATGAAGGGAGTGATTTGAGACATGAGCTACAGAGAGGCAGGCTTAGGTTTTGGATGGCAGCCTCAGCCTTTGAGCAAGTTACTTAATGTCTCCAAGGCTCAATTTCCTCATTTTCAAAAACCTCGTAGGATCGTTGTGAAAACGAGATGTGAGTCACTGGGCCCTAGGCCAATCGCAGAAGTTTGTTGTTCAGAAAGTGCTTGCTTCCCTTATGGTGATTCCTGTTGTGCTATTTAACTTGAGTTTTGATCGGGGGAGACTTTCTAAATAGAGATGTGTAAAAAGGACTTGCAAAGTAGAGGACAGGACCTCTGCCAAGGCTTGCGTGCAGGAAAGCAACAATTATATTGGAGCACCAAGGTCAGAAGCAGTGAGTCTAGACCCAGACTGTCTGGGTTCAGATCCTGGCCCTCACTTGCTAACTGGATGACCTTGGGTAAACTCCTTAACCTCTCTGCGCTTCAAATCCTCATCTGTAAAATGGGGCCAACAACAGTATTACAGGTTGTTGTGCGGATTGAAGGAGTTACTGTACGTAAAACTTGGAACAGTGACTCAGAACAGTGATACTGTGAGCACTCTACATGTGTTTGCTTTAGGATTCTCACGTACCCTGAAGAAAGTCTACCCACATCTGTGTGGTTGAAGGGGATGAGAGAAAACACGGGAAGGCGGGAAGGTAGGGGTACACCAAATATGGGTGTCGTGGGAGTGTGAGCTCTGCCAGAACTCACATGTGTTAAGTCCGGGCCCACATTCACCGCCCAGCCTGTATTGCCCATCTACTTCCCACAGAAAACATCTCCCAACTGGAGATTGGTGCTTTCCATGTACGTTTCCGTGTACTGCATTGTATGATCATGTATGTGTTCATATTCTGCCTCACCAACTCAATTGTGAATTCATTGAGGAAGAAAAGAAAACACCTGTCCTAGGCCTAAGTTAATCCAGTCTCTTTTCACTATATTCTGCCATGAGTGTAAGAGGGATGTGTGGGTGGGTAAGAACAGCCTTGGGATCAGGCGGTCCTGCGTTTTAATCCTAGCTCTCTTACTTCCCGAATATATGACCTGGCCAAATCGGTTCATCTTACGAGATCTGTTTCACTATCTATAAAACAGAGACAGTTTTATCACCTACCTCATCGGGCTGCCGTAAAGATCGAGATGATGCACAAAAAGCATTTAGCACAGAGCCTGTGGTCATAGTAAACATTGGGTAAGTGGTAGCTTTGATTATGCTCGAGACAAAAGAGAACATGGCTCAACGTGATCCTATCAGAAGCAAAGTCTTTGATTTACAGTGGATTGGAGCAAAGGTGGCAAGGTGAGGCCCCCACTGTGACAGTCCAGCGTTGAAGTGAATTTTGATCTATTATCTTTGGTTCAGGGCACCCCACCCCCCAAGGTGGAAGCACCGTTCATTTAACCCCATGAAAATGACTCTTGGTTTCAGTAGCAAAATGATAAGTACCTACTATGAACTGTATCAATACCAATTTCCTGGTTGGGATATTGTGCTACAGTAATGCAAGAAGTTGCCTTTGAGGGAAACTGGGGGAAGGCTATATGGGATCTCTATTATTTCTTCTAACTGAATGTAAATGTACAACAATCTCAAAAATTATTTAAGAATGAGTACCTAAATTAACTCTTATTTTTCACACCCACTCTTTTGTGGCCTTCTTTCTCCCTAATTCCTTTTCCATAGGTCTTGATTATCCCCGTGTCCTGCACACAACAGCACTTAAATTGAATAATATTGAGGTCCCACCAAAAATACAGTGAGAAAAAAAAAATAATGGACCATAATTGAGTGTTTGGTACCTGCCAGAATGGTTCAGAATACTTTATATATAATAACTCTTTTAATCTTTATAATAGCCCTTGAAGTTTTTATAATCCTCATCCTACAAACGAGAAAAATCAGGCTTTGAAAAATGAAGTAACTTGTTCAAGGTCGTGCCTCAGAGCCAAGACTCCAAGTTTACTGGGCTCCAAAGCCTCATTGGCCACTGTGCTTTGCAGATCTCATAAAATCTGAGAGTTCAGTCATTCAAAACAACATTTTAAGATGTATTTTTGATAACCATTGGGGTTTCCTTTATCTGTGCTCAACAGATTCTATAGACTGGCCCCCAGGAATCAAACATTAAGGAATGGCAAACCAAA
The DNA here is from genome assembly GCF_018350215.1 of Panthera leo. Lineage (NCBI taxonomy): Eukaryota > Metazoa > Chordata > Mammalia > Carnivora > Felidae > Panthera > Panthera leo. Next base: position 46,693,378 of record NC_056695.1, on the reverse strand, counting down.
TCTCTCGCCTCTGTCAAGCCTTTGCCCAAATGTCTCCTTGTCCGTGAGACCTTCTGTGACCACCATATTGAATGCCTGCCACCCACCCCCCTGCAACCTCCCCTGCACACACGTACCCCTGCTAGGTGACCACTTGTCCCGGTCTGCCAGGAACTGAAGGGGTTCCTGGGATAGGGGGCTTTTCACCTTTAAAGTCACTACAGTCCATGGAAAACGTGGAGGAGCAAGTCCCCCTACCTTGCTAAGCCTACCTTACCTCCCTGCCCTGCAAGTCAGGCAGACATCTGGGAACAGAACATTCCAAGCAGAGACAATAGCTAGTCCAAGGCCTTGAGGCAAAACATGCTTGGTAAATCAAAGAAAGAGCAAGGAGGTGAATGTGGCTGGAGTGGAGTAAATGGGAGAGAGCATGGTAGGAAATTATGACTGAGAGTGAGGGGAGGAGGCAGATCACGTGGTACCTTATAGTCTCAGTAACGACTTCAGATTCTAATTTGATTGAGAACAGAAGCCATCGGAGCGTTCAAGAAAAGCACTAACATGCTCAGACTTACATTTAAAAAGTATCCCTATGTTGATAATACATTGGGGTGGTGGGAAGGCAGGGGGCAGGGTAAGGGCAGACGCGGGATGAAGAGTTTGGAGGCCATCGCAATCATCCAGGTTGAAAGATGGTGACTTGGACCAGGAGGATGGCAGTGGATAGAGTGACAAATGGTCAGAATCAGGGTAGCTTCAAAGGCAGAGTTGGATTTGCCGATGGGTTGGATGTGCGGTATAAAAGAAAGAGGGGAGCCGACAGTGATTCTTAGGTTTTTGGCCTGAGCAACTGGTGGAAAGGAGCCGCCACGTGAAGAAGACCAGGGGAAGAGCAGGTTCCAGGGCGCAAGTCAAGAGTTCAGTGTGGGAAGTGTAAGTCTGAGTCGCCTAGTAGAACACAAGTGAAATGCTATGTGCCGGTTTTAGATAGGCCAGTCTGGGGCTCCTCAGAGGGGCCAGAGACATAGAATCAGAGCCATCACCGCCTATGGGCTACATGCGATGTGGCGTCCTGTACGGGATCAAACAGAAACCGAACGTTACTGGAGAAACTGGCGAACCCCTAAGAGTGCAGCAAATAGTGATGTACCGATGTTAGTTTCTTGGTTTTGACAACATACCGTAATAATATAAAATGTTGACATTAGAAGTAACCGGGTAAGGGATTTTGGGGGGGTTCTCTGTCTTACCTTTGCAACTTTTGTGTAAATACAAAAGTATTCCAAACCAAAGAGGTGGGGGAGGGAGGGGCGGAGGGAGCTAGAGAAAATGGAGAGCGAGCCATGAAAAGGACTAGCAAATACAGACACTTCTCTCAAGACAGTACAGTTTGTCTGTGGATGGTTGTTGGGCTTTGCTGAAATTCTACCACTACCACTTTCAACTTTCAACGGTTTGGCAAAGACTATTTCCCTACTTTTAAAGCAAATACTCCTGGGGCGCTTGGGTGGCTCTCTCAGTTAAGCATCCGACTTCGGCTCAGGTCATAATATTGCGGTTTCTGCATTGGAGCCCCACGTTGGGCTGTGTGCTGACAGCTTGGAACCTGGAGCCTGCTTCAGATTCTGTGTCTGCTTCTCACTCTCCCCTCCCCCACTCGTGCTCTGTCTTTCTCTCTCTCTCTCTCCCTCTCTCTCTCTCTCAAAAATAAATATTCTAAAAAATTAAAAATAAAGAAAGCAAATACCCCTATAGAAGGTAATCCATTAATCATTGTTAGTCATTTATACTTTAGTATAAATGAGTTTATCAGATACTTTTCTGAAAGCAAGTACAGGAAGAAGGCAGGAAGTCGGGGTTTGCTTCCTTCATAATTTAATCTAGGACTAGGCATCTTGAGTGAGGCACTTTATGCATGTTTTGGTTTTGCTTTCATTCTTTATATTACCCAAGTATAAATTCATCATTCTTAAGCCTGTTTCTTTTCTTTCTTTCTTTTTTTTTTTTTAAATAGTTGCTTGCAAAATTGGGGGCAGAAACTTATTTCTCCCTTGGTTATGAGTGCTTTTAGGAAGTTACATTTTTACTACTTTGCTTCTGGCAGTAACCCAAGGGTAATTCACTTTAGAAAACCGTATCTGAAGCCCCAGATGGCATTGCCTAGCCAGAGGATGATGGTGGGAATGGCAGTCTCTCTGAAAATTGCATGTTCTTGCCTTATCTCACTGTCACAGATCCTAAAACTTTTTACTTCTCCTGTTATTTAGGCAGAGTGTATGGGGTTCCTGGGAGTAGGAGAAAAACTCATAACAAGGTGAGAAGATCTTATATTTAAAGAAACAATTCTCTGCATCCTTTTTTTCTGAGTCACATACCATATTTGGAACTTTGTCATCCAACATTAATAAATGTCTTGTGAATGAAAGCAGTAAATATATTTTGAACTACCTGTATCTTAAATAAGAAAGTTCATAGTTTCTTAAATAAGAAAGTTCATAGTGTTGCAAACTAAAACTTTGTTTGTTTGTTGCAAACAAAACTTTGACTTTTCAAGGATGATGAAATCATACTTAAATAATCTTGTTTTAGTTTATCAAAGCAAAAACTTGAACTTCCAAAGGCAGAGGGAGATATATACTAGCCAATTAGGAACCATGAAATGTCTACTAAACTTTAAAATACAACTGAGTTTGGTGTGCCTGGGTGACTCAGTCGGTTAAGCATCCAACTCTTGGTTTTGGCTCAAATCATGATCTCGTGGTTTTGTGAGTTCAAGCCCTGCATCTGGCCCTGTGCTGACAGTGCAGAGCCTGCTTGGGATTCTCTCTCTCTCCCTCTCTCTCTCTGTCCCTCCCCTACTAGTGCTGTCGCTCTCAAAATAAATAAGTAAACTTAAAAAAAATTTTTTAATATAAAATATAATTGAGTTCATTATTTCATGTGAACTCATTTCCATAAGATGTGCATTGTTTTTTTTTTATTAGAAAAAAAAAATCCTACCGTAGTATCCTTTTTCAATTTATAATGTTGTAATGGGGCCTTTTTGATCTTTGAACACCAAAATTCTCCTCAGCTTACGAGGCCTGTCATTGCCTTCAGGGCCAATTTACAGAAAAATGAGAACCTGCCCAAAACCTCATTAAAGAGAAACACAAAACCTTTTATGTTGATTGGATATTCAGCCTAAAATCACAGTGCTTGTGGAACCAAGGATCCTTGTGTCAAGTGTAATTTAAAATACTGTGTTTTTACCTGGAAAGGAAAGGGGGTCCTTAGCTTGCCTTACACACTGATCAGAAAGTTCCTTTGGCTTGGGTGGTTAGGAAGGACCCCTCTGGAAAAATGACATTTAAGCTGAGACTGAGCTTATTTTCATTTTGCACGGGGCTCCGCGAGTTATGTAGCCAGTTCCGCTTGATATAGACTAGCGCTTTGTGGAATATTTGTTCAGGGGATGACAAGAAGGAGCCAGCCGTGCAGATGGATGTGCCAGGCAGAAGGTCCAGCAAGTAGCAAGCCCTTGCAGTGGGAAAGAGCTCAGCGTGTGTAAGCTGGGCTGCCAGGGGCATCATCCACCCTGCAGCCCGCTGAAGAGCCCTCCTGGAGTTACACAGTGCACAACCTCCGCATCTGTACATGGTAGCCTTGTGTTTGAGAAACGGAAAACTCAGTGTGGATAGATCACTGTGAGGTGGAGGAGAGCCAGTGTAGACAGACTATTACAAGGGGGAGGACAGACTATTACAAGGAGATGGAACAGTCAGGCAGGGGCCGGATCACATAGGGCCGCATAGACCATGGTAATGAGCTTGGATTTTATTCTGAGATGAGAAGGAACCCAGGTAAGTTTTAAGCAGATAAATGACATGATCCAATTTACTTATGAGATGACTCCAGGTTCAGCGTAGACAATTGTTGGAGGGGGTCAAAATAAAAGCAGGGAGACTGGCTAATAGCCCAGGTCAGTGACAGTGTCATGACGGCTTGGACTTTGGTGATAGCAGCACAAAGTTAAGTGTGAGCTGATTCAGTATATATTTTAGAACCAGTAAGGAGCATTTACTGGTAGCATTTATGCCTGGTTTCTGCTGACAGCTACTAACCTTTGTTCTATGTCATAGGAAATCACTAAATTCTCAATCAAGGTCATCCCACGTGTCAAAGTTGACAGAGTCCTGTCTGTTTCACCTGTTACGAGAGTGTGCAGCTGCATCACAGATCCGGGTTTATTCAATCTGGATCATAAAGTTATGGTCTTACATGAAACAAGGGATGCGGGATTTGTGAACGTGTTTGGTTTGGGTTATCAAGAGTCTATTTCCTGTCAATAGGAAATGAAATCATAAAAAATAAAACTACCGATAGGACTCAACACGGGAACTGCTGTATCATAATGACCGTGTTCCCATGGTGATCTCACAAGATATGCAAACACCCGGGGCCACTTTACCGTCAGCACACGACTTAGGAGTGACACTGAGCCCATTGGTAGATGGTCGGCGTCTGCCTGTAGCCTCAGAGGCCTGCCGACAACCAAAAACATTTACCAGGAGCAGGATGCTGGAAGCTGCCATAGTATTCCACTAACTTGAAAGCCACCCTGACGCGTGATTGTCAAAGATTTAGGAATATAAAAGAAAAGTCAAATTGAGCGCTTTGGAGGTAAGCAACTTTGGTGCCAACTCCACGCTCAACCTCAAGACCCATGGGCAGCCTAGAGGACAAAGTCACATTGGTGGACCTTGTCCTTGATTCAGGTGTCTGGTACCTCCAGCAAATCAAGCTGCCCGCGCTTTAAAAATCTGTGGAAGGTAGCATCAGCCGTGCCATGGACTTGAACTTGAGTCAGGCCTGCTCGTCACGAGGCTCCTCTTTCCAGCGGAGCATGGTGGGTGGAGGCGTGCGACAGTGACTTCGCTTTGCTCTGAAGTTGGGACGCAGCACAGCACACCATAAAGACAACAGGCAACATGACGGTGGAATGTTCGGGAAGAAGAAGAAAGCCTGGAAGCCAACCTGCTGTGTCCCGATTAGACTCCGGGTGGGTCGGCTCAAGCAAACGGGAGGCAGAAAGGACCTCGATCATTTTGGAAACCCGTGCTACCGACGGACAGAGGGCCATCATCCAGAGGACAATTTTTATAGCCCGGTCCGGTGTCGGGGAGAATGCTGAGCCTTTCTGTGTAGGCATGGTCTTAGAGGAGAGCAAGCGTGGCTGACAGGGCACCTTCTAATGAGAAGATTAGAAACAGAACACACAGCTCGTCCTGGCTGTGCCTCCAGCTGTGGAACCCAGGGCACGCCCTTAAGTCGAATTTCGGGTTTTCTCTGGTGTCACCAAAGATCACTCCTGAGTGTCCGTCCTATGTGTCGCTCGCTGCTGCAGCATTTGATACTGGTACCTGTCCCGAGCCTAAAACTCCTTCCTATCTGGTTCGAATGCAGATTCTGAATCCGTGGGACTGGGGGTGGGGCCCGAGATTCTGTATTTCTACCAAGTTTTCAGGAAGGCAGGTGCTGGTGGTCCGTGGACCACGCTTGTAGTAGCATGGCCCTCGCCTAGTTCCTGGCCCTTCGAGGCACGCGGTGGCATTTACCTCTCCCCGCCCGTCTCTGCTCCTCCCTCTTGGTGCCTTTGACGTTTTCTCATACCACTTGCACATGGCTCCCCGCACCACGCTTTAGTTAGCTGCTGTCTCCGTGTCTCCCACGAGACTGCGAGCGGTTTGGGGGTAGAAACTACATAGCCTTCCTTTCAATGTCATCTGTGCCCTGCGTTGGACCAGGTATATACAAAAAGGATCAATCAATGTTTGATGAACTAAGCCTGTAAATTGGAAATCAGAACATCAGTGCTGCCTGCCTCGACGAGTTGTTGTCGTGAGCAAACGCGGTAATTTGGGAGAGAGAGCGTGGAAACGGATCGTACGGTACAAACATAAAGTGTTATTATCAATCAGCTTTCTACTCTGCAGCAGTTCAGACCCCTGTAGCTGAAGCATGTTGGTTGTGGCATTCGCTCGGGCTCTGATGATTATAAAAACTCAGATGCATCTATGATTTAAAAATAAACCACATTCTCTCCAGGCTAACAAGGGTGGCAGTCTCTGCCCATGGTAAGCAAAGTCATTAGAATGATGTAAATGAAAAGGGTGTATCAGTCGACGAATCAGTTAATGGTGAAGCAGGTGCCTCTCCCCAAGTGGCAGCTGGGCTTTCTTATCTACCTCCCTGAAATGAGCAAGTGATGTCAATCAGCCTTATGCCTGTTTGGAGGTGGGGAGGCTGACGGGGGAAGGTGAGGTCAGAGGGTAGATGTGAGAGCAGTTCAGAACGAGGCTGGAGACCAAGAGGAAAACACCCACGTCTCTCTTCGGGAGGGGCCTGGGCCATGAGGTGGGGGTATTCCAAGTGGCTTTACAGCCACAGGCACCACCCTGCCTGTGCCATTAGCCCAGGTTCCCAGGAGGGTTGGGAGGGCGCGTGCCTGAAAACTAGTCACTTGGATGGAATTCCTCCCTGGAAAAAAGTTACACTTGAGAGCTCCTGCTGGGATTCATCTGAAACCCATTCGGGTATGTTTTCCTTTTGTGTTGCAGATGATGATGATGGGAGCCAAGAGCTCTCCCAGGCTCGCCCTGCTTTTTGGTAGGGGTGGGTGGGTGGCAGTGATGGCAGGCAGGGTGGTGGCACAAGGGGGCCGGGATGAGAAGGCTCTTTGTAATCCTTAGGTTTCTCTGGGCAAGTGTGGGATTCCAGCCAGTTATTTCTAAGTAGGGATGGGAGGGGAAGAAAGTTAACGTGGAGGCCAAGTTCCTAAAAGCCAGCAACCTGCGGACCTTTAGCAAGGGGTGGCTAGTGTGACAGTTTGATGTAGATCGAGAATGAATGCCTACACACCAATAAAATAATATTGTAAAAATGATTTCGGCGATAATGAGGTTGAGTTCGTGGCAAAGAAAAATTGTAAGAAACCAAAATACAAAGCAAGCCATGTATTAAGAATGTTCAAAGTAAGTGGACTATGTATGTATGTATCATTCACAGAAGTATTAATTCTGGTTATACGTGGGTGATTTTAATTTTCATGTTTACTTTTTCTGTATTTTTCCTAACATGTATTATTTTATTCCGTGGGAAAATCTTTTCCTCAGAAAAAAATTTAGGGGCACCTGAGTGGCTCATCTGGTTAAGCATCCAACTCTTCATTTTGGCTCAGGTCATGATCTCACAGTTCATGAGTTCAAGCCCCACCTTGGGCTCTCTACACTGACAGCACGAAGACTGCTTGGGATTCTCTCTCTCTCTCTCTCTCTCTCTCTCAAAAATAAGTAACTTTAAGAATAATTTGCTTAAGTTTAGAAATAAATGAACAAACCAAAAGATTAATAGTAATTGTGAATTATGGAGTCATGAATATCTGATATTTCTTAATTTTGCTTTTAAAAAATGTTTGCCATTTGCATCCACGTGGATGGAACTGGAGGGTATTATGCTAAGTGAAATTAGTCAGTGAGAGAAAGACAAATATCATATGACTTCACTCATGTGAGGACTTTAAGAGACACAACAGATGAACATAAGGGAAGGGAGACAAAAATAATATAAAAACAGGGAGGGGGACAAAACAGAAGAGACTCTTAAGTGTGGAGAACAAACAGAGGGTTACCGGAGGGCTTGTGGGAGGGGGATGGGCTAAATGGGTAAGGGGCACTAAGGAATCTCCTCCTGAAATCATTGTTGCACTATGTGCTAACTAACTTGGATGTAAATTAAAAAAATAAAATAAAATTAAGAAAATAAAATAAAATGTAAAAAAATTAATTTAAAAAAATTTTAAATGTTTATTTATTTGTTTGGGGGGTGGGGGAGGAGCAGAGAGAGAGGGAGAGAGAATTCCAAGTAGGCTCTGTGCTGTCACCACAGAGCCTGACATGGGGCTCGATCTCATGAATGGTAAAATCGTGACCTGAACTGAAATCAAGAGTTGGACACTTAACCGACTGAGCCACTCAGGTGCCCCTTAATTTTACTTTCTGTATGTTCATGATGTTCAACATGAATACATACTGCATTTGTAATTTAAAATTTTAAGTTTTCTTTAAAAAAAATTTTTTTTTAATGTTTATTTAGTTTTGAGAGAGAGAGAGACACAGAGCATGACAGGGGAGGGGCAGAGAGAGAGGGAGACACAGAATCTGAAACAGGCTCCAGGCTCTGAGCTGTCAGCACAGAGCCCGATGCAGGGCTTGAACCACGAACTGTGAGATCATGACCTGAGCCGAAGTTGGACGCTTAACCGACTGAGCCACCCAGGCACCCCAGATTTTAAGTTTTCTTAAAGTATATAATAGCGGAAGCAAATAAAGAAAAGTCCACATTGCCCAGTTCTAAACCTCAAAATGATCCCTGATTCCTTCCCCTTTTACAACCTGCACTTTCCTTATCAGCAAACGGTGTTAACTCTGTTTCCAGAATCTCACCATTTCTCCCCTTCCGCCTCTTGCCCAGCACCTGACTTATACTGTGGTAACCTCCTGATATCTCTGATTCCATTCTCTGCCCTCTACAATCTCTTCTCCACATTGTAGCCAAAGAGAGCTATTGACCCATAAATAGGGTCATGTCTATCTTCTGCCTAGAACCTTCAATGGCTCCCCATTGCCCTTAGAGTAAAATCCAGACTCTTCACCCTGGCTAGAGCCATCTCTCCAACCTCTTCCCCTTGCTCATTTCACTCCAGCCATTGTCTTTCTTGCTGTTTCTCAGCTTAGGAAGAGCTTGCCTTTGTGGTTCCCTCTCCCTTAGAATGTTCATCCCACAGACCTTCAAATGCTGCTTCCTTCTCCTGAAGAAGAACAGAACCTCCCACACAGGAGGTGCTCATAGTTTAGAATAAATTAGAGGTGGGGTGGCTAATGGAATTCCAAGTCTATACTCATCAAGGCAAAGGAAAGCAAAATTCTTTCTTCTGGCCCATTCTGAGGGGCTTCATGGAAAAGATAGAACATACGGGGAGGTATACAATTCCCACAAACTGGTCCCAACCTACCCTTTCAGCCATCGTTTCCAAAATGTCCACTCTCTTTGAAACCTTTCCCCGGAGTATCCTTACTCTCTCTTTTTTCTTATTGCTGGATACCTCCATTTCCATCATCAACCCTTCAATCTCTTGATCGCTGGTCTAACTTCAGGAGCAAGTCTATATAAGGACCATAGAAGCCCATAAGCCTGCTTCCCCTTCCACGGTTCAGCTCTGGAACGCTCATGGTTCCAAAAGAAAACTTCAGATTTCTTCCTTGCACCACTTTTCCCCTGCTGCTCCGTAGAGGCAGTGCTGAGGTTGGTGTAGTCTGGGCTGTAGATCATGGGCCCCAGGGTGATATCTGACTGCTCTTCTAGAAACTGTGTGTAAGGAGAACTATGGCAGGGGAAAGTCCTGCCTTTTGGTAGTATTACCTGAGGACTTTGCATTTAATAGCTAAGTCCGTGCCCTCATGCAGACATACGATTTTAAATGTATTAGATTCAATAATATATGTACATAGACCAGGATCCCCTGGATGATCTCCTACCTTTTTCCTTTTTTTTTTTTTTAACTTTTTTTTTTTAACGTTTCTTTATTTTTGAGACAGAGAGAGACAGAGCATGAACGGGGGAGGGGCAGAGAGAGAGGGAGACACAGAATCCGAAACAGGCTCCAGGCTCTGAGCCGTCAGCCCAGAGCCCGACGCGGGGCTCGGACTCGCGGACCACGAGGTCATGACCTGAGCCGAAGTCAGACGCTTAACCAACTGAGCCACCCAGGCACCCCACTCCTACCTTTTTCCTACGTGAGGCCACTGTTACCAGTTTGAGAGATGATCGTTTAATTCATGAGATTTAGTTATGGTTACTAGTTAAGGATCTCCAGGACTGCAAATGTTTTCTCTCCCTTCCCCACATGTTCCACTATCACAAAGACTCTCTGTAATGAGTATAAGATACAAAACCTGGAGATGGTTTGCTGATGTTTAATTCAAATTCTAACCAGGCTCTTGCCCGAACCTTTGAGGCCCTAAGCGAGCCTGTGCTGTGTGCTGCCATTGGACAGACTTCTAGACAAACTAAAATCCAGAACTAGATTGTATTCTCTAGATTCCATTCGCTGCCCTCTACCATCTCTTCTGGATTTCTCCAGATCTCGGGGGCGATATTAGGGGGCAGCGAATCTTCTAGTCTCTGAAATCACCACAGGGGTGTTATCTGTCCCCTGGTATATCACCCACATGGGCTTTCTGCAACAGGCACAAACTCCTACTTTGTCCTGAGGCACAGTGAGGGTAACGTAGGGTCCTCTAAAGAGCATGTGTTCACCAGGCCTGGATTCAAAGCCCAGGTCTACTTGTACACTCTGTGCCCTCGGCCATGTCGCTGAACTCCGCGGAAGCTTCTTCCTCCCGTGTAAAATCAAAACAATATCTACCTCTAAGGGTTGTTGTAATGATTAAATGTAATGATGTGCAGGAACAGCTCTCCCCCAGTAGGCATTCCCCAGTTTGTGAAGGAACTGAGGGTCCATTCAAAATTCAGACGGCCTCCTCCAAGGGTATCTCATGTGCCTGGGTCCACCTGACTCTATGTAACATCAGCAATGGCTGGTTTCTCCAAGAAGGAGTCTCTCTTCCTGTTTGCGGCCAGCTCCTCTGGGAGCCATCCCGTCGCCCATCCCCTCCTAGCTTCTCCAGGACCTACTTCCATCATTAACTTTTTCTCTCCTGTGTCTTGAGTCTCTCTAGTCCACTGGCCCTTTGCTGTCGGGCTTGTTCATGCCTTTCACACTAAAAACAAAAGGTCCATCAGTGAATCTGGTGTTCTTTACCATCTCCCGCTCATTTACCTTCTCTCCTAACAGACAGACTTGAAGAGGAGCCTGGGTAAGAGGTCATACCCTGCAGGCCGGAATAGACTTTCAGAATCTGCTCAAAGCTATAGGCTAAGTAAACCTCCCTTTTCTCTCCATGTTGGTGGTTAAATGGGGAAGCCTTTGGATCCCACTTGCGGCCTGGAGCAGGGAAGGGAGGAAAGAGGCCCACGTCGTCTTCCTTCTTCCCTGCTCTTAAGAGCCCAGGGAGATTCCAGGTGGAAAAGCAGCCTTCCTTCCGAAGAATCATACAGACCATTTTAATTGAGTTCAAATGCCTGTGGTCTACACCAGCATCTCGATGGAGAAGCTCAGCAAGCCATGTGAAAGGATGGTCCACACTGTCTTCACCTCTTCCCCATTGATTCACTCCCACCACACCCCGTGGACCCTCATCCCCAGGGTTACTGAAGACTCCCTTTGTGCCGAATCCAATGGACACTTTAAAGTCCTTATTTCCCGGATGTCTCTTGGGAGATCATCCTCTCCTCGAAACTTTCTCTTGGCTCCTGAAACTCTTTGATTCTGCTTCTCCTTCTCTGGTATCAGGACCTTTGTTCCTCTTCCTGGGCTCTTCCTCTGCCTATCCACTAAAAGTTGCTGCCCGGAAATTTTTCCCTGGACCATGGTCCTTGGTTGCCTGGGCAACCTCATCCAGTCTCAGACCTTACCCACCACGTCTATGTGGAGACCTTACGAATCTTAAGTCTGGCCCTGGCTTCCCCTCTTGAGAACCCAGAAACTACATAAAACTGAATGCTGAACATCTCCACTTGGAGATCTCACACGTACCTCCAGATTGGCATTTTCAAAACTGGCATTGTTTTCACCCTACTTAATCCCACACCCCTCAGATTCTACAAAACAAACCCTGGGATGCCCTCCCCTCTGTTCCATATACGAGTTCATGGCACTGCCATCTACTTGGATACACAAACTGGGACCCAGGTGTCCTCCTAGCCTTCTGTCTCCCTTATGCGTCCTTTTGACATTTTGTGTCCAGATATTAAATCCTGCGAGTATCTGCTTCTGAAATGTTTTTTTGGATTATAATAATTCACAACTACCTTTTCCTTTAGACAATAACCTCCTAACTGCCTCCGGACTAGCTGCTCCTTAAAATCATACTGTACCCTAGAGCTAGAGTGGTAAAAACAAATTTGCCCTGTCATTCTCTTGCTTAAAAAGCTCAAGGGGCGCCTGGGTGGCTCAGTCAGTTGAGTGTCCAACTCTTGATTTCAGCTCAGGTTATGATCTCACGGTTTGTGGGTTCGGGCCCTGCATCGGGCTCTGTGCTGGCAGTGCGGAGCTTGCTTGGGATTCTCTCTCTCCCTCTCTCTCTCTCTGCCCCTCCCCTGCTTGCATGTTCTCTCTCTCTCCCCTCTCTCTCTCCCTCTCTCTCTCAAAATAAATAAATAAACTTAAAAAAAATTCAAATGGGGTGCCTGGGGGGCTCAGTCGGTTAAGCATCCGACTTTGGCTCAGGTCATGATCTCAAGGTTCGTGGGTTCAAGCCCCAGTAGGGCTCTGTGCTGACAGCTCAGAGCCTGGAGCCTGCTTCAGATTCTGTGTCTCCCTCTCTCTGCAACCCACCCCCCACCCCCCCGCCAATCCCCGGCTCTCTCTCAAAAACAAACATTAAAAAATTTTAAAAAATCCTCAAATGATTCCATTTCCCCATGAGATTCAAGAGGCTCCTTGATTTAACCCCTCTTTCTCCAGTCATCTTTCAACTTAAATTTGTTATTCCTGCAACTCACCATGCAGGAGACTGGTAGTCTCCTGAGATGTTCCCTTGGTGAATGTACCAGTCTGGGCTCTGCTAGGAGTACTCAACCTGCCAGATCCAGAAACCTGATTTCATCAGCATGTTGAGAACAGAGCCACGTCTTAGCAGCTAACTCAAATTAACTAACTTCCTGAAAAATGTACAGAGTCAAAATATCAACAGATTAATTACAATAATTACTAGAACTTTCCTAAGGACTGTTTTCTTGGAGTGTGAGAGACCAGTGTGTTCTTGGAAAGCAACCTACCCCTGGAGGTGAATGAGAATCAGAACAAGGGCAGCTAGATAAATCAAGCAACTCATGGAACCAGGCTAAAGAAATGTGATGCCCTCATCCCCCCATCAGGAATGGGCTTGCCAATAGCACCATATTAGAAATCTGTTCACCAATGTTCCTTCTCCCCCGGCCAAAGCGCAGGTAGTCACTGCCCAGGCTAGCCTCTGTAATTCCCTTTCGACTTCCCTGGCTGACCAAACCCCCCTACCTCCTGGCCTGGGTGCTCCTTCTCATTAATCTTTTAATGAAGTTACTGATGAGACCTGTTGGCAAAGGCCATCCTTTCAGCTTTTGCGTTGATCCTCTAAGTGTGGATTTCAGACTTTAAGAACCCGACCTTATTTCCAGGTACTTGAGGGAGGCCTCTCTGTAGCAGCCAAATAGACACGGGAAACTTGTATCTGTCATGGGGAGAAGCAAGGGCTGGGGCGCGGCAGGGGCTGGGGGGACTGGGGAGAGGTTTCGAATGGATCCCCTCCTCCACCTCCCTTCCAGCACAATGTTCAGAAGCAGCAGGCTTTCAGACAGGGTTTTGGGGTTAGAAGCTGTGACTGCAGTGGTTCACGATGTGGGGAGAAGACTAGAGGGCACGAGGCAGAACCCTGGTGGTCAGACCTGGAGACCCCTAGAGCAGGAAGGAACACAGGTTTCTCTGCACTCTTATACCTCCAGCCCCACACCACTAGCAGCCTAGGGCAGTGGTTCTCCTTGCAGTCCGGGAACCAGCAGCATCGGGCGTCACCCGGAGCTTGTCAGAAATGCAGATTCTCAGGCCCCACCCTGACCTGTGGAATCAGACTCTAGGGGTGTGGCCCAGGAATCTGTGTTTTAACAAGCCCTCAGAGTGAGCGTGATGTGCCATAAAATTTGAGAACTGCTGTCCTGTGGCCCTCCCACCGAGGCCCCACCTCCCCCTCCCAACCCATACCCAGGCCGGCCTGTTTCCCAGCAGATTCCCCCTGTATCAGGAAGTAGCTTTACCTGGGACAGCCTCAGCCATCTTGTTTTCCTGCTGTCTGTCTTCTGTGGGTCTGGCACACTGAAGACGTGTCACGCGTGGCTGACCAACTAAACTGAATTAGATGTGTTGGGATAATTGCATTTATTCTCAGGTCTCTACGGTCTGGCCCTCTCCGAGATCTCCTCTCTTTCATGCCATTTCTTTCCATTTGCCTCAGAGGTTCCTTCTCCCGTCCGCATCTCCCTAATTCAAATGGGCAGAGCTCTTGAAGTCCTATGATGCACAGTCTGTTCTTTCCTCCCCAAGTTCAATCCCTCGGAAGCATTTACACTGTTTCAGACACCACTGCTGTGCCATTGCCTCCAGACATAGAACTCGCCAGAAGGGTCCAACGCCTCATACTCAACATGGCTACCCCCTGCCCTCTACCCTCTTCATTCCTTCCTGCCCAGCCCACCCCCAATTGTCTGACTTCGTTCCTTCTGTGAATGATCTCACTGGCCTTTCTCAATTTGGCTCCCACTCCTAATGATACTCTCTCTTCCATCTGAGGCTTCCACTCCTTTACCAGTCAACACCTCACTAGTATTTAAAGTCTCAATTCCTAGACAGTTGTGATTGACCCCCAACTCTACCTCCAGTTTCTCTTAGCTCTGATCCAACCACACCTCAGCACTGTCAGGTTAATTTTCCTAGGACGGCACTACGGTCCTGACAGAGAAGGGAACACGGACTGTTCCCCAAGAACATCACGTCTCCCTGTCCCAATGGTCCAGGCACCATTCCCATCAACAGGGAATTTTCATAGGCCCCTCCTGGCAGGGTCCATCCACCCACCTTGTCCTTACACCCTTGAGCTCAGCTTCTCTGTCTCCTCATTTGCTCTAATTTTTCTCCTCTTCTCTCTCATTCTGCTGTCTGGAACTCAAAGTTTATTCTTCATCATGCCAAGCCCTTTGACTCGTAACTTATCCCCTTAGGACTACCTTTTGACAATCAAAAGGCCTGAGAAGGTGTTGTGCTAAGTCAAGTTCTTTAGCTAGAGGCAGTTTTTTCTCCTAAAGGGAATTCTGTTGACTGCTTTTAATCTTAGCTGTGTATTTTTTCTTCCCACTACAGGGTGATGAAGGATCAAAGAGGTTCAGACTACAGTGGGTTATCAAGGAGACTCGACCTGGTCCAGGACTATGTAGGCAGCAGTTTAGGCCTCCAGAGGCTCCCTGAGTACAGTGGGATCCTGAGAGAGGGAAGGCACCAGCTTTTAAGCAGGTGACAAGAAGAAAGTACAGAACTGGAATCCCTTCTAGAGGGAAAGCTGAACCCTGCCTTTAGAGAGAAGCAAGAGAGAGAGAACCACTAGAGAGAAGGCAAAAATTGACCCAGAGGCCAAGAGACACTCTGATCATGCAGAAACCTCCTAGCTAAGAAGGTAAACCCAGCCATTTCTTGGGAAGGTGTTCCTAAATTTGCTTCAGCTAACATAATTGTTGTCTAAGTAAATATGCATCCCTCCGTCCTGCAAAGATTTAGAATTAAAGAGAGCTATGGTGAAGGAAATCACACCTCATGGTGTTATATTTTTATAGTAAAGAATCTACCTAGTTGGTATTTTAAATGCCTCTAATGTTTAAGGTTTTTTGTTTTTTTTTTTTAAATTTTTTTTTTTTCAACGTTTTTTATTTATTTTTGGGACAGAGAGAGACAGAGCATGAACGGGGGAGGGTCAGAGAGAGAGGGAGACACAGAATCGGAAACAGGCTCCAGGCTCCGAGCCATCAGCCCAGAGCCTGACGCGGGGCTCGAACTCACGGACCGCGAGATCGTGACCTGGCTGAAGTCGGACGCTTAACCGACTGCGCCACCCAGGCGCCCCGAGTTTGATTTTATTCTACGTGCAATGGAGAGCCACTAGAGAAGCTTACATATTATTAAAATTGTAATCATACTATTTTTTAAAAAAAATCACAGTCCGTGTTACCATAATATGACACCTTGGGTCATTTCACAAAAGTTAGCATGATTTGGTTCAAAATATAAGTTTAAAAGAAAAGGACTAGGTATTTTAAAGTTGGGGCCTCCTCTATATGGGGGGGGGGGGTCCACTGGGTAGGAGTGCCATAGATTCCACCTGCTGCTGTCCTCACCTGTGTTGTGACATTAAGATTCTTCACATGCTACATGCAAGCTATCTCATCAGTCGTCAAGATAGTAGACAGGCCACCTTTTGGGACCCTTTCAAATAGATTGTTAGGACTATGTAGTCATAAGGATAAAGGAGACTGTTGATGCACTGATACAGAGTGACCCCTAAAATATGTTAAGAAGGAAAAGCCTTGTATACATTAAGGGTGTGCTCTCATTACTTGTGTATACGTAAGGTGTCTGTAGGATGCATAAGAAATCCCACATTTTTTTTTCCATATAGAGACTTACCTTAAAGAAAATGGGCAATGTTCCAGGATTGGTGAGAAAGAATGTATGTTGTTGATTAAACCTAAAGTTATTCTCCATGATAACTACGAGGAAATTTAAAATCTAGACCTATGCTGTCTAGTGCAGTAGTCACGGGCCTATTTAATTTTAAATTTATATTAATTTAAATAAAATCAACTTGCACATTCAGTTCCTTGGTTACACTAGCCACAATTCGAGTGCTCAGTAGACATTCGCTGCAGGTGACTAATGGCTGTCATTTGGATAGCACAGACATAAAACGTTTTCACATCATGGAAAGTTCTATCAGCCAGACTGCTGTAGAGTTATGCAAAATACCACCAGGGCTATGAACTAGCTCTTAAAACTTAGCTGATCAATACAAAGAGACTCAGGAGTACAATAATACAAATATATTCCAACACTGGTTTCTCCAAGATGACTCACTAGAACAACATTTAGAGGTGCAGCCGGAAGTCCCAGCATTAGATTTCTAAGGCAGGTCGGTATATAATTTTGTCATTGCAAAAAATCAGTCTGCACTAGTATAGCAGACTAGATTAAGTAAGCAGGTTAGATTAAGTAAAACTAACAGAGTTGATAACTTACTGAATTCGATATTCTGCACTGATTCAATAAATGAGTCAATAGTGCTAACACGGTAAGGCTGAGTAATGAGATTCAATTATGCTCAACTTCTTTAGTACAATTTGTCAACCTTTATCATTTGTGCTGTCATTAATGAACCCAGCTTTTCACAAATTAACACATTTGAACTAACCACCGTTATCATTTTGCTTTTTATACTCAAATGGACAGAATAAAGCCGGCGAGTGGTCCTTTAAATCGGCCTCTGTGTTCTTCTGTGGGGCACCATTGCTTTTTTTAAAGCACAGATACCGCTTTCCGCCCCAATAAAATATTCCAAGACTTACCTATATCTTCCCAGGCCCAGACACGAATCAGCCGTTTTTCTGAGACATATTGTGTTTCCTTCGATTGAAAAATAATATTAGACCCAAAACTGTAGGTATGAGAAGTGTATATCCTCAGGCTCATGTGGGGGAGTAATATTATTCCTTGACCATTCCACTGAACAGAGCTGGAAAAGACCTATTTTATGATATGTTATTAGTTTATATTAATATTTCCAACTTAGTTCTCACATTCCAATATGCCTATTTCAATTTTTTAAAATCTTCATTCAAATTATATTTCCCTTTTTTACAATTCAATGAAGAATTATCACTGTAAATAAGAATGTTGGATTCTTGACAAAGTTAGCATCATCAGTCATTTCTTTTGCCTGATGATAAAAGGATCGAATAGTAATATAAATATTAGCACTAACAGTGAAACTACCACACAACATTCAATTGTTTCTCTGCTTTTCTCTTCGAATGCATCTCACTAAAGCTATCCAGATCAATTACTTTGCCACTCAGTGAGACTTCATGCTGCATGCTCAGATGATACGTAGGAATTTTTGGTTCTGTCCTCTTGTCTTCATCCACAGACAGGCAGACAACTGACCCTTCTGAGTTCTGGGATAGAGTGGCTTCCAGCTTCTTAAGTTTTCTTCCTGAGGATTTTGCTTTGAAATGCAAATGAGTTTATCAACAGTTAAATGGCAGATGGGCTATTTTCATCTGATCTTTTAAAAATTAGTTTTTGTATGGAAAGGAATGGACAGTGTTGCAAAACTATTAGTGAAAAGGAAACGGTATCACCTGGTAAACCTAAAGTAATTCTAACTGATTAAAAGTAGGCTTGGGGTGGGGCACCTGGGTGGCTCAGTCCATTGAGTGTCTGAGTTCGGCTCAGGTCATGATCTCACGCACGGTTCATGGGTTCGAGCCCTGCATCGGGCTCTATGCTGAATGCCTGCTCGGAGCCTGGAGCCTGCTTCAGATTCTGTGTCTCCTCTCTCTGCCCCTCCTCCACTCATGTTCTATCTCATTCTGCCTCTCAAAAATAAGTAAATGTAAATAAAAAAAGATAAATAAAAGTAGGCATGGGGTGATTGGGTGGCTCTGTCCGTTGAGCGTCAGACTCTTGATTTCTGCTCAGGTCATGATCCCAGGTTCGTGGGATCAAGCCCTGTGTTGTGCTAAGCACTGAGCATGGAGCCTACTTGAGTTTCTCCCTCTCTCTCTCTCTCTCTCTCTCTCTCCCTCTGGCCCTCTCCCCTACTTGCTCTCTCACTCTCTCTCTAAAATAAAGTTAGATTTTTAAAAAAGGCTTAAAATCCAGACCCTACAACTACAGGTTTCCCAGCCAGAGACACATTGGACAGGTGACTACACTCATGATTCTTTAACTACAATCATTCAAAGTACACTTGTAAGGACATGAGCAGTTATCCATCATCATTTAGCTCAAGTATATTTTCTTCTAGAAAGAAGTTCATACCTGATTGATATCCTTAAAGAAGAAGCAAAATAAACCAGTGAACCACAGTTATAGGATATGCCTAATAATTAATAATAACCTAATAACCTATATGCCTCATAATTACCAATACAAAACCAGAGTTGAGTTTCTTCATTTAATCTGACAGGTAGGTGACTTATGACTCGGGAGAGCTGCCACAGGGCTCTCTATCAGGGCCTAACCCCGAGAAACTGTCACCATCACCAAGTGCATCTCTTGTAGGCCTGGACCTGGGTTTAGCTGTGTCCTCTGGGCTTCACTTTGTTCTTCCTGTGAGCCGTGTGTTGAGTAAATGGGCTTGATAAATGGTGGCTGATATTAAATTAGGGAAACCCAGCCTGATTGCTCCTTTCACCTCTAGCCCCAAGCACCCAAAGTTGAATTCAATGCACCTGCCTGTGTATCCAGAATACCCTATGCTCAGCCTACGACTATATACCATGTATTGTGTTGCATTATAATTGTTGGCAATCATGTCTGTCATCCCATTAGACTATCTGCATCTTTCATGTAATACTTGACAATTATAGAGGTCTCCAGAAAGTATACTTGTTCAATTGGAGGTTGCTTTGGTCTCTCATTAGTCACAACAAATAGGCCTCTTAATATTAGACTTAAAGGCCTCATGAACTCTGATTTGTCTTATATAATGAGATATAAGTTATTCTAGGTATATCCTAGAGAACAGTACCTTGAAGTTATTTATAAATCTCTAAGAAAGTTCAAATAGTCAAGTTTTCTAGAGAAACTCACAATCCATTCACTAAGGTTAAAAATATATCCACACACACAGATGAAGTCAATGATATTAAAGTCATCACATATTCTTTAACGTAGAGATTGTCTTGCACATTTCTCTTTCTTTCTTCTTCCTTCCTTCCCTCCCACCTTTCTTTCTTTCTTTCTTTCTTTCTTTCTTTCTTTCTTTCTTTCTTCTTTCTTTCAGTAGACTCCTTGCCCAAAGTAGAGCCCAATGCGGGGCTTGAATTCATGACCCCAAGATCAAGACCTGAGCTGAGATTAAGATCTGAGCTGAGGTCAGGAGTCGGACACTGAACCGACTGAGCCACCCAGGAGCCTCTTTTCTTGCCCATTTCTATACCTGCAGTGTTTCAAGGTTCTTAACATATCACTCAGTAAATATATACTGAATGAGTAAAGTTCATATATGTAAATATATATATACCTTTTTAATTTTTTTTAATGTTTATTTATTTTGGGGACAGAGAGAGACAGAGCATGAATGGGGGAGGGGCAGAGAGAGAGGGAGACACAGAATCCGAAGCAGGCTCCAGGCTCTGAGCCATCAGCCCAGAGCCTGACGTGGGGCTCGAACTCACGGACCGCGGGATCGTAACCTGAGCTGAAGTCGGACGCTTAACCGACTGAGCCACCCAGGCGCCCCTATATATACCTTTTTAATCACCAATCCAGAGTACTTGTCCTTTAGTCACTGACCAGAGACCTCAGTTTGAAAGTGACTTCAATCTACCTTCTTAAAAAGCCTATTGATATAAGAAATATGTTGCCTCAAGGCTACCTGATCCTCAGTTTCTAGAGATTTGGTAAGCTTTATGTCAAATTTGGCTCTCGACAGAAATAACTTTGCCGGATTGTAATTAGCCATTATTAAGACTTGACAAAAGAAAAACATCCACATGAAAATTGTTCCTGCAGTTTTGTAAAGTCACTAAGACAGTTGCCCAATTTTCTAGAAAGTAAGCTCTGTGAGGGCAGAGACTTTACTAGTTTTAATATGTTATATGCAGTACTTTAAATAATACCTGCTATAGGCCTAAATGAATATTTGGTTTGTAGCGGATGAAGGAATGAATGCATGAATTCTATAATTTGATGGCTTTTATATAAAGAGTCATACAATAAAGCTTTTTTTCAGGTTTGCTACAGTAAAAAATTTGTCTTCCTGAATTAACTGGTGTGCTTCTTTTTGTTAGAGCTTCTTTTTGTTAGACAGTAAGAATGTGTTTTCTTTGACTTCACTTCCAGGAAGATTAATCCAGAACACTTCCAAGAATATCTTAATTGATCTTCCTTTGTCTCTCTTCTTTCTTTTTTTTTTTTTAATTTTTTTTTTTTTTTTTTTTTTTACATTTAGTTATTTTTGAGAGAGCACAAGTGGGGAGGGGCAGAGAGAGAGAAGGAGACACAGAATTAAGGCTCCAAGCTGTCAGCACAGAGCCCGACACAGGGCTCGAACCCACAAACCATGAGATCATGACCTGAGCCGAAGTCAGATGCTTAACCAACTGAACCACCCAGGCGCCCCTGTCTCTCCTCTTTCAAATTTAATGTCTTTACTCCACCACCAGGATTGCCTTCTCATAAACCAGAGGCCGCAAGATTGGATCCTGTGCTCCCTTTTCATGTAAGCCCCCGTGTTTTCTTCCTTGGGCTTGCTCCCCTCTCTCACGCTTTCACTTGCCTTTACCCCATTGTGTCTGCCATATTTCAACCATGGGATTTTGTCAGGGCCTAAACACGTCTGGCTTATTCCACCTCATGACGTTCCTGATGTTATTTCCTCCACCTTATAGTGCCCCTTCCTCTCATTATCCCAAGTGCTGGCCTTCTTATTTTTTTTTTTTTAATGTTTTTATTTATTTTTGAGACAGAGAGAGGCAGAGCATGAGCAAGGGAGGGGCAGAGAGAGAGGGAGACACAGAATCCGAAGCAGGCTCCAGGCTCCGAGCTGTCAGCACAGAGCCCGACACAGGGCTCGAACTCACAGACCATGAGATCATGACCTGAGCCAAAGTCGGACGCTTAACTGACTGAGCCACCCAGGCGCCCCTGTGCTGGCCTTCTTAAATCCCACTGCCTGTGTTTGAATCAAACTTGTTCTTTAAGCCTTGATTTCCTCATTGGCAGTATTGCAGCTTCATACCTGATAGGGTTACTGTGAGGGGGCATGTAAATGCTCAATAAATATTAGTGCTTAGTATTAACATAATTTCTTCTATTTTCCTGAAATGTATTTGTCTCATAGTTTATACTTGAACTTATGCAATTAGGCTATTTGGACCTTAGGAACCATTGTCCTAGAGTGTAAGCCATTCAAAGTTCTCACATTGACCCTCCCCACTCAATCCACAACCTCGAGAGGCAATTGACTTAGGAGTTTTTGGTTGCTCGTCTAATACTTATCATGGTCTCAATGTAGCCGTTGCATTTTGCTGTTCTCTACATTAGTTTAGGACAGTGACCGTTGGAGCTTTTGTAGGTCTACGTGTGTCTGTCTCTGTTGAATAGCTATACTTGCAGGAGTGCCTGGGTGGCTCAGTCAGTTAAGTATCAGACTCTTGATTTCGGCTCAGGTCACAATCTCTGGGTTGTGAGATCAAGCCCTACAATGGGCCACGCTGTCAGCATGGAGCCTGATGTCCCTCGCTCTCTACTCCTCCCCCACTCGTGATTTCTCCCTCCCTCTCTCTCTCTATCTCAAAACAAGTAAACACTTTGAAAAGTTATATTTATAGAAATAGGAGTTGCTCAAAAATGGCAGCCCTATACATTATGTAATTTAGACGTATAAATAATATCTTACTCAGGTCTCATCATAATCCTGCCGGGTAGGTAGTGGCTTTGCTGTTGCAGCACTAAGCCTGTTGTCAGCGCTGTAACAAGAACACTGGCCTAACACAGATGGCAATGCCGTTGAAGAGCACTTTGTAAGGAAACCTAAATATTCTGAGGCTTCTCTGCGTTTCTTATTCTTTTCTACAACAAAGCCATTAATTGTTTTTCTCTCCCAATATTGTTTGTGTTTATGAGCCTGTGTTTATGACCCTTAGGATCCTGTTTCGGGATCTCCTTTCTTGGCAGCCATTTCCTCACAACAAATGTCATGTCATGTTACATCATCGGACACACAATGTTAGAGACCGTTTCAAAGGCTTTTATGAGTCTTTTTCTTTGTTCTTGATGTGAGGAAAATATGTCATGCGTGTGGAAGAAAAGACAAAATCTGAACAGGACCCTGGTCGTAGGAATTCTGACCATGGGCGTGACCATTTACAAATTTGAGTAGGTGTGGTGTTCCTCACCAACCGAGCAAACCAAGGAAGCAGATAGCTAATCTTCTTAAACATTCTATACTTGGGTATTGTTATGGACATTATTTGATATTGTTCTATTTCAAGGATCTACAGAAAGTTTCTCTCTTCAGGTGGGAGAGGGCTGCTATATTTCTTTATTATTCATCTCAACGAAATCTCACGGTAATACCTAAAAGTCTTATAAGGTCAGTCAACTTTTATTTGTCATACATTACATGAAATACTATAAATTATTCTAGATATATTCTGAATATATCTGGATATTGCTGAAAATCATTTATAAATCTCTGGTGAAGTTCCAGTGAACAAGTTCTCTGGAGTACTTTACATTTTATTTTATTTTTATAGGTTAATTGAATGATGTTGATGTCATTAGACATTCTCAGGCATCCACAGTGAGATGCTGCACATATAAAGACATTATTCTGCCCCACAGCTTGCAATCTAAAATTAGATATACACAGGCAAGCCAGATAAACATAGCACATTTTTTTAAGACCAAAAAGAAATGATGGGAGAGAAAAAAGAGGAGTGAATCAAAAAGTCGAAGGGAATTGACAAATATTCTGTTTTCTGCCTTTTATTCGTAGCCTTGACTTCCTCTAACAGAAGTGATCGTACTGTGAAAAGTCAGTCATACTGTATAATGTCCTCAGCTTTGGAGGTCCAGAAAGTTCTTTCCCCCAGCAGTCATTGTCCCTGCTCGCTTGACTCTGGATACTCAAAGTCTACTACCTTTAAGCTCAGCCAGTATGTTAGGAAATACTCCCTTCAGCAGCCTACGGAGTTTGAAAGTGGTACAGCAGGCCAAAAGATCTGGAGTTGAACAAGCCCTAGGTGCCCATCCCATGTGGACTTCAGGTTGAGATCTCCCTATTCACCCCTATGTGCTCCGTCCACAAGCCCATCTGGCCTGGTCCCTGAAGTTAGGATACAAAAAAAAAAGTCACCTCCAACGTGCCTGGCTTCATGCTCCCCGGTAGGAATATAGATAAATAGGACATCGGCTGTCTTTTAGACCTTACAACTTATTTTGGAGTTTACCACTATCTGGGGAGATAGCTCATAAATAGACTCTCTTAATATAACAGGGTAAATGTAGTGGCAGAGAGGTGGTCAGGCTGAAGCCCAAAGGAAGGGTACCCAGCCCAATCTCGTGGTCAGGGAAGGGTGATGAGATGAGGGATAGTCTGAGAGCTGGACAGAACCAGGAGAGTTGTAGCTCAGAAGCCAAGAGAGTAGGTTTCAAAAAAGAGAAGGAGCAAAACAGGGTCAGATCCTACAAATGTCGAGCAAATGGACCTCAAGAGAATCCACTGGATTTGTCAAAGAGAGGAGGGATCATTGGCAGGGCAGATTGAGTGAGTGTGGACATGGAGGTGAGAGACATATCCTAGTTGGTTGAGGAATTAAGGAGAAACAAGACGTGGAAATAAGAAGCTTGGCGTCTTAGAGAGGAATATGTCATTAAGGGAAAGTTTGATCAAAAAAATTTTTTAATGTTTATTTTTGAGAGAGAGAGAGAGAGAGAGAGAGAGAGAGAGATGGAGCATGAGTGGGGGAGGGGCAGAGAGAGAGGGAGACACAGAATGTGAAGCAGGCTCCAGGCTCAGAGCTGTCAGCACAGAGCCTGACGCGGGGGGCTGGAACTCACAGACCCCGAGATCATGACCTGAGCCGAAGTTGGATGCTCACCAACTGAGCCACCCAGGTGCCCCTAGTTTGAGTTTTTGATCAGAAAGACGGGTTTCTAATCTGAGAGAGAGGAGCTCGTTGGAAATAAAGAGAAATAGGCGATCGGTGGATCAATGGAACAGGTTCTTGGTTCCAATTCCAGATCCCACTCCTGTTTCCTCTTGAAATAGGATCTGACTCCCTCTCTCGATTCTAGTGGTTCCCTCCCCTCAGGGGTGGACTTTGCTTGTAATCTCCCTTGCAAACACTCAACTCTACCTCCCTAAAATAGGACGACATCCACTGGTTGTCACGAACGACAGTTGCACAGAAGTCCTGATTGACCAGCTTCCTTCCCAAAGTGCTTATTAATCCACAAAGAGTTGATATATTTTTCCAGTGATTACAATACTTTCGTCTACCATGTAGGGCATCCATTTCCTGTGTCAAGGTGCCCTGGAGGCTCAACTGTTAATTGGACTTATCAATTAATAAGTTGCTTATTCAAAATGGCTTTGTAACAGAGAAGTCTTTTGGGAGTTATTTATTTTAAGAGAGAGCGCAGGCGAGGAGCAGAGAGGGAGGAGCAGGGTGAAGGGGGAGAGAGGATCCCAAGCAGGTTCCATGCTATCAGTGCAGAGCCCATGATGGGGCTCACTCTCACAAACCACAAGATCATGACCTGAGCCAAAATCAAGAGTCGGACGCTCACCCACTTAACCAATTTAGCCACCCAAGGGCCCATCTTGTGAGATTTAATCCAGGTTCTAGTGAAACCTGAGCGTGAGCTCTTTCCAATGACTGAAGTACAAACTTCACCCTTGTCAAACTCTTGCTCTCTGAAAAAATTTTCTAGACTCTAAGGAGACCTTTTTTTTCATCCTTGTTATTTACAATCATCTTTTAGTCGAGGTCCACCAAGCTGTACCCTCATCTTCCTTTACCAGAAATATATGTAAAAGCCCCCAGATAATCTGAATAATTGTATATGGTTTTGGGTAGGTTTAATTCTTGCTGTAGACCAATTTCCAAGTTTTTGGAGGTGACCTCCCTTCACCCTCCTTTATTGAGGACAACTCTTCTTTTATCCCTGTTTTCTATTATCTGTTTTAGTAATTTAATAGAAATATTAAAATGAAGTTATGTTTTCTTTCAAAGTACAATAATGGAATTTCCACTCTCATTTAAGAAAAACAAATTTAGAATCTAATAGAAAATTGTCACAGGCAGACAAAATGCTGGGATTGGATGTTTATTGTACTGATTTTAACACTGATATTTACAATTACTGAAGAGCTCTTCATAAGCTTCTTGAGGACAGGAATTTGTCTTTATCTGTCATGTATCTTCCTTATTTACAGATACAGTACTCTCCACTCAGTAGGCGTTCAATAAATATATTGATGGATTGATTTAACCAGAGTTCTAATAGATTGAATGGTAATAGACGTGTCTCCCTAATGCACAATCCAAAGTTTTGCTCTTTTGCCTAATAAGGCACATGAGGCAGCGTGTTTTTCAAACATATTATCTTCTTCCTACCAAGATAGGGGCAAAATACCACTCATGCGGGATTCTGCTGGTTTAAATTTTAATTGAATGAAAATAAAGCACCCAGTCCACACCTGGCAATGTATCTGGCATGCATTAGAGTTTATTGAATTAAAGAATAAATTGGGCAATCATTTAACATGAGATTGTTCCCTTAACAGTAAAATAAAATTATTACTACGTGCTCCACCACCCACACAAGATTGCTGTAGGGAACAAATGATAGGATGTTTATGCAAGTGCTTTAAAAACTGTAAAGTACGTTACTACTTTAAAGTGGGAATTTGAATGTTGACCTAATGTCATTCCTATAAACTGGTATTTTTTTATGGCCATCAATTTATTAAATTTGGCATTTCTATTAAAGTCCAAAACTAATGTATAAAATTGTTTTAAACATTTGCAATACTGCATTGAAACGATTCCTAATGTTGCCTGCTTGAGGGTCTGTGCTATGTACGAATGTGAGACTCCTACTGTACGGAAAAACATTAATTTTTCTTGAGTCCTGTATTCTACCCCAAAGAAATTTCAACTAGAAATAGCACGAATCAATGATTCCAACCCAGCAACTCAAGTTAATAGTGATCACGATTCTTTAAAAAGGGAAGCGGACAAAGACACCGAAACAGTTTTCCCAGATTAAAGCCACTTTGACTAACGGCAGCGTCCGGTGGCGACCGAGGTGAGTCCAGGACTCGGAAACCAGGGGACGAGAAGCCCAAAGACCCCTCCCCTCCCCTCCCCCCCCCCCCCCCCCCCCCCCCCCCCCCCCGCCTCTACTGGAAGCACCGCGGGGCGGCGACCGGGATCCAGCGCCAGGACGGTTGGGGGTCCCCGAGCGGGCGGCCAGGACCCGCGGCCAGTTGGGAGTCAGCGAGCGCCTCGGCCGTTGGGGACTCCAGCTCCCAGCAGGCACCGCTTCCGCGGCCGACGCGCGTGGCGGCGCTGCCCGCTGGGACTCGTAGTGCGGTCCGGGTAGGAGAAAGGGGAGCCAGCCCCGGCTCCTTTCACGCACGTTTCAGAAACTGGGTCTGGAAGGGGCCACGCCGGCCCACCTGCGTCCGGCTTTCCTCCGCCGCGGGGGCGAGCGGAACAGGGCGGGCCACGGCGGGAAAGGCCCTGACGGCCGTGCACGTGGGGGGTGGTTAGCGCCTAGGAACCCGGAAGCCCCGCGCACCGCCCACCGCCGCAGTGACGGGTTAACGCTTCTCCGGGGTGGAGGTGGGGGCGGGTGTGTGGAAAGAGAGGCCGTCCCAACCCGACTCCTCTGAGAGCCGCTCGCGAGCCAGCCCTCCCCTCCCCCGCGAACCCTACGCAGCACAGGCCCCGCCCCTCGGCCGCGGCGCGTGCGCAGAAGCCCCGCCCCTCCGCCCCAGCCCCACCCCCACACCCGCAGCAGCCGTCGCCGCCACCTCTCCCTTCCTCTCTGCTCTTTCCTCCTCCTGTTTTCTTTTCCCTCCTCCCCCTCGCCTCCTTTTCTCCTCCTCCTCCGGCGCTGACGCTCGCGTAGGGCCCTGGCGTCAGACGCGCGGGGGCGGGGCGAGTGCGGCGGGGGGTATAAGTAGAGGGTGCAGGAGGCGGTGCTTCCCCTTCTCCCCGGCGGTTAGTGCTGAGAGTGCGGAGTGTGTGCTCCGGGCTCGGAACACACATTTATTATTAAAAAAACCCAAAAAAAATCTAAAAAAATCTTTTAAAAAACCCAAAAAAAATTAACAAAAAATCCGCGTCTCCCCCGCCGGAGACTTTTATTTTTTTTTCTTCCTCTTTTATAAAATAACCCGGTGAAGCAGCCGAGACCGACCCGCCCGCCCGCCCGCGGCCCCGCAGCAGCTCCAAGAAGGAACCAAGAGACCGAGGCCTTCCCGCTGCCTGGACCCGACACCGCCACCCTCGCTCCTCAGCCGGCAGCCAGCAGCCAGCAGCCAGCGGCAGCCGATCGACCCCGTTCTGCGGCCGTTGAGTAGTTTTCGATTCCGGTTGATTTTTGTCCCTCTGCGCTTGCCCCCGCTCCCCTCCCCCCGGCTCCGGCCCCCGGCCCCAGCACTCGCTCTCCTCCTCTCACGGAAAGGTCGCGGCCTGTGGCCCTGCGGGCAGCCGTGCCGAGATGAACCCCAGCGCCCCCAGCTACCCCATGGCCTCGCTCTACGTGGGGGACCTACACCCCGACGTGACCGAGGCGATGCTCTACGAGAAGTTCAGCCCGGCCGGGCCCATCCTCTCCATCCGGGTCTGCAGGGACATGATCACCCGCCGCTCCTTGGGCTACGCGTATGTGAACTTCCAGCAGCCGGCGGACGGTGAGAGCCGGGCCCGGCGGGCGGGCGGGCGGCCATGAGGCGCAGGCGGCGGCGGGCTGGCTAGGCCGACGGGCCCGGGGGAGGGGGGCGGGAGGGCATGTCAGCCCCCCACGGCCGGCGGGGAGAGGCTCGGGCGCCGGGACCCCCGCTCCCGGTGCCCGCGGGGACCCGCGCTGCCGGCAGCCGCACGCCTGGCCACTTCCTCCTTTGCGACCATTTTCTCGGCCTCAGCCGCTCTCAAACTTTAGGGTGATGACGCGCCGGGAGGTTGGGTGAGATTGGGTTCTTCCACCGCGCTCCCGCCAGTAGCTGCGGGATTCTGGGGCGTCGGGAGTCGAGTCCCCTTCTCCGGTAATAGGTGAAGGCGCTCCCACCACCCGGGCTCTTGCCGGCGCCCCAGGACCCGCAGGAAGTGCGATTCGGTGCTCGAAAAATACCACGTGTTGAACCCTGTAACCTCACAGGCCCGAGGCCTGTTTCTGCTACTGGCCCAATCGCCTGGGGGAGCCACAGGGCCTTAGAATAAAGTTAATTTGGTGATGTGGTGGTCCTTGGGTTTCTGAATCCGTTCTTAATCACTTGTCAGTGACCGGTGGCTCTAGAGATGTAAATTACCAGATGAGACACGCGTTTGGGGGTTTCCCCGAGTTCAAGCATTTCTCACTCTAATACGAACAGCAGAATGGTAGAAGCAGAGGTTGCGGAGTATGGCCTTTTTGAAATCAACTGCTCAAGCAGTGTGGGTCATTTTGAATGTTTTATCCAAATTAGTTTCATAATAGTAATTTGTTCAGAATGTTTTTTCCTTCCTGTGCTTTTGAGAGGTTTTCCTTAAAACGTATTCACCAGTTTTG
Source organism: Panthera leo (assembly GCF_018350215.1). Classification (NCBI taxonomy): domain Eukaryota; kingdom Metazoa; phylum Chordata; class Mammalia; order Carnivora; family Felidae; genus Panthera; species Panthera leo. Next base: position 46,664,148 of record NC_056695.1, on the reverse strand, counting down.
GCTGTGAACTGTTTACTTACAAGTGTAGTGTGGACTGGACCATTATACTTAGTAGCATTCAGGTAGTAAAGGTTTGTTTTTTAAAGTGGTCCAGAATATCCATACATTATGGGAAATTGCACAAAATAACAGATGAGAATAAGATTGAAATTCATGGAGAGAAATGTGGCTAACCTTGTATTTTTATTTTGAAGTTAAACCATTCACAAAAACAATTTGGCAAACCGATAAGATAATGTGGCGTGGTGATGAGTTACCAGGATTTTCTTTCGTATCTGGATGTATGACTTCTAAAAGTTGACTTCTAAAAGTCAGCTTCAGTTGACTTTATGGCCCAATTTGTTTTTTTTCCCCAAGCTGCTTGGATACATGTTAAGTAATACAAATTACAGGGAGTTGGCTTCTAAATTTTTATTTTATTCACTCAGAACTGAAGTTACTTAACGATCAGCTGTTTACCAAGTGAAGGTAATAGCGAGATTTGAGGTAGGCATATTATGGAGTGACCCAGAGCCAGAAGTTGTAAAACTGCACTGCAGCTTTCCTGCCCTTTGGCTCTGTAAGCAGGAGCTCCAAATACCCCTCCATAACAATTCTTCCCAACCCTGGACAAGGTTTGCCACTGAATGAAAGATAAAAATTAGGGGAAAGAACTTTGGGGCAGGTAATCACAATTTAGAGTCGATAGAGAAAACTTGAACAAACCCTAAAGACCATAAAATGTGAGTTTTGGAAATGGCTGTTACTCGGTCTCAGTTTAACAATTTTAAAACAAAAAGACCCACTTTTTAGAATTTCTTGTGATTTGAAAAGTTGAACTTCAGGTTACCATGGTTACAGTACACTGCCTGTATTCTCAGTCTATTCCATAGACCAGTATCGTAACTGCTCAAAAGAAAATAGCATTTTTTTCATCTTCCATTTATTTGGTTTCAGTACAAATTACCGTCTTTCTAGTTATTCCAGTGGTTTTCTCTTTCTTTTCCTATTTACTGCAACACTGATGAACTTGTAGAATAGCTTCCAAAAGTGACCAGTTTCCAATTTAACAGGAAGAGGTGACTCATTCGAAAGACGCTCAAGCAAAGTCAGCTAAAAAACTAGGGGAGCTGAGTAGGTGTGGTCAATTGATAATGAGCTGACAGCTGATTGTCACTATCTTCTAGAAACTGGAGCTTTCATTTATAAAAAGAAGTGGCCGGAAAATTTGTCCTCTCAATAATTTTACAGTTACATTGGCATGGAATTTGTAGAAACTGGTGTTTCAGGACTTCAGATGGACTATGTTTTTTCCTTTAGGACTAATTTTTTTTTTTTTTTACTTAGAATACATTTTTCCATGGAAAGTCTCGATAAGTGCTTCATGGTAGAGGTGGACATAATTCAGTCCTTCAAAGACCCTGAGATCGTAGGGTAGATTTTGAAATATTCTAGCACTATCTAGGAATAATGGATTAAATGATTAGTAAATAAATCGGTGACTAAAGAAAGAATTGGTTTTATGTGTCAAAGTGTTAGTGAATTGTGAATATTGTAGACCTGGTATTTCAAAAATTCTGTATTCAGTATAGAGCTAAGTATGCCCAACATCGGATTAGTTTTTGAAAGATGGATTCAAATCTGGATCTGAATGGATGTAGCTTTTTTTTTTTAATATGGCAATAGGAGGTTGGGCCGTGATTTCCTGAAATCACACCTACCCCCCCCCCCATCCAGGAATTTTTTTTTTTTTTTTTTTTTGATGGACTAATTTTTATATAATATTGGCTGTGGTAAGCAATGAAAAGATTGATTTTGACAATAAGGGAAGGCATTGAAATGCTTGAAAATCTAGAAACTGTTGAGTCTGGATAATTTATAATTGCCTAATATCTTTTATATTGCTTATTAAGTAGATTGTATGCGGAGGTATCCTGGTTTTATATTGAGTAGGAACAAAAAGGTGATTTTAAATTATGGCAGTTAAAAATTGTTTCAGAAATACCGTATTAGTGATAGGTCATCTATTAACATGGGAGATGGGAAATTTCCGATAATTCTTTTTTTTGCCTTATACAATTTAAATCTAGACCAGGGTGAGGTGTAAGGTCCAGCCATCCTGAAGTTTAAAGAAGTAGAGGCACTGCCCCCCCCCCCACAATGATTTATATAATTTTTAGTAGCCTGAAAATGTTTCGAAGTAATATTCACTCTGAACATGTCTTTCCTGCAGCGGAGCGTGCTTTGGACACCATGAATTTTGATGTTATAAAGGGCAAGCCAGTACGCATCATGTGGTCTCAGCGTGATCCATCACTTCGCAAAAGTGGAGTGGGCAACATATTCATTAAAAATTTGGACAAATCCATTGATAATAAAGCACTGTATGATACATTTTCTGCTTTTGGTAACATCCTTTCATGTAAGGTAAGCCAAACTGACAGGTAAACATTTACAGTGTTTTAGCTTCTTGTAGTTTATTCCTTAAAAGAGCAACCATACTACATAGGTAGCTTTATTTCCCAAATAACCCAGGCTGGGAGGCTGACAAGTTCTCTCTGAACACTGGGGAAAAAAATGCTAAATCAATAGCAAGTAATGAAAAATTGGTATCCGTTTTTCCCTAGGTGGTTTGTGATGAAAATGGTTCCAAAGGTTATGGATTTGTACATTTTGAGACACAGGAAGCAGCTGAAAGAGCTATTGAAAAAATGAATGGGATGCTTCTAAATGATCGCAAAGTGTAAGTATAAATAGTTAATCATATTTCAAATCCGTTTTTAATAGTTCAATTCATCTTACAAGTTAGTATATTTGTGTTCTTAAAGAGCTAGAGCTGGAGTGAAAGTTAATAAACCACATCTTGGTAGGTTTTGTAATTGTCTTTTTTGATTTGTTGTAACATACAAATAACGGTGAATAAATGTGATTGGTCAGCATTCAAGCCAAAAAGAAAATGAAGATAGGTATACTGAGATAAGAAACTTTTTCAAAATAAGTGCATAGTTAAAAAACTAGGAATCCAAATAGAAACTTAATCATAATTCCTGAGGTGATCATTGACCCATTTTACATTTGAGGAAACTGAGGCTGAAATAATTTGCCTGTGTTAACCTGCTGGTTTGACAGATGAGCTGGGATACAAACCCAGTGGTCTAAATTCAGAGCTTAAGTTGGCTCTTTACTTGGCCTTACTACTACAATTTATTGATGAAGTTTAAAGGTTTGGGTTTTGGGGGGCTTTTTGGTTTGTTTTTTTAACCTTGTGACCCCCCACCCCCACCCATTTAAAGGTAAAGTGGAATTAAACCAGAAATCTTCATAACTAATCATTCCTGAAAATAAACTTGTTTATTTAAAAAGTTGCTAACTTTTTATACAATGGCACTGATAAAACCTCTGAGACTATTTTTGCTGCAGGTTAAAATTGCAGATTTTGTGAGCCCAAAGAAATTACATCTTAAATTTTTTATCCTCAACGCCAGTCAATTATGTTTAATTATCCAGGCAAATTCAACTGTAAGGCCATACTGTAAATGATCTGAGTTCATGTTGCTGTGTAAACTGCAGTGATAGCATGCATATTGGGTCTGGTTGTTCTTAGAACACCTTAAACTGCATCACTCTTAAAATGTGGTCACCTCGTCAAGTGGTATGGTCAGTCTGTACATGAAGGGATCATGCACGTGATGCACATGGTGTTACCTATTTGAATTTTGTGTCCCTGCATGATTAAGGAAAGACTTTGTAAGGTGTAAAGAACCCATGTAAGTCTAAGAAACCAGCAGTTGCTCGATATGAACAATTTACAAAGGCTAAGTCTTAGAAGTAGCGCATCATTATTTATTTTTGAATAAGAACATCTTTAAATGAGAGAAATATTTAGCATCATTAGTATTAGAAGATAAAAATCTTACAGTTTGTCTGTCCACATGCTTGGGTGGGAAGAAGAATGTCCAGCATCGGTGGGGGTCTAGATTACATAATTTATTGCTCTTTTGAGTGTGAAGTAATCCTTTTGGAAAACCGTTTGTATATGTAAACTTAAGGTCACTTATAGGCTTTTTGAACTACTGCGATTGCTGCAAATCTATCCTAAGAAATAACAGAAAGGCTCATTAAGTTCCAGCATTATTTACAAAAGCAGAAAGTTGTGATGTCCGCAGTGGAGTATTACGCTCCTGTTGGGAGTGTTTGTAAAACTGATAGCATGGAGAAGCACTGCCGAATGAGTGGGGTGGGGAAGGTTAAGGAACAAAGTCACAGGTATGTCCATTAAAACAAAAGGACTTAGGGACTAAGTCAGTCATGATTTGGGTGGTATTAATGGGAGATGGCTTTTTACTTTGGTGTCTATTACAATATTCTTTAAGGACATGCCCTACTTTTAGGGAAAACTAAAATTTTAAGACATTTAGTCGATCATGCTGCAAAGAAAATTTGCGAAGGTGTTAGGTGTTAAGAGTACAAAATTCAGAAGTATAAATTTTCCATTTTAGGAGATTACAAAAAACGCGCAGGGGCCACTTGGAAATAGCATTGACGAAAGGTTTTAGGGCTTTTCCTTGGTGTGGTGCATGTGTTACCCCCCACTCCTTTATATTGCTAGGCATGATCTCCTTAACCCTGGGTTAGCTAGAAGGAAGGGAGAGGAGTGTGTGTGAAGAAAAATGCTTCCTTTTTTATTGTAGTTAAGAGGTTTGTTCTTTTATGCTTCCATTTTTTTTCACTTAAGGCACTTCTTGTTTTATCGTGTGCTCTTTATTAGAGATTCTGAAATTATCAGTAACAATTACAAAATCAACCATCAGGCTTAATTAATCTGAACTTAATAAAATAGAACCTAATTTTATAGTCCTTACATATTTTATTAGATTTGTTGGACGATTTAAGTCTCGTAAAGAACGAGAAGCAGAACTCGGAGCTAGGGCAAAAGAGTTCACCAATGTTTACATCAAGAATTTTGGAGAAGATATGGATGATGAGCGCCTTAAGGATCTCTTTGGCAAGTTTGGTAATGTGTCTGAATTAAATTTTTACACTCAAAGTTCTGAGTAATTGCTCAACATTAGTTTTGGCTAATACTTTATACTAAAGTAAATGAAATGAAACTTAATATGGTACTTAAAAATAACTGTCATTATGTGGATCAAACTACTGATAGTCCCTTATACTACAAAGTAGTATATAAATAAAGGTTAATAGTGTTGTTATTAGCGCAGTAAGGTGTGACTGCATAATTGGAACAGAGTTTAAAAGGTTATGCTACAGTAAGAAGTTGTGCTGGATTTATGCACGTACAGATCCCATCTCATCAGAGGCATGCACACGACACAGCCAACTTAGGTCAGAATGCAGTCCTTAGTTAGGGGACAGGAAAGCTGGCCAGCTTTAGGGTATTTGGCCAGTCTTAAAAGCCTCGTGTTTGAGCAATTTGAAACCATGACATTCAAAGACAAAGCCAGAGATCCTGATTTTCCCGTGATAGCTCCTTGGGATGGCCTTCTGAATCCATGGGATCTTAAACTGTTTGTTCCTCGCATTTCAAAATTAACTTCATTAAATTTTAAGTCAGCGAAGTGTAACCAGCCTCACTTTAGATAGTTGTGTGACCGATCAGAGGATGGACTTTAAATTGAATGCTTTTGCAGGTGATTTGCTTTTCCTTATCATTTGTTGAACTTATTAAATAGGTGGCTTTTTTTTTTGAGCACCTCAAATGATACAGAATTAGGAAATGTAATTTTTTATTGCCGATCTAGCATGCCACATTGAACCCACTGCTCCTTTGAGCAAAAAACTTGTCCTTTTGCACAAAGGTAAATTGTGTCTTGCATCTTTAAATTCTCTTTAGTGAATGGTTTTGTATGTTTCATCTGTCGTTTTTAATTAGAAGCTGTTTCTTAAGTTGGATATTATTAACCAGTTATGCCAAATTAATGTGAGGTGACCACCAATACGTAAATTTGTCAAATAATTTTCTTGGCTATTTCTCAAAGCAGAGATTGGAAGTACAGCATTAGGACCAGAGGTACCTTAAAGGAAACAATCTACCTGTGCCCGTAGCTGTTCCATATTCTCTGTAATCAGATGAGATTTTAAACCTTTTTTTGGCCCCATCTCCCAGGCTGAGATAACACCCACCTCAGTTAAGTGTCTTTCACTTGGGCGGACGGGGGCCATGTGTCATCAAAAACGTGCCACCTTCTCCCAAGTGATTTCTGTCTTTCCAAAGGTTCCTGTATTCCCTCCACTCCCAGTTGAAAGTCAAGTGGGCCAAGGGTTGAGAAAAACCAATTGTTGGCTTAAAAAAAAAAAAACAAAAACAAATCTGTTTTGAACAAAATAAAATCTCTCTCATTTACAATTGCCTAAAACATAACCTCCTTAAATGGAAGGAGGAATGAGTGTTTCAGGGAATAGAGTACTTAGCTTTTTAGTACAAATAAAAGGTCTTTGAAGAGACTTTTTTTTTTTTTTTAATTTTTATTTTTTTCATGGCTTTGTTTTTGTGTGTTGAAATTTGAAATGTATAAATGTGTGAAATACCTTTGAATCATCTAAAAACTTTTTTTAGGACCTGCCTTAAGTGTGAAAGTAATGACTGATGAAAGTGGAAAATCCAAAGGTTTTGGATTTGTAAGCTTCGAAAGGCATGAAGATGCACAGAAAGTAAGACTCAAATAATACTAACTAACGACAGTGTGGGTTTCCCGTATTTTGTAGTAAGAAGGGAGATGACACATTTCCTTGCTCTGCTGCTGAAATTTACATGCGTTCTGGTGGCTATTTTACATGTATTGTTTTCAGTTACTTGGATTTGATTAGTTTTGAGGGTATAAATTGGGAACTGATATTTCCCCAAACAAAACTTAGTTTTTGTGACAGATCCACCTTTAGCTTTCATAACCTAACATTTTCCGTATTGTTAAAGAACTTCTTTCTCCGTTGCAAGTTAGTAATTAAAGTTTTTGTGATTTCTGTAAGGCTGTGGATGAGATGAACGGGAAGGAGCTCAATGGAAAACAAATTTACGTTGGTCGAGCTCAGAAAAAAGTGGAACGGCAGACGGAACTTAAGCGCAAATTTGAACAGATGAAGCAAGATAGGATCACCAGATACCAGGTTCATTTTTAATTGACAAGCAAAATAAGACAGGGATGAGCAAACCTAGTTTACGTTCATGTCAGTTACTGCCAGGTAACTGGAGGGTTTGAGAGGGGGGAAGGGAGAAGAAACATGGGGTAAAATACTAGGAAGTGTGCTTCAGTACCACTGTGGTTTTCTTTTTTCTTTTCCTTCAGTTCTCTTTTCTTTTTTTTAGGGTGTTAACCTTTATGTGAAAAATCTTGATGATGGTATTGATGATGAACGTCTCCGCAAAGAGTTTTCTCCTTTTGGTACAATCACTAGTGCAAAGGTAAAGCATAGGGATACTTTTTTACCATTTAGGGAAAATCCATGCATGTGGATATGTATATATAAATTTCACATTAATACACCTACTGGAATTTTTGTCTTACTTTGTAAACGAATAGTCAAATAGGGGGTTTTTTTATTCCAAAAAAAAAAAACCAGGCTTTCATTTTTCTGGAAATCAGGTTTGTCTCATTGCTTCAAAAATATATTCAAATTTGAAGTAGATGTAGCCTTGATGGTTTATTTTTTGCAGGTGGTGAGTCCTGAATGCTTCCTGGGGAAGGCTACATTTGTTGACCATAGTTCATGATTGATCCTCACATAATTAATACACGTAGTTCTATATACTCTGTTCAACTCGTTATTTTCCTGGTTAAAGAAGGCAGTTTAGGGGCACCGGGACCTTTGTGGCTCAGTCGGTTAAGCGCCTGACTCTTGATTTCTGCTCGGGTTGAGCCCCCTCACCATGCTCCACACTGACAGCACGGAGCCTGCCTAGGACTCTCTCTCCCTTCCTCTGCACACATGCCTTCTCAGTCTCTATCTTTTTAAAAGCAATTTATTAGGAAACTATAATTGTTACGGGGAAATATGTATTCATTAACGTTTCATTCTGGGGAGTCCAGTTTCAAGCCCCCAAGCAGTAAAGATTGATGTACTTGAACTCAGAAATTAAGAATTACAGCAATATGTAATATGTGGTTTTAATCTAAATTCTGGGATTTTAAGAACCTCTGCTCCAGGTGTTTTTTTTCTGATGTCAGTGATCCAAGGATTCCTCTGTGTGTAAAGTTCTGTGCATCTGTATTTTGGGATGTAGGAGGAGTGTCAAAAACTTAGATTGGTTGTCTTTTGATTTAGAGAGAATTTTATGTCAGCTCTTTGTTTTATAGTGCAAATATTCTCTCCAGTCTTTCACTTACTTAGGACTTTGGGTTCTTTTGTCATCTTGTTTTCCCTATAGTTTACATTTTATGTTCAGAATCTGGCAATTTGATTTTTCAGTGTGACGTGAATTAAGAGTTGTGACTTAATTCTTATTTCTCTCAACGTACCATGTATTGAATAACGCAAGGTCCGTTTTTTCATTATTTTAAAATGTTAACCTTGACACACTAAATTCCCATAATTGCATGGGTAGGTTTCAGGATCTTGTTTTAGGTAGAATTGACATATATTAAGTACACAACATAATGACGATGTTTGTGTATGTTGTGAAACGGTCATAATAAATCTAGTTAATATTTGTCACTATACATAGTTCTTTTTCCTCTCGTGATGAGAACTTTTGAGATCTACTCTCAGGAACTTTCAAATGTGTAACATAGAACTATTGACTGTAGTCCCCCATGCTGTACATTAATTGTATCCCCAGGACTTATTTTATAGCTGGGAGTTCATACTTTTTAAAACCTCTTCGTTTCATTTCCTCTACCCCCACCTCTCTGCTTCTAGCAACCATGAGCTCAGTTTTTTTGTTTGCTTGTTTCTTGGTGTTTTGCTTTTATTCCCCTTACGTGTGAGATCCTTGGACTGTGTTCCTACGCTACCCCATGCTGCTCAATGTAGTTGTAGAACGTGTTTATTGCTGGGCTAAGGAGGAGTTCTTTGCGTCTCCTCGTTGCTCCTTTAAATGATCTTTGCAGTGTTTGGAAGCTTCCTTCTAGCCAATATTTATGGCCCTTTTGGTCTTGAATATGAAATTTTTATTTGCAATTGTGAATTGGGGCTATTTCTAAGATTCAGCTGCTTCTCCACCCCACCCAAAGAATAGTAAAGCATGTTGTCCACTTGAATTGCTGAGTCAAGTGTTAATGATGCTAGAGTTAAATTTAGCAGGCCCTGAATGTATTACTCAGATATTTAAACCTTAATATTTAAGGTCTAATACTTAATTGACTATCTAAAATCCTACCACATTTGCTGGCCTACCTCCACCTCTTTACTTCCTGTTTTGTTTGGCTGAGGTGTACCACGGGTGTAGCTTGCCCTGAATATTTAGGTATTAAGGAAACATTGTAGAAAACAATGAAAGCATTAACAGTGTTTACTTGAGTCAGTAGCTGTAATTGACAAGTTAGTAATGCTTTTTTCTTAGCCTCCTGTTCTATCCTTGAATTAACTTTTTCTTAAATCTTTTTGTCTTCTAATAGGTCATGATGGAGGGTGGTCGCAGCAAAGGGTTTGGTTTTGTATGTTTCTCCTCCCCAGAAGAAGCCACAAAAGCAGTTACAGAAATGAATGGTAGAATTGTGGCCACCAAGCCATTGTATGTAGCTTTAGCTCAGCGCAAAGAAGAGCGCCAGGCTCACCTCACTAACCAGTATATGCAGAGAATGGCAAGTGTCCGAGCTGTGCCCAACCCTGTAATCAACCCCTACCAGCCAGCACCTCCTTCAGGTTACTTCATGGCAGCTATCCCACAGGTAAGTTTCAGAAGAGAACAAAAACCTAATGCAGGTTTTCATATTTGGTCACGTTTAGTGTCTTTGCCCTAAATAAAGGCATGTGAATTACGATTACGTTTGGAAAAAAAACGCTTAGAGCGTAAGGACTTGCTGTTTATTATAGAATGTCGAGCTCGCTGCGTCCCTTGCTTGCTTCTTTACCGGACGCGTGTGTTTGCTTTCTGCAGACTCAGAACCGTGCTGCGTACTACCCTCCTAGCCAGATTGCTCAACTCAGACCAAGTCCTCGCTGGACTGCTCAGGGTGCCAGACCTCATCGTAAGCCTTTTCCTTTTAAGTATGGTTGTGAATTGTTTGGACTAAAAATGTGAGACAAATAAGCTGTTCTGTTTCAATGGTATATTGACTTTTTTTATAATTTAGGGTTATGGGTATTCGTTTTGGGGATCCTAGCGCTTTTTGTTTCTTGTTTTTTTAAGCGAAATCCTAAAATGCCTCCCCCTTCCTGTCTTACGGAGGCAGTAAATTCTGTGCTGATTTGATTTTCCTTTATGACAAGTTTGGGAATGGATCCAACTCTTAATTTCACATTTGGTTAGGCAGTAATTTTAAAAGACCTTGTTCCAATGTGCGAGGATCAGCGTCCTGGCATTTTGAGCCTTGCCCTGTGGACCAGGGCTGCATCGCAGGAGCACTTGGAACCAGGTTTGTGTATCACGTTCAGGTAGTAGTAAGTACTTATTCTTCCATGAATGAATTTTTTTATGGACTCATTCTCCGGGCAAGTGGCAGGTGAGAGACTATGCTTTAAAACATGGTAGTTCTATTTAGTCATTTTTATCTTTTGGTTCAAACCTCAACTCTAAAACGTGAGTTTTTTAATGCTTTCGGTGAGTTTTTTCCCCAGTTAACGTGTGTCTGTATCTTCGAATGCAGCATTCCAAAATATGCCCGGTGCTATCCGCCCAGCCGCTCCTAGACCACCATTTAGTACTATGAGACCAGCTTCTTCACAGGTTCCACGAGTCATGTCCACACAGCGTGTTGGTAAGTCGGAACACTTCCCGTAAAAATGGATTTCCGCTTTGAAAGCACGGTCAAAGTGCAGACCCGCATGTTCATTTTTTAGCTAACACGTCAACACAGACGATGGGTCCACGTCCTGCAGCTGCTGCCGCTGCAGCCACTCCTGCGGTCCGCACCGTTCCACAGTATAAGTACGCCGCCGGGGTCCGCAATCCGCAGCAGCATCTGAATGCACAGCCGCAAGTTACCATGCAGCAGGTGGGTCTTCGAGTTCTTCCCGAGAGGACGGGCCTTGGTTGCAGTTAAAGAAATAGGACAGCTGGATCATGAGAGCTTGAGGTGTCCAGAATGTCTTGTTAATTGGTGTCCCGTTAATTGGCCGTGTGAAAAAACGTCTTATTTGCCCTATACTGTGGGAGTTAGACAAGCATTCAGCATCCCTTATCCTGACCCACTTGTGTGGTTTGAGAGCTTTGTTAGGCATGGTCCTAAGGGAGAAAAGGCGAAATAAAGATTGGTCTGTGAGATTTGGCTCACCCCCTTTTTTCGACCCTGAGACAAAAATTGTCAACTGTCATTGAATGTAATAGAAACAGAGCTCAAAAGAATGTTCCAGGTAGAGAAGGAAGTATCCTGTGTGGTTATAATACTTGGGCTGTATTGCTGATTCACTCAGCCTCTCCTATTCATGTTTAAAATGCAGTCTTCATCATTTTGGGATTTTCTGGTGATCAGTGTTTTTATGTGCCATCACTTCTGTACTTTAAATTCGGAATTTTCCTGTTTTTCTAGCCTGCTGTCCATGTACAAGGTCAGGAGCCTTTGACTGCTTCCATGTTGGCATCTGCCCCTCCTCAAGAGCAAAAGCAAATGTTGGGTAAGTGCCTTTGTCCCACTTAGTCAGTGACAGAAAGTCTGGCTAGAAAAGAGGAGGGAGATACTCAGAGACCTGCTTTGCACCTAAAAATGGCAGTGAAGGTGGTGGGATTGGTTTGACTTGGTGTGTCTACCAAACTTCTTGATAGCTTTCCAGGCTTTTAATGAAGTATTTGCTTTTGATGAATAGGATAATAGGGTATTATTACTTGCCATGGATCCCATGACATTTTTGGGACAGGGAATTTGAACTAAATGGAAAAAAAACTGAGCACACATTTAACAACTTAATTGCCTGGGGGTAGAGCTTGATCTGTTTGATAACAGTATCAAAATGGTGGGTTTGGGGTTAGCATTTATTTGCTGTATCCAGAAGTAAGGTTCTTCAACCCAGTTTTAATATTGGCAGATGGCTTTATTCTTCTGATGAAAGGAATTTATGTTTTTGTTCCTAGGTGAGCGGCTCTTTCCTCTAATTCAAGCCATGCACCCTACTCTTGCTGGTAAAATCACTGGCATGTTGTTGGAGATTGATAATTCAGAACTTCTTCATATGCTTGAGTCTCCAGAGTCTCTCCGTTCTAAAGTAATTTAAATTCATCATTTATCTAGCAGCTTCTTATACAGTGTATTCCAGGGCTTTTTATAGCAACTTGAACATTAATAATAAGTGCTTTATACAAGCCATGCACAGTTCTAAGTTTTATTACAAATGTAAATCCTGATAACCACCTGTGGTTCCGTTATCCCCATTTTTACTGTACGTGGGGAAACAGTTTGGAAATTTCGCCCTTTGTTCACACAGCTAGTCCATGGCAGAGCTTGGTTTCACGTCCAGCATCCATGCTCTCTTGGCTGTGCTGTTTTCTTAGTGAAGAAAGACACGTTTGCCAATGTTTCTCAACTTTGGGGGAGTTTTGGTGAGGAGAGCATGAGAAGCGCAAGAGGGTTCATGATTCCAGGACGGTGGTGGATTGTAACCCCAAAGGATATGGACACGGTTGAGATGTGTTCTGGAAAGCAGTTCCTTCCACTTTCCTCTGAGGAAGAGTTTGGTTTGCCTTTGGACGTTTACGTGTTGTGAATTGGAACTTCTTCCAGTGACTCCTTCACAGAGCCAATTTGTTCTTTAGGTTGACGAAGCTGTAGCCGTACTACAAGCCCACCAAGCGAAAGAGGCTGCCCAGAAAGCAGTTAACAGTGCCACTGGTGTTCCAACTGTTTAAAGTGAGCATTACTCCCTGGGGAGTTTCATACGGATTTCCTTACCTCTTACCAGTTTGAGTAGGTTTTGAAACGTCGCAAAAATTTATTTTTACCAGTAATCCACACCTATTGCTGACTTTTTAAAGAGATGTAGAAATAGAAACTAAAGGAGATTTTAGGTTACTTGTTAGCCTGGTATTGACTTGAATTTTTTCAAACACTGTCAGACAGTGTGTATTTGAATTACTGACTGAATGGGCTGGGCTTTCTGTGTACTTACCCGCAGAGGACTTTTCATAGCTTACACCTTTTCTTGAGTTGCAGCAAGGACAGTTGCCCCCGGCCTCTACTAGTGCCCTTCTTTACTTTAAGAAACAGGGTGGTGTAGCTGTGTGGCCCAGACCGGAGATTGACGGACGTTTTCCTGTAAAGGACCAGAAAGGAGATATTTTAGGCCTCGTGGGCCATGTTGTCTGTTGCAGTTACTCTGTTAGGGTGTTAATGTGAAAGAGCTCGTAGACCTGATGTAAACAGATAGTTGCAGCTGTGTTCCAACAAGACTTTACAGAAACAGGCTGCACACTGAAGTTGGCCGTGGGCTTTCAATTTGCTGTTTAGTGGTTATCTTCTTTTGTTGCTGGTATTTGCCATTAGCATGCTGTGTACTTTAAATTTGCACAGCGCTACATTTGCATACTGGAATAGAATCGCAATAACTAGCAGCTATTATCACTTTATGTAAGGATTGTTTACTTTTATTTTAGCAACTGGAATCATTAAATACTAGCTTGGCAAGTCTGATGATCATAATTTTTTTTTCCCTGCATTCACAGATTGATCAGGGACCACGAAAAGAAACTCGTGCTTCACCGAAGAAAAATATCTAAACATCGAAAAACTTAAACATTATGGAAAAAAAACATTGCAAAATAGAAAATAAATAAAAAAAGGAAAGGAAACTTTGAACCTTATGTACCGAGCAAATGCCAGGTCTAGCAAACATAATGCTAGTCCTAGATTACTTATTGATTTAAAAACAACAACAAAAAAAAAAACCACAAAAAAATAGTAAAATATAAAAACAAATTAATGTTTTATAGACCCTGGGAAAAAGAATTTTCAGCAAAGTACAAAAATTTAAAGCATTCCTTTCTTTAATTTTGTAATTCTTTACTGTGGAATAGCTCAGAATGTCACTTCTGTTTTAAATAACAGAATTGATAACTGAGCAAGGAAACGTAATTTGGATTATAAAATTCTTGCTTTAATAAAAATTCCTTAAACAGTGCACAGTGGTGTTACGCTATTTTATTTCTTTGTAATTGGCTTGCGCAAATAGGTGATAAGCTGGAATTGGCAGAAGAACCTCTTCCGTGAAAAAGGTGCTGTTCAGTTCAAGGGTTATCCTAGTTTTACGAGAAAGAGCCAGAAGAATATCCCTAATGTGTTTTTACATTTCCATGTGAATTCTGGAGCCAACGTATGTCTGTCATTAAATGACGAACATTTTTTGAGATGATGCCAGTTTATGACTATTAAAGTGTCTAAGCTGGAAAGATAATTAGCTTAAACGCTCATTTATATGGTGTAAAACAGCAACGGCAGTGACAAAGTGAGGGTAACTTTTAAGCCTTAATCTCAAAAAGATCTTAAGTTGCTGATTGTGACTTCATGCCTTAGACTCTTGTCACCTAAAGTACTTGTGGAAAATCAGTATTTGGGGGTTCTACCTCTGGGGGATGGGTTTAGAAGATGGGGGCCAGGACCCCCGGTCAATCTGCATAAAAAAAGACCCTGGCAGTTTAAATACACTTTTGAGAATGGTCTAGTTTTAATCTCTGTTCCATTCTCTACACATACTTCTGCCAAAGTTCGCTTTCTAAGTTGCACATCTGACAATAGGAGGTGCCTATCTCCCCTAGGAGCACTGATTCAGTATTTGCTAATACACTGTTAGTGACACTTTATAGAACCTCCTAACTGCCACGATTAACGAAGGTTAGTTGCATCTGACAAAGCTATAGCCCATAATTGACAATAGTCTATTTTAAAGAACCTACTTTCATGTAGGATTTGAAGTGAAGCAGAATAAGATGGCTGACGCTGCTGTATGGCTTTCTAAGACATGTGGCTGCTGCTTTGGAAATTTTAAGACAAATTGATAATGTGACATTTTTCTGTGGACTACGATGTACAATTTAGGCTTCTTGGAAAACTTTTTAGCCTGCAATCCTTTTCTCCATCTCACCATGAATTATAAGTTTATGATCTAGAATGAGGTAACGAATTGTATGCTAAGACTTGCATGGGTAAATGAGCTAGAGGTTTTTACAGTTCATCATCTGTGATTGTAACTCCTTCCTTCCCACCAAACTGATGGAGCCCAAGTGAGTGATGCGGAGACTACTTTGAAATTTTTTTAGTCTTTTGATATAAAACCATGGTCCCAGATTATTTATTTGCTGTGAGCCAATGACTTTGAAGAAGACCTGGCTACTTGGGTTTAATGAGTACATTCTCCCTACTGAACAGTTCTCGTCCAACAAGGTGAATCAGAAGTTTGGTTCAAGTTGAAGCCAAACGGGTGGAGCTAGATTAATACCCTGGCCAGTACAATCAAGCCAGAATAGTTGCGGGCCCACTGCTGTTCTAGGAGACCAAAGGGTCACGAGGACATCCTGGAGTTTCTTATTCAGGACAGCCACACCTTTGGACAATGCCAAAGCCATACCGAATTTCTCTTTTCCTAGCCTTCATACAGACTCTTCTGTAAATATAACCTATCTTCAGTTAGACAATCTGATTGGTTAGATTTAAGGGTTCTTAGTTACCATTTTGATAAATTTCCGATGTTGCTGAGTCTTTACATCCGCCTCGTTGCGAGTGTTAAGTAGATACATGGCAGAATTAGAGTAGCCCAATTTCACATTTTAGGTGTTAGCTTTTTATCCATCACAATCATGGCAAATTTGTGGGGTGGGGAGATGGTCTTATCCACAAAGGTAGAAAAACGCAATTAACTTTGTTACGGGCATTATTCCCAGAAAACTTGAGACAACATGGTATATTTATTAGCCTAAACTAACATTCTTTCTAGAGACAAAAAGGTCTTCGCATTAGAAAGCCAGATTTTGTATTTTGGGGGACGATCCCACAAATTACGTAATGACTGTTGATAGGTATATATGAGCAGATGGGTTTATGGTTGAAAATGGGGTGTTTTTTTTCGGTGTACTCCCCCAAGTAAAAAGTAATTGGATAAGTATATAATATAGAATGAGTTGAAGATAAATTGTATGCTAAAACACATGTCCTTTCAATTTTTAAACTTGAGAGTCATATTTTTTAGAAGTAATTAAAGTTGGTGACTGTTATTTACATTACCAACCGTGTTGCCCTGATAATTCGGTGATGCCATAATTATGCTTGACGATGAAAATGGTGAACTAATACTGACGAATGGCATTCATGCACTAAGAGGTATAGTAGTGTGATTCTTAAAGGCAGGGGCATGAGAAATCAGGGAATCTTTTTTTTTTTTTTTTTTTAACAATGAAAGATGCCTGCCTTTGAATCAGTAATTGTAACTGCTAATATTGAACATGTACAGCGTGTTTATTTATCAAGTGAATTCTTTACGCGCACTATCGTTTCTTATAACCACCCTGTGGGATTGGTTCAGTAATATATTCCCATTTTACAGTAGAGGAAACTGAAGCTTCAACAAGTTTAATGACTTGCCCAGAAGTACATAGTAAGTGGTGGTGAAGCTGGAATTTGAATCCAGACCCACAGGCTCTACATAGTTCACGCTGCCTATAAACTACAAAAAAAGTGAAGTTCCAAAAAATCAGGTACTTGGGGTTACTACCTTCAGCCTAGGGGGTGAGAAGTGGGACGACACAGGTCTATCAAAGCACATGCTAGGAAACCAAAGCATAGAAACCGCTTTTCCCTTGACATTTTAGGGCAGGAAAAAAAAAAAACAAAACAAAATTAAGGAAAGAGTCATTATTTAGAAGAAAAAGGTCTTTACAACAAGGCTGAGTTTAAAATTCTAAATCAGGATATTTTCCTTCTGAGCATCTTGGACTGCCTGGGAATATCAAACATTCCCTTTAGCAACCCTGTGATCGTTTTTCTGAGCTTGTTCATATGTCCATTCTAGGTTCTCTTGGAATTGGTAAATGGATTTAATCAAAACCTTTTAATTATCATGAGTTTTTATAAAACGTGTGAAATTAACCTTCTGACTCCTGTATTGCATTTCTGTGCCAATTAGGAAGGTATCAACATTTTCTCAACAGTTACTAAGAAATGCATTTGATATAATGCCAAGTGCTGCTGCTAAAGAAGAAATTTCCAGCAAATTAAGTACGTTTTAAGTAACACTGCTAGTAAGTGGCAAAGCCAAATCTCGAACTCTAGGAGCTGAGTCTGTGCAATTAGCTTTTACTCTAATTTGGCTTTTATTTCTCTTGCTAATCCTATATCCGGAAAAAATTCAACACATAGGAATTCTGTGTGTTTTCCTTATCAATATATTAATAGATAATAACTTTTTAAAGACAGAATTTTTTTCCTCTTGTCATTTAAACTTAGCTTTTGTCTTGTCTCAGGGGTGAGCACAGTGACATCAGAATCATGGCAATGTTAAGTCATTACTCTTTTCTCTCCCCTTTTAGGACAACTAGACATCCATAACTTAGCAAAAGTGTCTCCGCAGGTTTCCTTAAGGGACACGCAAGCCCACCCGTGCACCCAAAAATAAACAGGTCCTTAGTAAGGGCTACAGATGCAAGCGATTTGGTGAACCTCCTCCATCTTCCACCATGAGGCATAAAAAGCCTGGAGAATGCAAAACTGAGCAGATCCCAACTGACCCAACTCCTGGGAAGTCCAGTCTGCCGGAGGGGAAATGTCAGCATGCCATCTGAACCTGAACGGGACAAAGTTTGGATACAGAGAAGAGGGAGGAACTCGCCAGGGCAGCCCCCGCCTCCCCGGGGTGACACCGCAAGGGGCTGGGCTTTCAGCAACCTCTACGGCAGAGGAGATGGAAAGTCAAAGCGGTGAGTGAATGCCTGGCTACCTCCGTTGTGCGAGAAAAACCAGTTTCTCTCCCAGCGGCACCCAGATTTCTGAGGAAGGACTTCTGCAACTCGGGTGGGTGGCTGGGAGGAAGGAGAAAGGGAAGGAGGCAGATAAGAATATCAAAGGGCATTAACATTATCTGGTGTTTTGTCAGGACTTCAGCATGAAGTCTGCCCACCGACCTCTGGGAATGCCCTGCTCCCGGGTCCTCCTCCACCCGGCGTGGGCACCTTCAGTGCCCCAAGTACCAAACCCATACCTCCTGCAACTTTGCTGCCGGCTCCTTGTGTGCACTTTCAAGTGCATCCCAAGAGCCAGCTCCAGTGAACACAGAGGGTGCCCGGATAATAGGCCAGCTAACAGAACCACAATCTGGAAGGTGAAAGAAAGGTTGCTAATGGCCAGCCTGTTGAAACGTAAGAACCGAAGAGGAGATGATACTCTGGTTAAGAAAGCACTTGTACTTCAAATGCGAAAGCAGAAATGCATACCTACAAATTCCATCGAGGGAATATGGTAGCACGGAAAGAATTCTCCATCAGCTGAATGAATGCCAAGGCACAGAATAGTATGATCTAACTGATAAAGAAGTCACGATAGCTTTTATGAGGAAATCAACAAGCTACAAAAAAAAAACTCAGACAATTCAATGAACTCAGGAATAAAATTAATGAACAGGAGTTCTTTTCCAAAGAGATTAAAATTTTAAGAACACTACATTCTAGAGCTAAAGAATTCAATGTGTGAATGGAAGAATGTACTGGTCAGCATCGGTAACAAGGCAGACCAGATCGAAAAGAGAATAAGTGACTTGAACAGGAATATGGAAATAATTCAAGAGGAGAGCTAGGGTCTAAAAGGAATGAAGAAACACTACTGGAGCTATTGGATTCAATCAAGAAGGCAAACATCAGAAAAACTGGTGTACCAGAAGGAGAAGAGAGGGAAAAGAAGGCAAAGAGATTATTTAAAGAAATAACAGCTGAGGGGATACCTGGGTGGCTCAGTGGATTAAGTGTCCAACTCTTGGTTTTGGCTCAGGTCATGATCTCACAGTTTGTGGGATCGAGCCCCCCATCGGGCTCTGCACTGACAGTGTGGATTCTCTCTCTCCCTCTCCTGCCCCGTCCCCTGCTTACACACACACACCTATCCACACACACATTCTCTCTCTCTCTCAAAATAAATCTTCCCAAATCCAGGGAAGGGCTTGGACATAAACATCTGCAAAGCTAACAACACCCTATTATTTCAATGCAAAAAACTTTCCCTAAGACACAGTATAATGAAACTCAAAAAATCAATGATAAAGAATCTTAAATGCAGGCAGGGAGAAAAAGAACGTGATCTACAAAGCAACCACATTAGGCTATCAGATTTCTCCGCAGAAACACTACAAGCCAGGGGAGAGTGGAAGGACATATTCCAAGGGTTAAAAGATAAAAAATGCAATCCAAGAATACCTTAGATCTGAAGAATAAGTTTGCCTGATGAAGAAGAAATAACGGCTTTCCCACACAAAAGTTGAGAGTTCACCACCACTAGACCTGCCTGGTAAGAAATGCTGAAAGAAATTCCTAAAGCTGAGAGGACCCTGGGTGGCTCAGTCGGTTAAGCGGCCGACTTCGGCTCAGGTCATGATTTCTCGGTCCGTGAGTTCAAGCCCCGCGTTGGGCTCTGTGCTGACAGCTCAGAGCCTGGAGCCTGTTTCAGATTCTGTGTCCCCCTCTCTCTGACCCTCCCCTGTTCATGCTCTCTCTCTGTCTCAAAAAAATAAATAAATAAACGTTAAAAAAATTAAAAAAAAAATTCTTAAAGCTGAGATGAAACTATGCTAATCAAAGACCCAAAAACCTCTGAAAGTACACAACAGTCTGGTAAAGGTGAAAAATAGAATTAGAAAACTTTATCTTAGAATAGTGAGTTAGCCACTTAACTATAGGATAAAAATTAAAGGAAAAAGCATTAAAAATAAGTATAACTAGGGGTGCCTGGGTGGCTCAGTCGGTTGAGCGTCCGACTTCAGCTCAGATCATGATCTCGCAGCTCGTGAGTTCGAGCCCCGCGTCGGGCTCTGTGCTGACAGCCCAGAGCCTGGAGCCTGTTTCAGATTCTGTGTCTCCCTCTTCTCTGTCCCAACCCACTCGCATTCTGTCTCTGTCTCTCTCAAAAATAAATAAACATTAAAAAAAATTTAAAAAAAAATAAGTATAACTAATATGATTTGTTAATGTATACACAGCATAAAAAAAAGTGTGACACCAAAAATATAAAAGGGGAGGAGTAAAAGTGTGGAGGCTTCTAGGCAAATGAAGGTAAGTTACTATCAGCATAAAATAAACCATTTTATCTATGACATGTTATATGTAAACCTCACAAGGTAACCACAAAGCACAAGTCGAGAGATTTACGAAACCAAAAAAAAAAAAAAAAAAAACGGAAACGTTGGGGAAAAGAGCATACCACCATGGAGAAACCACCAATTTACAAAGAAACAGAAACAGAAGGAAAAAGAAACAGTGGAGATTCAAAACAACCAGAAGTCGTTAGTTGGCCTTCATGATCTTTACATGTCAGAAGTCACTCAGTGTGAATGCACAATGGTTGGATAGATAAAACAAGAAGCCTCGAACATATGCTGGGTAAAGGAGAGTCCTCTCGGCCCTAAAGACACACGTAGGTTCAAACTGAAGGGAAAGAAAATATTCCAGGCAAGTGGAAACGAAAACAAAGTAGGACAGATACATTCATATCAGACCAGTAGACTTGAAGCCAAAAATGGTAACAAGGCAAAGAAGGTCATATAATGATAAAGAGGTCAATACAATAAGATATAACAATCACAAGTGTATATGAACTCAACATTGGGACACCCAAATATATTAAGCAGATATTAACAGATCTGAAGGAAGGAAGAGACGTATGATAACAGGGGACTTTAATGTTGGGGACTTAGCAATTGATCATCCACACAAAAAATTAACAGGGAAATATTGGCATCTAACCATACTTTGGACCAATTGACTTAATGGACAGGTGGAACGTTCCATCCAACAGCAGAATATACATTCTTCTCAAGTACACATGGTACATTCTCCAGGATAGATCATATGATAGGACACAAAACAAGTCTTAGCAAATTTAAGAAGATGGAAATCATACCAACTATCTTTGGGGACCACAATGGTATGGAACTAGAGATAAATAGGAACAAAGCTGGAAAATGAACAAACCTGGAAACTAAACAACACATTTCTCAACAACCAGTGGGTCAAAGATAAAATACAAAGGGAAATAAACTTAAAAAAGTTATTTATTTTGAGAGAGAGCATGAGCAGGGGAGGGGCAGAGAGAGAGAATCCCAAGCAGGCTCCACACTGTCAGCACAGAGCCTGATGCAGGACTAGAACCCATGAACCGTGAGATCATGACCTGAGCCAAAACCAAGAGTCCAGACACTCAACCAACTGAGCCACCCAGGTACCCCAGGAAATAAATTCTTTTAAAACAAATGAAAATTGAAACACAATATAATCAAATTCCATGGAATGGTGCTTGGAGAAGTTGAAAGCAATGAGTATTTTAAGAAATTAGAAAGATCTTCAATAATCAACCCAACTTTATACCTCAAGGAAGTAGTAAAAGAACAAATTAAACCCATAGCAGAAGGAAAAAAAAAAAAAAAACAAAGATTAGAATGGAAATAAGTAAAACAGAGACCAGAAAAACAATAGAATGGATCAACAAAATTAAGAGCTGGCTTTTCAAAATGGTAAACAAAATTAACAAACCTTAGGCTAGACCAAGAAAAAAAAAAAAAAAGAGACAAGACTCAAAATTAAAAAGGAAAAAGGAAGCATTACAACTGATACTAGAGAAATACATAGGATCGCAAGAACCTACCATGAACAATTATATGCCAACAAATTAAATTACCTAGAAGAAGTGCGTAAATTCCTAGAAACACACAACCTACCAAGACTGAATCGGGAAGACCTGGAAAATCTGAACATAATAACTAAAGAAATTGAATCAGTAATAAAAAAATCTCCCAACACAGAAAACCCCAGAACCAGACAGCTTCACTGGCAAATTATACCAAACATTTAAAAAAGAATTAATGCCAATCCTTTTCAAATTCTTCCAAAATATTGAGGAGGAGGAAACACTTTCACACTCATTCTATGATGCCATCATTATCCTCATACCAAAGCCAGTTAAGGACAGTATAAGAAAACAAAACAAAAATATCAGTCAATATCCCTGAGGAATATAGATGTAAAAATTCTCAAAAAATGTTAGCAAACCAAATTCAAAAGCACATTAAAAGGATAATTCAACATGGTCTTTATATATCCAAAATATATAAAGAATCTATAGTAACTCAAAGCCCAAAAAACCAAATAATCCAATTAAAAATGGGTAGAAGACATAAATAGACATTTATCCAAAGACGACATCCAGATGGCCAACAGACACATGAAAAGATGGTTCAACATCATTAATCATCAGGGAAATGCAAATTAAAACCACAATGAGATATCACCTTATACCTGTCAGAATGGCTAAAATCAAAAACACAAGAAACAACAAGTGTTCGCATGGATGTGGGAGAAAAAGGAATCCTTGTGCACTGCTAGGAATGCAGATTGGTGCAGCCACTGTGGAAAAGAATCTAGAATTCTGTTCCGCAAATGAAAATTACCATATAATCGAATAATTCCATTACTATGTATTTACCCAAGAAAATGAAAAATGCTAATTTGAAGAGTTATATGCACCTCTGTGTTTACTGTAGCATTATTTATAATAGCCAAGGTATGGAAGCAACCCACGTGTCCACTATAGATGAATGGATAAAGAAGGTATCTATCTATGTCTGTGTCTGTGTCTATGTCTATGTCTATGTCTATGTCTATGTCTATGTCTATAGCCAGCCTGTTGAAATGTAAGAACCAAAGAGGAGATAATGCTTTAGTTACGAAAGTACTTGCTACTTCAAATGCGAAAGCAGAAATGCATACCTACCAATACTATCAAGGAAATATAGTAGCACAAAAAGATTCTCCATCAGCTGACTGCCTATATCTATCTATCCATAGATATAGATTTATAGATATAGATATTGCCATTTGCAACTAATGGAGGCACCTAGAGGCTATGATGTTAAGTGAAATAAGTCAGTCAGGGAAAGACAAATAGGATATGATCTTACTCATATGTGGCATTTAAGAAGCAAAATGAATTAACAAAGAAAACCCAAAAAACCACCCCAGGCCCTTAGATATAGAGAACAAACTGGTGGTAACCAGAGGGGAGGTGGGTAGGGGCTTGGGTGAAATAGATAAAGGGGATTAAGAGTATACTTATTTCCATGAGCACTGAGAGAGTGAATATAGAATTTTTTAAGCACTATGTTGTACATCTAAAACTAATAGAACACTGTATGTTACTTATACTTGAATGTAAACAAAAAAGAAAACAAGATGAACAAGTGGGATTAATCACGAAGATGAAAGGATGGTGCGATATATGCCAATAAATGGCACACATTACATTAATAGAATGAAAGATAAAAATCACATGGTTATCAAAGTAGATGCACACAAGCACTTAACAAAATACAACATCCCTTCATGATAAAAACCCTCAACAGATTGAGTATAGAAGGAACATATCTCAACATAATGAAGGCTGTGTATGAAAAGCTCACAGCTAACATCATATTCAACAGGGAAAGATTGAAAACATCCTCTAAGATCGGAAATAAGACGAATATGCCCACTCTCACCACTCTCATTCGATAAAATACTAGAAGTCCTAGCTGGATCAATTAGGCATGGGGTTAGAGCCCCATGTTGGATGTAGAGATTACTTTTAAATAAATAAAATTTAAAAAAGAAAAAGGAAGAGGTAAAATGATCATTGTTTTAGATGATACGATTTTATGTATAGAAAATCCAAAAGACTCGACTAAAACATTGGTGGAACTAGTCAATGAATTCAGTAAAGTTGCAGATATAAAATCAACCTACAGAAATCAGTTGCATTTCTATATACTAATCATGAAATATTTGAAAAAATAAAACTGTCCCATTCACAATAGAATCAAAAACAACAAAATACCTAGGAATAAATTTAACCAAGGGAGTGAAAGATCTGTACAGCAACTACTAGACTTTTTAAAAGAAACCAGAAAGACACATAGATATCCTGTGTTTATGGATCTGGAGAATTAATATCGTTAAAATGTCCATACTACCCAAAGCCATCTATAGATTCATCACGATTCCTATCAAAATTCCAATGGCATTTTTCACAGAAATAGAACAAACAACCCTAAGATTTATATGGAACCACAAAAAAACCTTAACCAGCCAAAGCAGTCTTGAGAAAGAAGAACAAAGCTATAAGCCAATACTTCCTGATTTTGAACTATACTACAAACCTATTATAATCAAATGGCATTGGTATAAAACTAGATATACAGGCCAATGGAACAAAATAGCAAGTGTAGGATTAACTCCTGCATAAACAGTCAACTAATGTTTGACAAGGGAGCCAAGAACACCCAACAGAGAAAGGATAGTGTCTTCAACAAATGGTGCTGGGAAAACTGGATAATATATGAAGAAAAGTGAAATTGGGCTTATCTTACACCACGCACAAAAATTAACTTGAAAAATGGGGCACCTGGGTGGCTCAGTCAGTTGAGCATCCGACTTCAGCTCAGGTCATGATCTCACAATTCATGAGTTCGAGCCCCGCGTTGGGCTCTGTGCTGACAGCTCAGAGGCTGGAGCCTGCTTTGGATTCTGTGTCTCCCTCTCACTCTCTGCCCCTCTCCCACTTGCACTCTGTCTCTGTCTCTCAAAAATAAATAAACATTAAAAAAATAGAAAAAATAACTTGAAATAGATCAAATTAAACAGACATTTAAAAAACTTAAAAGAGACTTATGTATTTTCAGAGACAGAGCACGACCAGGGGAGGGGCAGAGAGAGAGGGAGACACAGAATTTGAAGCAGGCCCCAGGCTCCAAGCTGTCAGCACAGAGTCCGATGATCCAATGTAGGGCTTGAACTCATGAACGGCTAGATCATGACCTGAGTTGAATTTGGAAACTTAACCGACTGAGCCACCCAGGTGCCCCAAACATAAGTCTTGATAATATAAAACCCCTAGAAGAAAACCTAAGGAAGAACTCTTCAACAATGATCTTGGCAATAATTTTTTGATAGGACCCCAAAAGCAAAAATCAACCAATGCGACTACATGAATCTTAAAATCTTCTTCACAGCAAAAGAAACAATCAAAAAATGAAAAGGCAACCTACAAAATATGAGAAAATATTTGCAAACTATATATCAGGAATTAATATCCAAACTATATAAGGAACTCATAAAAACAAAACAAACAATCCAATTAAAAATGGGCAGAGGAACTAAATAGACATTTTCCCAAAGAAGACATCCAGATGGCCAACAGGTACATGAAAAGATGCTCAACATCACTAGTTATCAGGGAAATGCAAATACAAACCACAATAAGATTATCACCTCACACTTTACA